>NW_024599664.1:0-368683 GCF_004379255.2 Salvia splendens
CGGCATCTTGCCAACGTTCTCTGAGCGTAGAAATGTGTGTCCGTATGAGTTCTTAAATGAATTAATAAGTTGTGTGGTATTCAGAAGAGGCCGAATGATGCAACAGAGGAGGATTATCGCCTACGTGCGATTCCGTTTACCTTGAAGGGGGAAGCTAACCGTGGTTATTAAGGTTGCCCCCGGATTCTATCCGCACATGGAGGGATTATCAAATTGGAGTTCCTAGATTATTTCTTCCCATCCAACAAGCCGAATGCACTGAAGAAAGAAATATTAGAGTGTAAGCAGGATTACGACGAATCCTTGAGTCAGTATTGGTCGAGATTTTAAGGGGTTGTTGATGCATGCCCGAACCACCGAATGATAGAGGCAGAGACCTACTCCCTGTTTTACGAAGGAGCGACTCCTGAGTCAAAGGAATTAATGAATTCCTCGAGTGGGGGGAATTTCACAAGAAAGAGGGGAAGTGAAGCAAGGGAAATCCTGGGAAAGTTGATCGATGCTAAGAAGGCGTACGATAACCCTAGGAATGCAGTAAGAAGAGGGTCGGTGCATGCCGTAAGAGAGCGAGAAGATGATAAAGTGGAGGCAAGGATTGATAGGCTCGAGAAGGCTCTTTTGAACGCGATTGAGAAGACGAATCCACTGACTTCACAAGGGAAGGAGAAATCTCCTGGTCCAGGAGATAGTCAAATTCAGCAATATTACGGGACCCAGGAAGGAGATTATCTGGCCCAAGTCAGTGCAATGGGTAGTTGGAATCCCGATGGGAGCTGGAATCTAGGAAGACAGAGAGATGCACCTTGGAGAAATCATCCGAATTTCAGATGGGCTGACAATGAGCAGAATCAACCAGTACCACAACAAAGTCAGCAGTTTGCACCTCAGCCCGAAAGGCAAGGTAACTGGTCAGGAAGGAATCAAGAGGGGCAGGGCAGCTGGATCAATCGGAACCAAGGAGACCACTCAAGCTGGGGGAACAGAAATCAAAATAATCAAGGGAACTCTTATGTGCCACCGCACCAAAGGAATTTTCAGAACAATTACCAAGGCCAAGGAAATCAATACAACAACTCTTCAGACGGTCAAGGAAACGCTCGTCAGAATCAAGCGAGTGGACCGACTCTGAGTATAGGGCCAGGGTCCAGTCAACCACGAAAGTCACCGAAGAGTATCAATGATATGGTGCACGACCTCGTCAGTTCTCAGCAACATATGCAAAGCAACCTGCTATCGAACAATGACGTAGTGCACAAGCTTCAAGATGCTCAACAGGAGCAAAGGCAGCCATGGATATGCTGGCTAAACAATTGTCCCAGATAGCCACTTCTTTGAGTGATATGAGGGGAAATGAAGGAAAGATTCCCGCCTCCGTAAGGCCACCAGATAGGGCGAATATAAGTCAGGTTACCTTGAGATCTGGGAAGGCATATGATGGGCCAGTGGTAAGAACGAAGGAAGCGATAAGCCCCAAGGAAGGTAAGGAAGAGGATACAATTCCTAGATCTAGGGACTCGGAAGGAGAACGTTCCTTGGTTAAGGATGACCTTAAGATAGGAGACTTGGAGAAACCCTTGCCTAAGTCAACTGAACCATTCTTCCTCGATCCAGAGCCAGTGTTTGAGAACGAGGCAGTAAGGGAGGAGATTGGAGAATTCTCAGCGAAGGCTCTCCAGGAGCAGGAAAACGACTGAAGCCTTTCCCAAGCCGGGGGGAAGCCAAGAAAAAGAAGGAAGAGCCGGTGGATTTCATGGAAATTTTTGGGAAACTAGAAATTAATCTACCATTCCTGCAGGCCTTGAAATTGCCGGTGTTTAGCAAGTTCATCAAGGAATTTATAGCTGGAAAGGCTAGACCCAGTGGGAAAATTTTGATAGGCGAGAATGTCTCGGCAGTGATTCAGAAGCGGAGGATGCCTTCGAAATGCAATGATCCAGGTATGTTTACCTTACCCATCTCTATTGGTGATGTGAAAATCGAGCATGCTATGTGTGATTTAGGTGCGTCGATAAATGTGTTACACTGTCTATATACAAGAAGTTAGTAGGGGTAGGCATGGTGGACATGAAAGTTGTGATCCAATTGGCAGATAGGTCATGCATTTGTCCTGAAGGAGTACTTGAGAATGTGATAGTGAAGGTACATGATTTCTTGTACCCCGCTGATTTCCATGTGATTAGGATGAGTGATAATGAGTCTGCAGAGTCTGGCGGAGTACTTCTAGGGAGACCTTTCCTGCGTACCGCTAAAACTATCATTGATGTTTTTTACGGTACTATCTGCCTTGATTACAATGGGGAGAAATATACATTCAGCATAGATGAGGCAATGAAAAGACCTCTTGACGTTGAAAATTTGCATGCTATAGATGTTATTAACCCTTGGTCCAGGAATATCTTGAGACAGAGTTAATGAAGGAACAGATCGAGAATTCTGAGATGAGTCATGCCATTGATAGAGAAGTAGCCAGTTGGTGTCAAGCGATGAACACAAGTGAGTTATCGGATGAGGAACTAGCGGAAGCAATTCTGGAATTATGTTCAAGTCCGGAGCTAGCTAGGTCAAGGAAGACACCTTATGTGGCGAGTATGGACAGTTCTACTGAGTCTAAGAAGGGAATGACAACAGAATAAAACCCCTTGCCCCAGGAAAAAGATGTCCCCAAGAAAGAATTGAAAACACTTACACCTGGGCTCAAGTATGCGTATCTGGAGGAGAACGAAAACTTCCCGGTGATTATTAAGAGCAGCTTGACCGAGGGACAAGAAGAGGAACTGCTGAATGTAATCAGGAGAAACAAGAAAGCCATTGGGTGGACGCTCTCTGACTTGGTTGGAATCAGTCCAGATATGTGCATGCATCACATTCGTTTAGAAGAAGGAGCAAAGGCTTGTAGGGATCCGCAAGTTGAATCCGAACATGAGGGGAGAAGTGCTGAAGGAAGTATTGAAGCTTCTATCCCTAGGAATCATATATTCCATACCAGACAGTGAATGGGTTAGTCCCGTACATATGGTACCCAAGAAGTCAGGTATACAGGTAGTTAAGAACGATAAAAATGAATTGGTCCCCACTCGACTTGTTACTGGGTGGAGGATGTGTATTGACTACCGGAAGCTGAACGAGACTACTAAGAAGGATCACTTCCCGTTACCTTTCATTGACCAGATGTTGGAGAGGTTGGCGGGCAAGCAATATTTCTGTTTCCTGGATATAGTGGGTATTTTCAAATCTATGTGAATCCCGAGGATCAAGAGAAGACAACTTTCACGTGTCCCTTTGGAACGTATGCTTATAGGAGGATGCCGTTTGGTCTCTGCAATGCGCCAGGGACTTTTCAGCGGTGTATGATGAGTATTTTCTCGGATCTCCTAGAGGATTGCATTGAGATTTTTATGGATGACTTCATGGTGTACGGGAATTCATTTGACTCGTGTTTGGCAAGTTTGGATATAGTGCTGAGGAGGTGCCAGGAAAAGCATTTGGTTTTGAATTTCGAGAAATGCCACTTTATGGTCCCTGAAGGAATTGTCCTAGGGCATGTGGTATCGGAAAGAGGCATACAGGTAGATCAAGCAAAAATCGATGTCATCTCAAAACTGCCTTACCCGACGAATCAGAAAGAGGTGAGAGGATTCCTAGGGCATGCAGGATTTTATAGGAGGTTTATAAAGGATTTCACGAGGATTGCTCAACCACTCACTCACTTATTGCATAACGATGTGAAAGTTGTGTTCGATGAGGAGTGCAAAAAGGCTTTTCAATTGTTGAAAGATAGACTAATATCTGCCCCCATTATTAGAGCGCCCGACTGGAATCTACCCTTTGAAATTATGTGTGACGCAAGCGACTATGCCGTGGGAGCGGTGTTAGGTCAAAGAATTGATGGAAAAAGCTATGTGATCTTTTATGCATCCAAAACACTGAATCAAGCTCAGAAGAATTATGACACCACCGAAAAGAAATGCTGGCGGTGGTATACTCATTTGAGAAGTTTCGCCCGTACTTGCTGGGGTCGAAGGTGATCGTTTTCACGGACCACGCAGCTATTAAGTACTTGCTGGCGAAGAAGGAGTCTAAACTAAGATTAATCCATTGGGTATTACTTTAACAAGAATTTGATTGGGAAGTTAAGGACAACCAAGGAACTGAGAACAAGGTGGCTGACCACCTAAGTCGTATTTTTCAATGGGAGACCGAGGAAGCAATTCCAGATGCATTCCCCGAGGAACATTTGTACTATCTGGAAGAATTTCCTAGACCCATCAATTGGGAAAAGCTCATGGAATTAATAGGTCCAGGGGATGCCGAGAAAGGGAAATGTCAGACAAATGCTGAGCCATGGTTCGCGGATCTGGCAAATTACTTAGTCACTGGAGAGGTGCCCATTTCCCAAGTAATCTCCCGGGCCCAGAAGATGAAATTGAAGAGCGAGGCCAAGTACTATTTCTGGGATGACCCATATTTGTGGCGAATGGGAGTCGACCAAGTAATCCGGAGGTGTATCCCGGAGTGGGAACAGAGGGATGTGCTGAATCATTGCCATGCCCTAGCGTGTGGAGGTCACTTTGGACCTAGGAAGACCGCAAGGAAGGTGTTGGACAGTGGGTTTTACTGGCCTACGTTGAATAAGGATGCTTTTGAATTTTGTCAGAACTGTGTGAGGTGTCAACAGACCGGGGGAATCTCCAGGAGGGACAAAATGCCACAAGTTCCCATAATTGTATGTGAGATCTTCGATGTCTGGGGGATGGACTTCATGGGTCCATTTCCGTCTTCATACGGGAACACCTACATACTTGTGCCAATGGATTATGTTTCAAAGTGGATAGAGGCAAAAGCAACCACATCGTGTGAAGCTAAAGAGGTAGCGAAGTTTCTTAGAGCTAACATTTTCAACAGTTACGGAGTGCCCAGAGCTATAATATCTGACAATGGGACACATTTCAGCAACCGGACTATTGAAGCTCTAATGAGAAAGTACGGAGTTCACCATCGCCTTTCCACACCATACCATCCTCAGTCCAACGGCCAAGCAGAAATATCAAACAGAGAAATCAAAGCGATCCTGGAAAAGACGGTGAATCCGTCGAGGAAAGACTGGAGCAAGAGAATTGATGATGCATTATGGGCATACAGAACAGCATATAAAACGCCCATTGGAATGTCTCCTTACAGGTTAGTATTCGGCAAGATGTGTCACCTACCGGTGGAAATTGAGCACAGGGCGTACTGGGCAGTCAAAGAGATTAATATGAATCCTCGAGCTTGTGAGGGAGAGAGGAAACTGCAGCTCCAGGAGTTGGAAGAATTGCGACTTGAGTCTTACGAGTCAGCAATGTGGTACAAGGAAAAGACCAAGTTGTGGCATGATAAAAATCTCCGGACCAAGGAACTACAAGTTGGGCAGAAAGTTCTCCTGTTCCAATCCCGGCTCAAGTTAATGCCCGGTAAGTTAAAATCCAAATGGATTGGGCCGTACACTGTTGTGAGTTTGTGTGCAAATGGAGCAGTAGAGATCCAGGGAAGTTTTTCAAACTCTACTCCTTTTCTTGTCAATGGTCATAGGGTAAAGGTATTTAGGGATAACTCGGAGATGTGTGTAGTGGAAGAAATGCCATTACGCGCACTCCCTGAATTTGCCTAATCAGTCTGGGAAGTGAGTGTTCTTAAAAGCTCTCCTAGGTCCATTATTCAAGGAAGTTTTACCATACCCTGACCCAGGAAATCTTGAGAACACTTGAACATAAATTGTAAATATTTAATCGCTTTCTTTAAATCAAGAAAAACCCAAACAAACTCAGAAAAAAATAATAATAATCTTCCAAAAATATTTTCGAAATACCAGACTCCTTAGGAATGTTTTTGATACTGTCATATCCTAGAAACGGGGAGTCTGGCATTTCAGTTTTTTTGTTTAATGTTTTTCCTAAGTATAGTTTCGCAGAAGAAATTTGCTAGGGCAAGGAGTTGAGAAGTAAAATTTTGGAGGGAGTTGGCACCGGTTCGAATTTCAAAGGACACCTTTATGGGAAGGCGTGCAGTCGCTAGCGTCATGCCTGCAACCGCCTGCAAACCGTCCTCTCCCATACCTATCGGCTAATAACTGTGTTCTCCTTTTATTTTTCCTTACTCACTCTCTCTCTACATCCAAAATTCCCCAAATTTCTCTCTAGGTTTTCTTTCTCTAACCCTAATCAAAGAAATTTCTGTCCAAGTTTTTGTCAAAACTTCTACAGAATTCTTCATGGATAACAAGCAGAGTACCGGAAACACTTCAGGATCCGCCGATTCAAGTGCGGCGGCGTTTATGGCGGATATACTACGAAAATTTGGGGGGCCAGACAAGGCAATGGAGGCATTTGCCATGTTCGCGGCGGTAATGGGGAAATCTATACCAGTCGTTTCGACATCTGCCGTATCACAACCGGAAACTTCAGGGGCTTCAACACCCAAACCGGTGGCTGCCGCAGAACCCACCCCCACTGTACCAGAAGAAGCCGTCACTGTTCAAGAACCAACCGCCGCAGAAACTCGCGAAGAAGAAGCAGATCTGACCGCGGGGTTGGAGTTGTTGGCTGTAAGTGAACCCAGGTTAGGTTCTGTCACTGAAGAGGTAAATCCTGTTATTGCCACTGTGATATTTACTGAGAAGGAAACCCTGAATGCATCTGTGGGTATAGATCTTTCTGCGGCTGTAGGAGTTACAGAGGGGGAAACCCCTGTTTTGGAAGAATTTGCTATGGGGAAACCCTTGTTGTTGATAGTAATGTTTCAGAAGTGGTTGGGGGGGCCGAAGCCCAAATTGGTGAGAAAGATGTCAGAGAAGGGGACACCCCTGAGAAGTCTGAGGGGACAGAAACCCCTGTTTACATTTCGGGGGCAACCCCATTGTTGAACAAGGAGGGAGAGGCCCTCGATGCTGAGAATGCTCAAGAAACCCGTCGATGTCAGGTTGAATTTGCTCGTAGACCTGACGGGGGACACCAATTCGCCAGTAAATCCGAGGAAGGAGCGACGACAGGCTCGTCAGAGTCTGCTTGGTGAGATATATGAAACCGTTCCGCAGACAGAAGAAGGATCGATGAGTCTAGAGACTGCGGCTCCTGAGCAGGTAAACTCTCCTAGACCTACTGATGGGGAGAGCGACGAGGAGGAGCGCAGACACGCAGTCGAGAGGAAGAGGAAGGGGAAGCAGATTGCTCCTTCCTCGACCAAGAAAGCAAAAGGGAAGTCCGCTGACCACTCTCCCTCTCCACCTGCTAAAGTACCGTCCGATGCCGAGTTGGAAAGCCCTAATGAGTCCAGTGACTCCGAGGAAGAATAAGAAGGGAAGCTCAATTATGAGCCGAAAAAAATCTGGATCACTAAGGAACTGCTGAACGCGATGGGGAAGTTTGAGGACCCAAAACGTACAGCAATATATGCGGAGAAGAGTGTCGTGGGGAAATATGCCAAATCTGGGAAGATGTACGATTCGGCCGAGCTTAAGGGGATCTCAAGCAATGATGATTTTCGGGGGTATATAGGGGCAATCGGCTTTGACTGGTTGCTAAAGCATAGCACCATTGAGGTTCCGATAGACGTGGCGCGGGAATTTTTCTCGACTTTCCGGTTTAAATCCACCACCGACTTGGATGCCGATTCCATTAACTTCAGGCTCTTCAATGAAGAGCATGTGATGAGCATCAGGGAGTGGACTCTACGGATGGGTCTGCTGACGCGTACAGAAGATGACGAAGGATTATGGAATGAGAGAATGGTCGGCCCACCAAAGCTCACACCAGGTTTCAAAGCGCAGAGCGCATGGGAGTTCTTGACTCACCCGAGGGTGGGTCAATTTAAAACTAGTTGCTCGAAGGCTCACCATATCGAAGACAGGGTTCTGAGGTTCGCCCAAACCTTCATTAGCTACAATCTGATGGGCACAGCCAACACCGCCTTGACAACCGCCGACTTATACTTTACCTGGTGCATGGCCACGGGTGTACGTGTCCACTTGGGTTACTGGTTAGCTCAAGCCTGCCACCAAGTAACTGCCAACCCCTCCCGGCATCTATACACATGCCACCTTCTGGGGGCTTATTTGCAGCGCAATGTGATCATGAAGATCCACAAGGCTTGTCGGGAAGTGAAGATGTGTCTACCCCCCGAGGTTTTCAATATGGAGTACTTCTTCAACAAGGGGCTGCTAATCATGCACAAGAGGGATGTCTGTTTTTACGAAGTTGGTAAGTCAGAGGCCCAGATCAAACAGGAACAAGAGGTGGCGGGAGTGAAGGACGTTGCTGGCGTGGGTGAAGCCAGGAAGCCAGTCGTGGAAGTGAACGCAATGAGGAAGGAAGTCAGCGGGATGAGATCCGAGATTCAAAAGGTGATGGAAGGGATGGTGGCCCTGCGGGGTAAAGGGAAAGACAGTGGTGAAGCTGAGAGAGTAAGGAAGGAAGTTGCCGAAGTACGAACGGAAATGGAAGAAATGAGAATGGAGGTTCAGAAGGTTAGGGAGGAAATGGTAGCCCTCAAGGGGCGCGTTTCTGATCTGGTGGTAATGTCGTCCCGATGTACTGAGAAGATGACGGAGGGTGTCGCGTTAATAATGACAATGATGAAGTGGTTGCGCGAGAAATTCCCGGACGCACCAATGTTACTTCCTGGACCTAGTGGCGGACCCAAGGCGCCAAGTCCAGGAGATCTATCTATCCGGAAGCAGCCACAAGTCACCAAGCCTCTAATCACCCTGTCCTCTTCTAGACCCATGATCTTGAAGAAGACCGTACCCGGACAGACAGAAGAGAGGAAAGAGAAGCCGGAGTCGCCAGCAAGAAAGAAAGCTAAGGTGACCCAACAGGTCATGCCGCCCAAGTCTGGCTCCCGAGGGGGCCAGGCACCGAATTAATCCTCCCAGCCCAAGTAACTTTTACTTTTCTTCTTTCATTGCTTTCTGTTTTTGCTTTCTGTTTTAATTTTCTGTGCCAGCATGCTTGTTCTGTACATATGCGTTACTACTTCCCGCACTTAGCCCAATTCCTGGTCTAAGTGTGAGAATGGGTTGAACTGTTTTGCATGTTTGGTTTTAGTTGTTATGCTTTCTCCCACTTAGCCCGGTGTACGGTCTAAGTGTGAGAAGTTTGTTTGTTTTGGCATGTTGTTTGTCTGTTTTGTGTTCTGTTTTATGTGTTTGTACTTCCCTATTTCCCCCATCCACTAGGATAGCTTGGGGACAAGTTTGAGTGAAGTGGGAGGGGGGGGGAATAGGTGCAGTCTGTGACTGTGAGTCTTATAGTTTTTTTTAGTTTTGTCTGTGTGTTACGTGCTGCATGAGCTAGTGGATACAATAAGGCAGAAAAATTCCCTTAGTAAGAGCGATTGAAGATAGGATACACGTCAACTTTGATGCCCTTTTCCTTAATAAACTTAAAACGGTTTGGATGAAGTGAGGACGATAGAGGATACCTTAGATAACCTAGCTGTGCAGCCCTACTATAAAGTGAGTTATAAGCCTAAACACTTTGAGCTAACTTGTAACTAATGGGCAACCACTTGATGCTTAGGGAGTAGAGTATAAAGGAGAAAAAAAGGGTTTTTGGAGGTATAAGCTGGACGAAGCCCAGGAAAAGGAGGTATAAGCTGGACGAAGTCCAGGAAATGGAGGTATAAGCTGGACGAAGTACAGGGGAGAAATAAACTAAAAATTCGGAGGTATAAGCTGGACGAAGTCCAGGGGGGAAAAATATATATATATATATATATAAAAGGGGGAATAGAAGAAAAAAAAAAGAAATCTAAGGGCAGGAAGCAATAGTAACCTGACCTAGGATTTAAAAGGAAAAAAAGAGGAGATGATAAAAAGGAGAAACTCTCATAACCCAACGCATCAGTGGTGTAACTTTAACTCTGGAGTGTTTTTTATCCTAACATCCCTGGTGAGGAATGAGTGATCGAGCGAACCTAACCGCTAGGGAATCCATAGGTTTCTTGACAAACTGACGAACCGTTTGGGTTGACGAAGGAAGAAGGAGGATATGGAGACTGTAGACGATCCGAGAGAACTTAAGCTTGTGGAGACAGTCGCCTAAAAGTTGAAACTAGTGCATGTTTATGTGTTGTGTTTTGTGTTCTTTGTGTGTTATTTTCTTTTCTGAGTCTTTAAGTTTTCTAGGTCTAGGTTTTTGTTTTTGTTAGATCTTGTTTGTAGAGTCGTTCTTGGGAACCGTGCATTGAAATTCGCCTTATTTCATTTTCTTGTCTTTCATACTTGAGGACAAGCATGGTTTAAGTGTGAGCAGTTTGATAAGGCTAATTTCATGCATAGGTCTAGGGCTTTAATTCGTGAAATTTCTGGGTCTAACACACGTGTTAAGCCAGGTGTGTGAAGATTTTCGCCAGGTCCAGCAAAGGAGGGAGACAGTTGCGTGGACCTAGGAAGAAGGCGAAAGAGTGGACATTATGCGGAAAATTGCTCGACGGAGGAAGCCTCGAAGTTGAAGGGTAGAATAGAGATTTCTACGAAGACTCTAGAAGGTTATGTCCGCGTCTATAAAAGGGAGAAGCATGCACGCTGGAGGGATCTTTTCGGTTGGAGACCTCGAGAACAGCTTGTAGCTTAGTTCACTTTTTCACACACTTGGGTTCTTTCGTGGGGAGATTCAGGGCGTACTTGGGGTTCACCTCTAGTTTTCATACATTTCGATCTGGTCATAACACCGTCCTTCTTTAGGGCGAAGAAACAATTTATTTTCCGTTTTCGTTTCTGCTGAATTCGCCGAGCTTCGCTATTCGAAGCTCGGACCTCTTTGTTTTCTGGATATTTCTCTGTTTTTATGCAAGTTTCGTTTTAGCTTATGCCGATTGTGTTGATCTTTGTTTGTTGATTATGTTTACTTGAATTCTGAGTTGGATTGTTGGAGTTGGTTGTTTTCGAGGTTGTTTTCTAGATTATTGCAGGTTCGTGGTTGGATCTGGGAGAATGGAGTTTGTTTGTGGATGAATCGGTTTTTAACTTGCTGATGTTGTAAGGCTGTCTGTGATTGTTGGGATTTGGGGTTGATCTGAGCAGATCTGTGAGAATCAGAGTTATGGAGTTGATTTTGCTGGGTGTTGAGTTCAGATGGCTTGGATCCGGAGTGGATTAAGCTTTCGACATGAATCTGAGCCGTGTTGATTTAATTTTATGCCTAGCCTACGTGTTTTCATTTCATTTCGCCTAGTTTATGTAGATCTGACGTACGTCCGATTCGTAGCAAGTTTCCGGCGTCCCGATTTCTATATTCTGTTCGAATCTAGGAGTATGCTCTGTTTTCTTCATTTACGCGTCTGAGTTGGTTAGGAAATTGCATGAGTTTGTTAGTTGCAGCTTTTTCCGTACTTACCTTATTTGAATGTCATGGTCCCCACTTTTTAATTCTCTCTGCCTAGTCATATTTAGTCAGTCATTTACACGGTCTAGTGAGTAATTGTTTCTTTCAGCGTTGATGTCTGATTTTATAAGTGTTCTGTGTCCTAGGTCTAGCATTTAATTTCCGTGCCTAGGTCTAGTGGTAGTTTAAACCTCAACCCTTTTGCGTGGCAGCAGCCGCTTGTTTCCAGAGTCTCTAAGCACTACTTCACGAATCCATCTTCGTGGGATCGACCCCACTTCCCTATACTAATCCATAGTATTCGGGTTGAGGGATTTAATTTTTGAAGGGGAGTCGAGTGTGTCCAACGACAAAAACACTCTGTGTTCCTTGAGTTCCTGGACCTAGTGATCCAGCGGATTTAAGAAGCGCGGTGTCTTGACCAAGCACTTGCATAGTTTTCCCTGTAAGCACACGAAGACACGATCCGACTTGTCCACTTCACATCTCTCCTACTTTTTTCTCTCCACTTTATTTCATTCCTAAAAACCTTTGTCCAAAAGAAATGTCTCATATGTAATGGGACGAAAGGAGTATCTATTAGGGACATAAAAATTGAGATCCATTCACTTGCGTTGGAAAGTTTTAAAAATTAACAACAATTTAGGATGCCAAAGAAAGCATCCCTATATTAAAAGAAAATTTGACTTAATCTTTTAATTTTTTAGGACACTTCCATTTGCATTCTCTAATTTTATTTGGTATACTAATAATAAGAACGCTTTTTTAAAGCATCAGTGCTATATTTAGAAATAAAAATTAGCGTCCTTAACTACATTAAAAATGTCTTTAATGTTTTTTTTTGTTATAGTGTATCAACATTTACATAATTATGAACTAATTTAATTATTATCATTATTTAATATAATACTGAAATTGATCGAATGATTAAATTCGAAAACAAAATGCATGGAATGTAAAGTACACAAGTATATACGTGGTTCAGATGAATCCTACGTCCACGGGAAACTCAAGCAACGATTTATTCAATGGTGGAACGATAAAGATGAAGATCAATCAATCAAGAATCACTACAATTATAAACTCCAAACCCTAGCTCAAAATCTTGATTGAACTACTCCAAGACTAACCGAACAGTAGGCAAACTTGGCAGCTTCACCAACTCCACAAGCAGTAGGCAAACTTGGCACCTTCACCAACTCCACAAGCAGTAAGGCTTTTGTCAAAGCATCCGCAGGATTGTGCTCTGTCCCAATCTTTCTCACATCCACTTTCCCCTTCCTCACTTTATCTCTTACTAAATGAAGCTTTACATCCATATGCTTGCTTCTGTTGTGGAAAGTCTGGTGCTTTGTCAGAAATATAACATTGTTGCTGTCATAGTTAATGACAACTTTATTCTGAGTCAACCCAAAATCATCCTGCAACCCTTTAAGCCAATAGCTCTCTTTCACTGCATCTGCAAAGGCATTATACTCTGCCTCAGTTGTAGATAAGGCTACTACAGACTAAAGATTATACTTCCAATTGATGGCCGAGCCAAATAATGTGAATACATACCCTGTTTGTGACTTCCTGTTGTCAACACTAGCTGCAAAATCTGAATCACAAAATCCCTCCAGCTCATCTTTTGTATGATCTTGATCTGTTGAGAATAAGATCCCATAATCACTGGATCCTCTTAGATATCTTATTATCCATATCAATGCTTGCCAATGCATTCTTCTAAGATCACTCATGTACTGCTAGTTAAACTCACTGCATGAGCAATGTCTGGTCTTGTACAAACCATGACATACATCACACTTCCAATTATGTTAGCATAGGGTATATTTTCCATTTCTTTCATTTCTTCATCATTTTTGGGTTTATGCCCTGCTGACTACTTAAATTGTTGTCCCATAGGTGTAGAAACAGTCCTTGATTCATTGATAGGGCTCGTTACAAGCATGGTTTTATAGGGGTTTATTACACTAACATGGTTGATAATGTGCAAAAATGTGGTGAATTTGAGTGTGCATGAGCTATAAAGTATAAAAGCGGCAAGTGCAGAAACAACTTGATCAACTCGAAAAAGAAGTGAAAATGGCCAGAAATGAAGCTAAGTTGATCAGCTGCGTGCAAGCAGTGAAGCCTGCCTAGCCGACAAGTTGATCAAGTGGAGTTTACCACATGAAGTGATGAGTCATAGGAGAGAGAAGAAAAGATGTCATCTCAAGGGCATAAATGTCAAGACAGGATGGGCTTACCCTAGGGATTTGGGCGCAACATCATTCTATAAATATGGAGAGAGTGCACACAAGAAGGGAGTTCGACACCATCATCACCTTCAGTCATCTAATTTTCACTTCATTTTCTTAGAATGGAGTAAGAATTTAGCAGTCGGAGTCGCCGTTTCCACCTCTACTTTCATCTCTTCTTCCTCGGCAAGGAAGGAGGAACCTGGATTTACCTAGAAGTCTTTGTAGTTTGTATTTTTCTTACACCTCGATGGGTCAAAATAATTTCTATTCAGTTTTCAGTTCATCTTATTCGTAGCTTAGTTGTTAATGTTTTTCTTCTAGTTGCTACTCTAGTTACCTTTGTGTTGTTAATCGATCTTTAAATCCTTGTTCAGAATTTTGTTTTAGTTACGTTTATTGAAGATCTTTATGAAATGGAGTTATTGATGCAAGTTGTGTTGGATCTGATGTTTTCTGTTTTGATTGCTTTCGTTAGTTTTAGTTTTGCCTTGTTTATGTTTTCTCGTAGGTAGATTTACATTTTAGTTCGTCAACTTGCATGAGAATAGGTTAGAACTTTAGATCTGTTTTCTTTACGTCAATTTCATATGGATCTGTGTTTAATTTGTCTGATTTCTGTTTTTAGGTTTGTTGCTCTATTTAGATCTGCTTTCGTTGTTTTTATTTAGCTGCTTAGCGAAGAAGAAGGTAGTAGTTTGTTAGAATTGCAGTCTCTGTCACATTTTCGATGTTTACAACTTTTTAGGTAGTGTGTTTATTTTGTGTCAGTGGTCCCAAGTCACTTTTACCTTTCCGTTCTTAGTTTAGTTGATCAAGTAATCTGTTCCTTAGTTTTTATGTTTGTCTAGTCTAGCTTGATCAGTTTAATTTAGTCAGTTGAGCAGTTCCTGTTTCTTAGTTTAAACTTAACCCACTTCATGTTTGTACATTAGTATAATTTATAAGATAGATAGGTATTATAACTGTAGCAATTATCAAAATTAGTATTTATATATATATAATTAGTCAGCATCATTATTCAGTTGACTAACTAACTAAATTAGTAGAAACGAATGTAGTTACCTTAAAGTGGACGACGTCCACAACAAGTCTATTAAACAAAAGACTTAAGCTTTGTTTGATTCTTATGCATTAATGTAACATCCCTAACTCAAATTATAAATATGTACATTAGTATAATTTATTAGATAGATAGGTATTATATTTGTAGCAATTATCAAAATTAGTATTTATATATATAATTAGTCAACATCATTACACAGTTGGTTAACTAACTAAATTAGCCTTATCATATGATAAATTAAATAAATCATATAAATGTGTTAGAGTTTGGTTGCATGTAAATAGTTTACACGTATATACAATAATATATGTATAATGTGTGTTTTAGTGTGTGCATGGGAATATAAACATAGAAGATGGTAACAAGGAGTATTATTTAATAGTTTAAACATCATTACACAGTTGGTTAACTAACTAAATTAGCCTTATCATATGATAAATTAAATAAATCATATAAATGTGTTAGAGTTTGGTTGCATGTAAATAGTTTACACGTATACATAATAATATATATGTATAATGTGTGTTTTAGCGTGTGCATGGGAATATAAACATAGAAGATGGTAACAAGGAGTATTATTTAATAGTTTAAACACTACATCATTACATAATATAAATAATTGGTGGCCCCAAATTTGGCCAAAATTGTATATACGTGTATGTGATTTAGCTTATATACAATTTGTACAATTATTAAATAAAGTTCGGAAGCTAATCGGTTAAGCTATTCTTTTATTTATTTTTTTTATAAATATGTGATTGGAGTAGTGATTCGGAAGAAAGAAAAATGGGGGATAAAATGAAAAAGGGCCAAAAAGAGTTGCATACTCCAAAAACCCCAATATTCGAAAATTCCAAAACTCACTCTCACCACCATTTTTACACACCTTGACCTACTATGAAGTAATATGGAGAGTAGCTAATTGTAACCAAGTCAGTTTGGTAGAGAAAGGGGTCATACAGTATGATATGGAATCGGGAATTCGATAGATTATCTATTATAATCTCGGAAGGGATTACCTCATGCATAGTATACTACATTTCATAATACACTATTAAAAAATTGACAAATGGATCCTATTTTATGGAAATAAAAATTATTGCATTCCATGTGGATATTCTTTATCAATAAAAAATAGGACTTCAATTCTAACTTTCCTAATACATCTACTACTACACTAAGCTAAAATAAAATTTCAATTTTTCCAAATTTTATTAATTTTTATATTAAAAATAAAGAACTAAACATATTTTATTAATATAAGAATATTGAAATTTTAGCCCTTTTATATTTTTATAGAAACTGCTCCTATGTCTACTTTGTACTCTCTCCGTCCGCGAATAGGAGTCTCTTTTTTTTAATTTCGTCATTCCGCGAATAGGATTCCGATTCACTTTTGCCATAAATGGTAATAGGGTCTCACCTTCCACTAACTCATTTCACTCACATTTCATTTAAAACTAATATATACACATGAGACCCCTAATCTAATAATTTTTTCCACCTACTTTTCTTAATAACATTTCTTAAAACTCATGCCACCAAGAATCCTAATGGCGGACGGAGAGAGTACTATTGTAGTAATAAAAAAAATGTGCAATTACCATCTTTAAAAAAATTATTTTAAAAGGTACAAATAAATTAACTGAAATAATAATATTCGTTGAATAGAATGAATACTAATAAAATAATTTATACTTATGAGCTATACAGAAAATGGAAAAACAAATATTATATTATATTTAAAATAATATAATAAAAAGAAAAAACAATAGAAAACGCCATATGCACGATGACACAAGTTTTGTGTAAATTATTAGTACTAATATTTTGATGGTTCATTTTAATAAAGTTGATACAAGTTTTTCGTAAATTAATAATATTTAACTTATTAATATTTTGGTGATTCGTTAGTATATAATAAAATTGATACGTAGTCATACTTATACGAACTTAATTTATAAAAAAATATATAGCAATAAGTAGAAAATATCTTTACATCTTAAATACTAAGCACATCCTATCTTATACGACTTGGCGATAAATTTTGTTACCATTATTTATTTTATTTCTATTATATTTTACTTTAAAATTAATGAAATTTGGGAAAGGTAAATTTTATTATTTTTGTCTTAGTGTAGTACTATAAGATATATTAGGAAAGTTGGAATTGAACTCCTTATTTTTTTATTATAAAGAAAATCCACATGGAATGTAATAACTTTTATTTCTATAAATTGAGATCCATTTGTCAATTTCTTAATAGTGTATCATGAAATGTAGTATACTATGTATGAGGTGATCCCTTCCGTTATAATCTTGGGTATGAATCACACTTTTAATTTTACATATTTTATGCGGTTGATTGTTATATGTTAGATTAGAGTAAATATTTGGATTCTATGATATGAACCTACCATAATTGTGTTATTTGGAATTATATGGTGGAATATACTATGAATATGTGATTGATGCCATGGATATACGACTGGTGTAATGGGTATGTTTTTATACGCCATTTAAAATTACTTGAATCGTTGGATTAAATAGGATATGTGGTGATCTTGTCCTGGGTATGATATCAATGGCAATGGAAATGGACCTACGGGTCATATAAGATGATAATGGACCTACGGGTCAAAGAAAATATGCAAAGAGGGGCCTTTGTGGAAAGGTCAAAATGCAAAGAGGGACATTTGTGGAAAGGTCAGATACAAAGAGGGACCTTCATGGAAAGGTCAAATCAAAGAGGGGCCTTCGTAGAGAGGTCAAAATGCAAATAGGGCCTTCGTGGAAAGGTCAAATCAAAGAGGGACCTTTGTGGAAAGGTCAAATAATTAAAAGGGACCTCCAGGTCGTATACAATGGAAATCTCGGGCAGATACCAGACTTGATATGTCACAGAATAATAAAGATGAACATAGAGGCATATGCATATGGATATGAAACTGTTTATGGTATTTAATGCTTCTAGTTATATATGTTGGTGAAAGAACATGTTTGGTATTAATGATGTGAAATTAAAGGTATGGTTTATTTACGCTGAGTTGTGGCTCATGTAAACCGTTAATATTTTTCAAGAGTAATTATTTATTTTAAATGTATACGTCAGAAGGGTGAGGAGTGATATTTTGGTGGTATCAGAGCAGGGATACAATCTCATTGGGACAGTCTATATTTGTGTGTATTATATGAAAATGCTGGTCATAAGTTGCATTTTCCTTTGACATGTTAGAAATATTGATATTCTTAATCATGTGTCACCGAGTAGAGAAGGATCAGCCGCCTTACATCAATGTTCAATTATATGGGTATTTTATGGATTCGTAGCATATTTTATGATAATAATTACTAGTAAATATCTTGCTTTGGACTAAGAGGTACAAGACTAATGTTGAGGCCACTAGATATTGGATTTTGTGAACATAAATTTTACACATGCGTAAAAATTTCTGATTTGCTAGTGCTTTGCTTACATAGGGTGTGCTTTTCTTTCGGATGATTTAAATCATATCCATCCAATCAATCTATTCTATGGCTATAATTTGTTTTGTATATAAGGCTAAAGGGCTGATGTCAACGGAGTGTATAAATTTGTACGAATTCTGTCAACAGAGGTATACAAATTCTGTCAACGGGGCTGATGTCAACAGAGTGTACAAATTCTGTCAACGGAGGTATATATGGGCGCATTATGGTCAATAAGTGAAATTCTGTCAAAAATCAAAGCAAATCTCAGCCCTTGAATCCTTATATTGGATGGTTGTGGTAAACTACATTATTAGCCCAAGATGCTACATTATTAGTCGAACTACATTATTAGACTAAAATGATACATTATTGTACTAAAATAGTACATTATTAGCTAAGTTACATAATTTGACTAATAATCTACATTATTAGATGGCACATGACTTTAATCTAACGGTTACATCATAATATCCAATGAAGTACAAGTGTTTTGATTTTGAACTCTATTTAGCTTATGAATATATAAAAATATATAGGAATGTGATCAGATCAATAAGTGAAATTCTGTCAAAAATCAAAGCAAAACTCAAGCAAAACTCAGTCATTGGTTTACTTTTTTTAGACTTATTCTGATCTGGAAACGGAACCCTAAAAGTAAAAAACATGTTTTAATCGCACTAGTTATTAGATGCACATCCCATAACAAATAGTGACATCGTGATATTCTTCCGTCAACTCCAGATTTCTCTCAATCACTTGCTTGACGCCATCCGTGATGTTATTACAACATGTGATTAGGCTCAACTTGCGAAGCTTACCCTTTGCCCTGTCTGTCAATCGCACAAGATCCTCATTGCTTATTCTATTGCTAATCGGTTCGGGAATAAAGATCCTTCTCCAAAGATATGGATCTTTTTGGATAGCATCACGCAACGATCTGCAGACCCTTTCAATCGAAAGTAGTTCCCTTATACCAAAATCAATATTTTGAAGAACGAAGATTATCATATCTGCACCACCATACGACTCGTCTTTGTCCATACTGAACTCCATCCCGAAAGGATCATTTGGAAATTTATCAACATCTTCACAACCATTTACGGGTTTAGAATCATCAATATGCCATTCCTCCATTGCTTCTTTCAACGCCATAACTTCTCTCTACCTATATTCAACAGGACAAACACAAATTAAAACAAATACACCACTCATAAAAAGGCAAAAAAACTCACAACCCCCAACAAATGTAATGAGATGCTAGGTTCAGAGGGAAACCAATGTTGAGTTGTGGGGGAAAGGAACAACAAAAGCTAAGAATCAAAAGTAGATGGAAGATCCGTAAGATGCGCGGATGATAGAGAAAATCGGCAACAGCGTCGTGGGACCCTTCCCGTGGCAGCAGCTCCCCGGCGAGACAGCAGCGGCTCCTCCCCTGCAGTCTGAGACGGCGATGACCAAATGGCAGCGACGGCAGCAGCGCCCTCGGCAACGGCAGCAGCTCCCGGCGGCAGCAGTGTCTTCCGACGGGCAGCAGCTCTCCCGACGATGTGCGGCGGCGGCTCTGCGGTGAGTGCAGCCGGCCGAGAGGGAGGAGACGGGGAGAGAGAAAGAATGGAGGAGAGAGAGAGAAAGATGTTAGAGAGGGAGATAGGTGGTTTGGGCCATGTGATTTTATTTGGGCCTTGGAATAGTTTAATTGTTGTTGGGCTTTAAAAAAATGGAAGTCTATTAAATTGATGGACTTCCTAATTAATTCTTGGAGGATTAAAATGGCTAAGGAATTAATTCGCTTGGGCCGATAATTAAAATTTTAATCGGGGGAAATTATTTAATTAATTCCCGGGAGTTTTGTTTTTTAAGGAACGAATAATTTACCTAAGTATGAATTAATACTTTTTCAACGGTAAATAATTACGGAAATTAAAGTATGCGCGTAAATAATATATAGAAATTATTTTCGACGTTATGGAAAATACGAGGAGCCAACGGAGGAAAGAACGAGCGTAAGCGGCCGACCGGCGCCGCACGCGACGCCTTGGGCGGCCGCCGAATAACCAAAAATGCGCGAAAATCGAGAAAGAGAATTAAAAGATTTTAATTAGAGTACATGCATTCTAATTATCGTCGTTACAGAGGTTTGATATGAATTTTATGTGTTTTCCGAAAAGGTGGTTCGCACGCACGCTAAAAGTCGGAACGAGGAATTTTACGGAAATCCTAAGCTTTTGAGGTGGGCTTTATTCTTTAACGTTTATTTTGAATCAATATGCTTACGATGTTATAAGGATGTTTCTATAAGTATGTCATGTCGTGTTTATGTTTTGAAACTGCCTATCTGATTGTCTACTAGAAAAAAACTCTACTAGACTTTGATGGTTAACGAATTCGGGTCTAACTAGGGTCTACGCCCGACTTAGACTAGTGCACTGATGGGGATCGTGAGTCGTCCCCTAGGTCGGCCGGTCCAGTGATCGAGATTGTGGCCACAGTCTCGTTTCACATGATGGTTCAGATATGGTATATGATGGAGGATGATGTTAGTCCGCGCGGACACTTTTTAAGGAAATGAACTTTAGTGTCTCTCGGCCTTTTTAAAGTAAAACCCGGGATTCACTCGACGATGGCTTGACATATCTTAACGGTGAATGTTTTTTGGGCATGAGTTCACTGGGTGCACTAAGTACTCAGCCCCTGCATACGTTTTCCCTATGTGCAGGTTGAGTGAGGTCGGGAGGCGGAGGATGTTGAGCGATGATCCAAGAACGTATCAAATCACTGTTCCGGTTACTATTATGTCTTCATACGTAGTAGTAGCTACACTCTCAAAATTTGCTTCCGCCACTCAATGTTTTCAGAATTTCTGTTATTTTCTTTGAACTGTTGAACTCTGTTACTTCCTTTATGGTCGCACTCTGTTATCTTTCATTATGAGACTTGGGTTTTGAAACGTTGAACGACTTAAATGGAATTCCCTCTTGAATTGTTAAGTTGTATTGCCTGGAATTGATTATTCCCCCTTCTTCCCCGCTTCTTAGTTCCCCCACTAGTCACGATTTTTCCCGTGCTTCCTATCCTTAGGAAGTTCGGTCGTGACAGAATGGTATCAGAGCCGTGTTTTTCCTTCCGCTCTGGACCGAGAGTCGTTTATTCAATCTAGTCTAGACTCGTTTCGCTAGACTAAAAGAGTATCCGTTTAAAGCTCAACACTCCGTCTCGCCGCGCTCAACATGAAATAAGGCAAAAGTTGAAACGAAGCATAATAGAAGTGATAGAATGAATGGAGCGCAGAAAGGTGCGAATTCCAAAGGACGATGAAATGACGAGACAAGGATAACCTAGTGAAGCGCGGTTTGCGTTAGATTGAAGGATAGACGAAGTTGCAAAGGTACCACGATTATAAAATACGAAACATCTATCCTTAGATGATAACTTAACAAGAAAAGAACTGTTATGACTTTTTCCTATGGAAATTGACAGGTATATGCACGGTAACACGTATGACGTTCTCTACGCATTTTATCTTTTCTATCTCGCTTATTCTTTTTCTACGATTGGTTGCTAAGGGAACTTACTTTTATGTAGATGGCGATCACGATCCACGCACCGCTAAGGGGAAGGTACGTCAAGAATGGATTGCGGGCGGTGGAATTGTATCGCGAGTTCGAGAGGGACGCGAGGGCCCCTTTGATATCTTATGTCGCCGATTACTTGACCTTATGGCGGGATGCTCATGGCTGTGGAGTGAGGCACTATGAGGGAATCAAGAGATAGATTGATGGACTACCGGCACCTTGGAATAGGTGGGCCGACGAGGCTTCACGGTCATACATCTGGCATAAGCTTCCCGACTACAGCATGCAGGGAGACATGCATGGTTTTGTGAAGGTTCTCTTGGAAGCACTGGTCGATGCTCGTGGTGGACCGCCACCCTATGCTCCTCCTAGGAAGGAGGCGTCCTCATCGAGCCGCAGTCCCTACAGCGGGGGTCGATACGAGAGTGAGACGCCGCAACCAAACTGCCCTAAGAGGCAAAGGCTTGGGATGCGCACCTCCGCACCTCCAGCGACGGAAGTTCTTGTAGTCGATGAGCATATCGACGACGCTACTGATGTGCGGGAGAGAGATGAGGAAGAGGAAGAAGATCCCCTTGAAGACGAGGAGGATCCCATGGAGGATGAGGAAGACCCCGAAGAAGAGCCCCTTGCGAGAGAAGTTGAAGTTAATAGCGAGGAAGGGGCGAATTATGAGAGAGCTCCCGAGGAGTAGTGTTCTTTTACTGTTTTGTTAGTTTCGAATGTTTTGTTTTGACGAACTATGTAGTAGTTTCTTTTGACGTTTGTTTTTCCTTCCCTGTTTCAAAGACCTTGTGAAACACGTACTTGTTGGTTTTAAGATAATGAAGTTTCCCGTTGTTTTATCGTTGTGTTCGTTTTACCATGTTGTGTATGGAAAGTTGTGTTATCGCTTTGGAAAGGTTGTGTGGAGTGGTGATGGTAAAGTTGGTTTTTATACTAATGCATGTGTTGAACAGAATGCCTCCCCGACGTGCCGCAGTTCACCACGAGAATGGGGCAAGCAACGAGACCCAAAGCAGTGTGGGTCCTGAAGAACAACCACCACCACCACCTCCACCACCGCCACAGCCGGAACGGAACATCGAGAAAGAGTTCCGAAAGGAACGTCCTCCCGTGTTCGATGGAATGGGAGATCCAACCAAGGCTGAGACCTGGATTCGGGCCATAGAACGCATCTTTAAGTTCTTGAGGTGCACTGACCAGGAGCGCCTATCGTGCGTGACTTATCAGCTCACCGGGTCCGCAGAATTCTGGTGGGAGACTAAGCAACGGACAATGACGCAGGAGCAGTTAGACACCCTGACGTGGGAAGACTTTAAGGAGGAACTGTATGACAAATACATTCCAAGGAGCTACCGTAAGGCAAAGGAGGCCGAGTTCTACAATTTAAAACAGGGGCGGATGACTGTGACAGAATATGACCGTGCCCTATGTGACATGTCTCGTTATGCACCCGAGCAAGTAAACACCGATGAGAAGATGGCGGAGAAGTTTTGTGCCGGTCTGAGGCACGAAATCAGGATGGCATTGGCATGCCGTGGTAGACTCTCGTATGCCGAGTCATTATCTCGTGCGTTGGACGTGGAGGAAGCGATGCCACAGGAAAGGACGGTTATACCCACTACTCCAACACCGCCGACCTCACAGCAGAATTTCCGGGATAAGAGGAAATGGGACGGGAACCGTGCACCCTTCGACAACAAGAGGTTCCAGAGTACCCCAAACTCTTCCCAGGGAAAAAGAAAGCAAGCTGCTCCCTTCCAAAGTGGAGATTTCCGTCAGAGAGCACCTCCTTGTGCCAAATGCCAGAAGAACCACATGGGAGAATGCAGAGTTGGGACCAACGTGTGCTACAAGTGTGGTGGAGTCGGACACTTCGCCAAAGAGTGCCTGAGCAACAACAATACTGGAGGTGGGGGAATGCCGAACGGACCCCGAGGGAATCCTACACCACCTCCGCAGCAGCAGCAGCGTCGCCAACCATACCCGACTCAAGCTAGGGCCTATGCCTTGGGACGCAAGCAAGCGAAAGCCCCACAGGGAGAGCCGAAACAAGAAAATCTGGCAGGTATGGGAACATTACTTGACATGCCTGTTGCTGTTCTGTTTGATACGGGTGCGTCGCACTCTTTTATATCGCACTCCTGCGTGAATGCTTTAAGACTGCTTGTTGATGAACTTGAACATGAGATGAATGTGAACTCACCGGTAGGAGGCCTTGTAGAAATTTCACAATCTTGCTCGAACATAGAACTCACGGTGGGAGAACTTAGTTTAGTGGCGCACAACTTGCACGTTATGCCGATGGATAATGTGGACATTATTCTGGGGATGGACTGGCTAGCTGAAAACTATGCCACTATCCGATGCCAAGAGAGGCAAATCTCGTTACAAACCCCGGGGAAGGAGCCCTCTACCTTCCACGGAATTTCGATGAATCAACGAACTTGTGTGATATCAGCACTTCAAGCAACCACGATGATTAGAAAGGGGCGTCCGGCCTATCTCGTGTATCTACAAGGACATGACAAGAAAGAGAGGAAAGTTGAAGATGTGGCAGTGGTACGTGAGTTTCCCGACGTATTTCCCGATGCGTTGCCAGGCCCTCCTCCTGACCGACAGCTGGAGTTTACTATCGATCTGGAACCAGGAGCCGCACCTGTATCGAAAGCGCCATATAGGATGGCACCGAAGGAGTTGGAAGAACTCAAAATCCAGCTACAGGAACTACTGGACTTGGGTTTCATCCGACCGAGTGTGTCGCCGTGGGGAGCACCGGTGCTGTGTGTGAAGAAGAAAGACGGGACACTGAGAATGTGCATAGACTATCGGGAATTGAACAAGTTGACTCTCAAGAATAAGTATCCTCTACCGAGAATAGACGACCTGTTCGACCAACTCAGGGGAGCAGGAGTATTTTCGAAGATGGATTTAAGGTCGGGATATCATCAGTTGAGGGTACGAAGGGAGGACATACCCAAGACGGCTTTCCGAACGAGGTATGGGCATTACGAGTTTGTAGTAATGCCGTTTGGACTGACAAATGCACCGGCGGTATTTATGGACTTAATGAATCGAGTATTCCATCCATACTTGGACAAGTTCGTCCTGGTATTCATAGATGATGTGCTAGTTTACTCGAAGGATGAAAAGGAACATGAGGAGCATCTAAGGATCACACTGGAAACACTCCGAACAGAGAGGTTATACGCCAAGTTCAGTAAGTGTGAATTCTGGCTAAAGGAAGTAAATTTTCTGGGGCATGTTGTGACAGCCGAAGGGATTCGAGTTGACCCCGCAAAGGTGGAGGCCGTACAACAGTGGAAGGCGCCAAAGACCCCAAACGAGATTCGGAGTTTCCTTGGTCTGGCGGGATACTACCGAAGATTTATTGAAGGATTTTCTAAAATCGCAAGACCAATGACTCAACAATTGAAGAAGGGGACCAAGGTCAATTGGACACCGGAGTGTGAGGCTAGCTTCCAGTTGTTGAAAGAGAAATTGACCACCGCACCTGTTCTAGCCGTGCCGGAACTGGGAGTAGACTACGTGGTTTACACTGATGCATCGAAGATTGGACTGGGGTGTGTTCTGATGCAGAATGGTAAGGTGATTGCCTAAGCTTCGCGGCAGTTGAGGCCACACGAGTTGAACTACCCTACTCATGACTTAGAACTAGCGGTTGTTGTGCACGCATTGAAGATTTGGAGGCACCACCTCTATGGAGTTCGGTGTGAGATTTTTACCGACCATAAGAGTCTGAAGTACTTCTTTGAGCAGAAAGATTTGAACATGAGGCAACGCAGATGGCTCGAGCTAGTCAAGGATTATGATTGTGGTATTAACTACCATCCGGGTAAAGCAAACGTGGTGGCGGATGCTTTGAGCCGGAAAGCTCAACCGCAGTTGGCTACTTTTCTCACTCAGGAAGCGGAGTTGATTCGCGAATTTAGCAAGATGCGATTGGAGGTGGTGAAAGCTCCGGAAACTGTGAAGGGAACGATTACCACCTTGGTAATTGCGTCCGATCTACGAACGAGGATAATAGAAGGGCAACGCAATGATGGAAGTTTGGAGATAATTCGACTGAAGGTGAGGAAGGGCGAACAAGAGAAGTTTCGAGAAGAGGCCGATAATGCTCTCACCTACGAGGGGAGACTATGTGTGCCAGGCGACGAAGGACTTCGAAACGAAATTTTGACCGAAGCACACGAGACTCCATAAACCGCCCATCCTAGAAGTACAAAAATGTACCAGGACTTGAAGGGATCATTTTGGTGGGATGGAATGAAGAGGGACATAGCTTCGTTTGTAGAGAGATGTTTGGCATGTCAACAAGTAAAAGCTTTACATCAACGACCCTATGGGAAGTTGCAACCGTTGGAGATTCCGGAGTGGAAATGGGAACATATCACTATGGATTTTGTCACAGGCTTACCAAAGATCCGGCAAGGGAATACGGCCATTTGGGTAATCATAGACCGCCTCACCAAGAGTGCGCATTTTATACCTATCCCTATAACTCATGGATCCGACAAGCTAGCTCGGATTTACGTAAAAGAAATCATTTTGCTACATGGAGTACCAGTGACAATCACGTCGGACCGAGACACCAGGTTCACTTCAAGATTTTGGATAAGTTTGCAACGAGAGCTTGGTACGCGACTGAATTTTAGTACTGCTTTCCATCCACAAACCGATGGACAGTCCGAGAGAACGATTCAAACTCTTGAGGACATGCTAAGAGCTGTGGTGCTCGACAGAGGAGAAAATTGGGAAGTAGTACTACCTTTGATCGAGTTTGCCTACAACAATAGTTTCCAGGCGACAATAAATATGGCCTCATATGAAGCATTGTATGGGAGAAGTGTAGATCACCACTCTACTGGGATGAGGTTGGTGAAAGAAGAATACTCGGGCCAGATTCGGTTGAGGAGATGATTGAGATTGTGCGACAAATTCGACAAAGGATAAAAGAAGCTCAAGACCGACAGAAGTCGTATGCTGATGTCCGGCGTACGGATTTACAGTTCAATATGGGAGATAAGGTGTTCTTGAAAGTGTCTCCGTCGAAGGGGATAACGAGGTTCGGTGTAAAGGGGAAGTTGAAGCCACGATACGTAGGGCCTTATGAAATCCTTGAGAATGTGGGACCCGTAGCGTATAGGTTGGCACTACCACCAAGTTTTGGGACTGTGCACAATGTTTTCCATGTGTCACAGTTACGAAAGTACGTGTTCGATCCCAAACACATGGTTCATCAAGAGGAAATGATTCTGAATCCTGACTTGAGTTACGAGGAGAAGCCCGAAGCTATTCTGGACAGGAAAGTGCAAGAGTTGAGGAACAAATCGATCGCGTCCATGAAAGTACTTTGGAAACACCATGGCCACGAGGAGGCTACTTGGGAACTCGAGGATAAAATGAAAGAAAAATACCCGGAACTTTTCGTTGGGAATGAGTAAATTTCGGGACGAAATTTCTGTTAAGGTGGGTAGAATGTAACACCCGTACCTTAAGTTTGAAATTTACTTTTATGTAACGGAATAATTGAGAAAATTATTTCGAAAACGCTATGCTTCTCGATAGATGAACGTTGGGAGACACGTTTAAGGTCTCGTTAAAAATGAACGTTGGGAGACACGTTTAAGGT
The DNA here is from genome assembly GCF_004379255.2 of Salvia splendens. Taxonomy (NCBI): domain Eukaryota; kingdom Viridiplantae; phylum Streptophyta; class Magnoliopsida; order Lamiales; family Lamiaceae; genus Salvia; species Salvia splendens. The sequence goes on from NW_024599664.1 coordinate 27,363, forward strand.
CTCGTTAAAAGGTCGATGATGAAATTGCTATTCTTTAGCAAGACGAATGAATTAAGCGGAAAGAAATATATGTTTTATGGATAACGACGCGCGTAAAGCAAGGAACGGTTGAATGAATATTATATTTGGAACAACACCAAATATAATTTATGTACGATTTCTCGTACTTTAAATTTTTGGTTATGAAGAACGAGATAACAAAATTTAATAAAGGACCGTGAATTTTAATTGATGAAGGAAAATACGAAAAAAAAAAATATATAAATGTATGAATTTGTTTTGGACTTTTCAAAATAAATTTGAAGTCCAATTAAATATAAAGTAACTTGAATTTTAATAACTCTTGGGCTTGTAATTTAATTGTTGATTTTAGCCCAATAGAAATTTAATCATGGAAGCCCAAGTATGAATTTAAATTAACTAAGCCCAAGCTAATTTTTTTCCTTCCTCCTTCTTTCTCCCACGTCGACGGTTCTCCTCTCCCCCCCCCCCCCCCATGATGACCGATCGGTTATCTCCACCCATCCATTTCCCTCCTCAATACCTACACCCTCCTCTAACCCACTCATCACTTTCTTTTGGCAAAAAAAAAAGAAGAAGAGAGAAGAGAGAAGAAGGAGAAGCGGCGAGAGAAGTCGACGGGAAGAAGAGGGGAGAAGGAGTTGGTTCCATTTCTTTTTGTTTCAACCACATCAAGTTTAAGCTCTTGAGGTATACCATTCCTTCCATCCTCAAAGCATGAGTTTAATATAGTCTTGCATGATGCATATAGCCTTGATCTTCTTCCGTAACCAAACTAAATAGAAACCAACTTAGAATCTTCCAAACGATCGCCGCGCGTAACCGAAACTTAGAAAGAACTTAGCTTTATGTTAATATCACGTGTTGCGAGCCTTTGCGGAGTGTTTCCGGGCGGGTTCGGAATGGTTTCTGTCACGACCGCACTTCCTAAGGATAGGAAGCACGGGGAGTCACGACTAATGGGGGAATTAAGAAGCGGGGAAGAAGGGGGAAAACAATCAAGACAATGCAACTTAACGATCAAAAGAGGAAATTTCATTTATCAACAAGGTTTCAAAACTCGAAGGTACATAACGTGAATGACATAGTTTGACAATTCAAAGGAAATCAAGGAAATCCTTATAACTTGGCATAGCGGAAGCATTTGAGAGTTAGCTACTACTGTGTATGAAGACACAATAGCAACCAGATCATTTATTGAATACTGTCTCTGTCCAATGCTCAACATCCTCCGTCCTCCGTCCACGCTCAACCTGCACATAGGGAAAACATATGCAGGGGCTGAGTACTTGATGCACTCAGTGGACAAATGCCAAAACAGTTATATCATGCCACCATTGTGTGACCTCGGGGTTTTAACTTGAAAAGGCCCGAGACACTAAAAATATCTCAATCACAACCTTTCAACTCATCCTCCAATCATTTTTCCTCATCATTTCAAAACACAACCATTTCTCCTTGATTTATTTAAGAAACTGCCATATCTGTTCTATAAGGTGCCGTGTAAGGGGCCACTTTCCACGAGCACGAAAACCGGCCAACCCGTTCGATGACTCACGGTCCTCATCGTGTACACTAGTCCGAGTAGGGACGTACCCTTGCTAGGACCCGAATTCGATTAAACTCATAGTAGGGACTCACTCCCCACTAAGCAATCATCAACATCATCATCAATCTCATCAACATCAATCTCATCAACATCAACATCCTGTGAACGAGAATGTGGCCGCAAACTCGATCACTGGACCGGCCGACCCAAAAGACGGCTCACGATCCCCATTGGTGTACACTAGCCTGAGTAGGGACTCACTCCCTAGTCAGACCCGAATTCGATTTCAATAGGTCTAGTAGGGACAACTCCCTTGCTAAACAAACAGATAGGCATTTCTCAAAACAAAACATGGCATGATATTCCTTTTACAAACTTTATTTTCCTCAAAAATGTATTTGCAACATAAATCACTTTTCTGTTAAGGTCGAGCATCAATTCACATAACATCAACAAGTCGAGCATTTCACTACCACTTAAAAAGCTACACAGCGCAACACTTGACAATCACTTTCACTTTAAGCACATAAATCACATAATCATGTAATAATCGCAATCAAAGGCATTTCGTCACATAAAATGATGCTCAAACCAATATATCAAATCGAAAGCTCTTAAAAATACTTTAGTTCGAAAGCCCACCTCGAGTGCTTAATCCGAAAACACTTTCTTTCCCTTGCGATCACGATTCACTTGCGATGTTTCACCTTTAAAAATTTACATAGCACATATATCAACATATTTTCCAATCACATAAATCACATCATAACATACATCTTTGCATATCCTATCACTTCATCACATATATAATTTCATTTGAAAACTGGCAGCACTGCGCAACGATTTTATAAAAATCATTTAAAAATCATCCGACTTCCGTTGGGGCTAAAACTTTACCACAATACAGAAGACTCATCAAAGGACTTCCAGTTAAAATTTCATGTCCAAATACCCCTTTTAGGTCAGTCAAAACAACCACGTAACCTACTGGTCGAGAAAACATTTTCGGCAGAGTTGCGCAGTTAACTTCAAAAATTCACCAAAAATTCATCTTTAATCCAAAAGGGTTGAAATTTACACACAACATAGAAGACATCATGAAGTTTACTCAGGAAAACGAATTGGTCAAATCGGAGTTCATTTGGTCGGTCAAAAACGTGTCGGAACTTACTGTTCGGAATTCGTCGAGCAGACGAGCGGTGCCATCGCTGTTCGGCCCGTTGCTGCACGTTGTTGCTGTTGTTGGCTGCTGCACAGAGCCGGGAGACGCTGCTGTACGAACGTTGCTGCTCCGCCGTCGCTCCCTTTCCTCTTTCGACCACCATCACTCATCTCTCTATCAATTCGTTTTGTTCCATCACTGTAAACTCTGCAACTCACGGTCCAGATCGGTCGTCGTCGGCTACTGCCCGTTGGTCAGCCTGTTCGCCGCCGACGTCGCCGCTGCTGACTCCGATTCGTCACCCGTGTCCACCACAGACGCTCGGCGCTGCTGCGTCGTCGCTGCTGTGCAGTCGAAGGTCTCGCAGCGTCGCCGTCATTCGCAATTAGCCACTGCATTGTCTGTTTGCTGTTCGGACAGCCATCGTTCCTCACCGATTCAACCTCGAAACGACACGGCAGCCCCTGAAACATCTCCGAACAGCCCCGAACCAACTCCGAACCGCCCCGAAAGATAAGTTCTCCTTCAAAAATATGTTCTTTCGTTTCAGTTTTCAAAACGCAGCAAGGGGCCACTGTTCGTCGCCACTGCTGGATCGTTGCCGCTGAACTGACGTTGCTGCGTTCGATTGAACCGGATCCCTCACGCTTCTAACGTCGCCATTTCTCTTCCTCATCGCCGCTGCCTCACTCTTCTTCTCCCCTCATCTCTCGGTTTCTTCTCCTCTCTCTCTTTGTTCTTGTTGTAAAGTATAAAGTGAGAAGAGAAGTGAAAGGGTGGATGTTTAAATGGGGTGTCTTTTGTTGTAGGATTAATTGAGGGAGTTGGAAGGTGGAAGATGAAGGGTGGAAGGTGTCGTGGGGTTGAGGAAAGGATGCATGTATAGAAATCATTAATCTCTAATTGGGCTTCAAAGTGTGGTTTCCAAATAAAATGAATTGGGCTTGGAAACTTAAAGTTCTTTGATGAAATTGGGCCCAACATGTAAATTGTAGAGTTTGGCTAAGTTGGTTAAAGAATAAGAAAATTTGGATGACCCAACACTCTTAAAATTAATAGCCCAAAGCCAAATTGTAAAATTATTCTCTCGACAAAAGAAACAAGGTCGAAAAAATTTTCAAGTGTACAAACGACGGTCCTTTCAAGAACACAATAAAAAGAGTAGAAAAAGTCGGAGTGTTACAATCTACCCATCTTAACAAAAATTTCGTCCCGAAATTTTCTTACGTCCTTCGAATATAGAATTTCTCCATCATCTTGTCTTCCAAGCAGCTTCCTCATGTCGTTTAATTGTAGTTCAAAGTCACATCGCTGCCACTCCTAACAATTTATGCGAGATTAGACTATATTAACTTAACTCGCGCACTGCGTGTCATCCCTCCTTGTCTTACACCCTCTTTTGCGTTTGAACTTCATTTCGTCTTCGCTATCTTCCACTACTTGAAATCTACCTCGTATTCTTTTTGTTCTTGTCGTTCAGGGAAAACGTAGGAAATCGTGAAATAGTTCGCACATCAAGCTTGCTCCAACATTTCGCGTCATTCCAAGAATAAAAAGTTTCATGGTTCACCGACCTCCATTCGCACTCTCGATCTCCTTGCCTCGTCATCTCATCACGCCCCTTGGAATTCGCTATTTTCTAGGCCTCATTCGTTCCATCGATAAGTATATTGCCTTAAAAGAAAACATAGTTCGCGCGTATAACTAGCCTACATCTAAGGCCTTTGAAGTCTACATCTCATAACATTATCAATCATACTCCATTCATTATCACGTCCAACATCAATTGCATAAACATTTCTCATTTCACAACATTTTACCACCTCATAGATCAACAAATATCACATATCTAGTCATTCATACTTCAAATAACAAGTATAATACACAACATTTCACTTCCCAAAACAGAACGCTTTCACATTTCACATCTACTTTCAAATCAAAACATTTTCTTCAAAACTCACACTTTTCTCAAAAATTCAACATCTCACTTTCAACTTTGAAGTACAAGCTTTGACTCAAAAATCAAAACACACTTGAACATCAACTTTCATCTTTTCATGTAAAAACAAACAATCCATCGTTCCTCATCAAAACTTCATCATCTTTCTTTCTCAAAACATTCTCATAAAACATCTTACCTTTTTCTCGGTTGAGTGTGACAGTCGGGATGTTGAGCCTTCAATTCACAACCTCATAGTCTAGCGAAACGAGTCTAGACTAGATTGAATAAGAGACTCTCGGTCCAGAGCGGAAGGAAAAATTGCTCTGATACCATTCTGTCACGACCGCACTTCCTAAGGATAGGAAGCACGGGGAGTCACGACTAATGGGGGAATTAAGAAGCGGGGAAGAAGGGGGAAAACAATCAAGACAATGCAACTTAACGATCAAAAGAGGAAATTTCATTTATCAACAAGGTTTCAAAACTCGAAGGTACATAACGTGAATGACATAGTTTGACAATTCAAAGGAAATCAAGGAAATCCTTATAACTTGGCATAGCGGAAGCATTTGAGAGTTAGCTACTACTGTGTATGAAGACACAATAGCAACCAGATCATTTATTGAATACTGTCTTTGTCCAAATGCTCAACATCCTCCGTCCCCCGTCCACGCTCAACCTGCACATAGGGAAAACATATGCAGGGCTGAGTACTTGATGCACTCAGTGGACAAATGCCAAAACAGTTATATCATGCCACCATTGTGTGACCTCGGGGTTTTAACTTGAAAAGGCCCGAGACACTAAAAATATCTCAATCACAACCTTTCAACTCATCCTCCAATCATTTTTCCTCATCATTTCAAAACACAACCATTTCTCCTTGATTTATTTAAGAAACTGCCATATCTGTTCTTTAGGGTGCCGTGTAAGGGGCCACTTTCCACGAGCACGAAAACCGGCCAACCCATTCGATGACTCACGGTCCTCATCGTGTACACTAGTCCGAGTAGGGACGTACCCTTGTTAGGACCTGAATTCGATTAAACTCATAGTAGGGACTCACTCCCCACTAAGCAATCATCAACATCATCATCAATCTCATCAACATCAATCTCATCAACATCAACATCCTGTGAACGAGAATGTGGCCGCAAACTCGATCACTGGACCGGCCGACCCAAAAGACGGCTCACGATCCCCATTGGTGTACACTAGCCTGAGTAGGGACTCACTCCCTAGTCAGACCCGAATTCGATTTCAATAGGTCTAGTAGGGACAACTCCCTTGCTAAACAAACAGATAGGCATTTCTCAAAACAAAACATGGCATGATATTCCTTTTACAAACTTTATTTTCCTCAAAAACGTATTTGCAACATAAATCACTTTTCTGTTAAGGTCGAGCATCAATTCACATCACATCAACAAGTCGAGCATTTCACTACCACTTAAAAAGCTACACAGCGCAACACTTGACAATCACTTTCACTTTAAGCACATAAATCACATAATCATGTAATAATCGCAATCAAAGGCATTTCGTCACATAAAATGATGCTCAAACCAATATATCAAATCGAAAGCTCTTAAAAATACTTTAGTTCGAAAGCCCACCTCGAGTGCTTAATCCGAAAACACTTTCTTTCCCTTGCGATCACGATTCACTTGCGATGCTTCACCTTTAAAAAATTTACATAGCACATATATCAACATATTTTCCAATCACATAAATCACATCATAACATACATCTTTGCATATCCTATCACTTCATCACATATATAATTTCATTTGAAAACTGGCAGCACTGCGCAACGATTTTGTAAAAATCATTTAAAAATCATCCGACTTCCGTTGGGGCTAAAACTTTACCACAATACAGAAGACTCATCAAAGGACTTCCAGTTAAAATTTCATGTCCAAATACCCCTTTTAGGTCAGTCAAAACAACCACGTAACCTACTGGTCGAGAAAACATTTTCGGCAGAGTTGCGCAGTTAACTTCAAAAATTCACCAAAAATTCATCTTTAATCCAAAAGGGTTGAAATTTACACACAACATAGAAGACATCATGAAGTTTACTCAGGAAAACGAATTGGTCAAATCGGAGTTCATTTGGTCGGTCAAAAACATGTCGGAACTTACTGTTCGGAATTCGTCGAGCAGACGAGCGGTGCCATCGCTGTTCGGCCCGTTGCTGCACGTTGTTGCTGTTGTTGGCTGCTGCACAGAGCCGGGAGACGCTGCTGTACGAACGTTGCTGCTCCGCCGTCGCTCCCTTTCCTCTTTCGACCACCATCACTCATCTCTCTATCAATTCGTTTTGTTCCATCACTGTAAACTCTGCAACTCACGGTCCAGATCGGTCGTCGTCGGCTACTGCCCGTTGGTCAGCCTGTTCGCCGCCGACGTCGCCGCTGCTGACTCCGATTCGTCACCCGTGTCCACCACAGACGCTCGGCGCTGCTGCGTCGTCGCTGCTGTGCAGTCGAAGGTCTCGCAGCGTCGCCGTCATTCGCAATTAGCCACTGCATTGTCTGTTTGCTGTTCGGACAGCCATCGTTCCTCACCGATTCAACCTCGAAACGACACGGCAGCCCCTGAAACATCTCCGAACAGCCCCGAACCAACTCCGAACCGCCCCGAAAGATAAGTTCTCCTTCAAAAATATGTTCTTTCGTTTCAGTTTTCAAAACGCAGCAAGGGGGCCACTGTTCGTCGCCACTGCTGGATCGTTGCCGCTGAACTGACGTTGCTGCGTTCGATTGAACCGGAGCCCTCACGCTTCTAACGTCGCCATTTCTCTTCCTCATCGCCGCTGCCTCACTCTTCTTCTCCCCTCATCTCTCGGTTTCTTCTCCTCTCTCTCTTTGTTCTTGTTGTAAAGTATAAAGTGAGAAGAGAAGTGAAAGGGTGGATGTTTAAATGGGGTGTCTTTTGGTTGTAGGATTAATTGAGGGAGTTGGAAGGTGGAAGATGAAGGGTGGAAGGTGTCGTGGGGTTGAGGAAAGGATGCATGTATAGAAATCATTAATCTCTAATTGGGCTTCAAAGTGTGGTTTCCAAATAAAATGAATTGGGCTTGGAAACTTAAAGTTCTTTGATGAAATTGGGCCCAACATGTAAATTGTAGAGTTTGGCTAAGTTGGTTAAAGAATAAGAAAATTTGGATGACCCAACACTCTTAAAATTAATAGCCCAAAGCGAAATTGTAAAATTATTCTCTCGACAAAAGAAACAAGGTCGAAAAAATTTTCAAGTGTACAAACGACGGTCCTTTCAAGAACACAATAAAAAGAGTAGAAAAAGTCGGGGTGTTACAATCTACCCACCTTAACAAAAATTTCATCCCGAAATTTACTTACGTCCTTCGAGTATAGAATTTTTCCATCGTCTTGTCTTCCAAGCAGCTTCCTCATGTCGTTTAATTGTAGTTCAAAGTCACATCGCTGCCACTCCTAACAATTTATGCGAGATTAGACTATATTAACTTAACTCGCGCACTGCGCGTCATCCCTCCTTGTCTTACACCCTCTTTTGCGTTTGAACTTCATTTCGTCTTCGCTATCTTCCACTACTTGAAATCTACCTCGTATTCTTTTTGTTCTTGTCGTTCAGGGAAAACGTAGGAAATCGTGAAATAGTTCGCACATCAAGCTTGCTCCAACATTTCGCGTCATTCCAAGAATAAAAAGTTTCATGGTTCACCGACCTCCATTCGCACTCTCGATCTCCTTGCCTCGTCATCTCATCACGCCCCTTGGAATTCGCTATTTTCTAGGCCTCATTCGTTCCATCGATAAGTATATTGCCTTAAAAGAAAACATAGTTCGCGCGTATAACTAGCCTACATCTAAGGCCTTTGAAGTCTACATCTCATAACATTATCAATCATACTCCATTCATTATCACGTCCAACATCAATTGCATAAACATTTCTCATTTCACAACATTTTACCACCTCATAGATCAACAAATATCACATATCCAGTCATTCATACTTCAAATAACAAGTACAATACACAACATTTCACTTCCCAAAACAGAACGCTTTCACATTTCACATCTACATTCAAATCAAAACATTTTCTTCAAAACTCACACTTTTCTCAAAAATTCAACATCTCACTTTCAACTTTGAAGTACAAGCTTTGACTCAAAAATCAAAACACACTTGAACATCAACTTTCATCTTTTCATGTAAAAACAAACAATCCATCGTTCCTCATCAAAACTTCATCATCTTTCTTGTTAGAGAGGGAGATAGGTGGTTTGGGCCATGTGATTTTATTTGGGCCTTGGAATAGTTTAATTGTTGTTGGGCTTTAAAAAAATGGAAGTCTATTAAATTGATGGACTTCCTAATTAATTCTTGGAGGATTAAAATGGCTAAGGAATTAATTCGCTTGGGCCGATAATTAAAATTTTAATCGGGGGAAATTATTTAATTAATTCCCGGGAGTTTTGTTTTTTAAGGAACGAATAATTTACCTAAGTATGAATTAATACTTTTTCAACGGTAAATAATTACGGAAATTAAAGTATGCGCGTAAATAATTTATAAAACATTATTTTCGACGTTATGGAAAATACGAGGAGCCAACGGAGGAAAGAACGAGTGTAAGCGGCCGACCGGCGTCGCACGCGACGCCTTGGGCGGCCGCCGAATAACCGAAAATGCGCGAAAATCGAGAAAGAGAATTAAAAGATTTTAATTAGAGTGCATGCATTCTAATTATCGTCGTTACAGAGGTTTGATATGAATTTTATGTGTTTTCCGAAAAGGTGGTTCGCACGCACGCTAAAAGTCGGAACGAGGAATTTTACGGAAATCCTAAGCTTTTGAGGTGGGCTTTATTCTTTAACGTTTATTTTGAATCAATATGCTTACGATGTTATAAGGATGTTTCTATAAGAATGTCATGCCGTGTTTATGTTTTGAAACTGCCTATCTGATTGTCTACTAGAATAAAACTCTACTAGACTTTGATGGTTAACGAATTCGGGTCTAACTAGGGTCTACGCCCTACTTAGACTAGTGCACTGATGGGGATCGTGAGCCGTCCCCTAGGTCGGCCGGTCCAGTGATCGAGATTGTGGCCACAGTCTCGTTTCACATGATGGTTCAGATATGGTATATGATGGAGGATGATGTTAGTCCACGCGGACACTTTTTAAGGAAATGAACTTTAGTGCCTCTCGGCCTTTTTAAAGTAAAACCCGGGATTCACTCGACGATGGCTTGACATATCTTAACGGTGAATGTTTTTTGGGCATGAGTTCACTGGGTGCACTAAGTACTCAGCCCCTGCATATGTTTTCCCTATGTGCAGGTTGAGCGAGGTCGGGAGGCGGAGGACGTTGAGCGATGATTCCAAGAATTTGTTCGGTTACTATTATGTCTTCATACGTAGTAGTAGTTACACTCTCAAAATTTGCTTCCGCTACTCAATGTTTTCAGAATTTCTGTTATTTTCTTTGAACTGTTGAACTCTGTTACTTCCTTTATGGTCGCACTCTGTTATCTTTCATTATGAGACTTGGGTTTTGAAACGTTGAACGACTTAAATGGAATTCCCTCTTGAATTGTTAAGCTGTATTGCCTGGAATTGATTATTCCCCCTTCTTCCCCGCTTCTTAGTTCCCCCACTAGTCACGATTTTTCCCGTGCTTCCTATCCTTAGGAAGTTCGGTCGTGACAAATGGTAATAGAGTCTCATATTCCACTAACTCATTACACTCACATTTCATTTAAAACTAATATATACAAGCGAGACTCATATTCCACTAACTTTTTTCACTCATATTTCTTAACATTTCTTAAAATTCGTGCCACCAAAAAATGGGACTCCAAAAAATGGGACTCCTAATGCGGACGGAGGGAATACATGTTTTTATAATTTCCAGAATATTTCAAATTAAAATATGAAATGTGTGGTTGCACCATGTGATTCTAGTGTATTGTAATCCAATCAAATAACAATCTTAAATTTCTCTTAAGTTGTATGGAATCTTTTTTCGTTAAATAAGGCTAATGTATCATTATACATGTATAATGGAACAGTTGTGGAAACTTCACAAAAATGCCATTTTAATGCATTTTGGCGAGTGTATATGTAAAAAAAGTACTCCTTATGTCCCTTTGCAGTAGAGGCATTTCATTTTTAATCTTCGTTTTGAAAAAATGATATTCCCTTCGTTTGAGATAGTTTGTCTCACTTTGACCGGACACAGGTTTTAAGAAATGTAATGAAAAGTGAGTTGAAAAAGTTAGTGTAATGTGCGTCATACTTTTATATATTAGTTTTATAATAGAATGTGAGTAAGAATGAGTTAGTGGAATTGAGTCAACTACCAAAAATAGTAAAAAGTGAAATTGGACAAACTACGTGGGACGGACCGAAATAGAAAATTGAATCTGGGACAGAGAGAGTAATAAATAATTAAAGTAGAAAAAAGTAAACTTAGAGAGAGAATAATATAGAGAAAACTCTTATTCATATTATTCTCTCTTTCACTTTACTATCTCTCCATTTCAAGTATTTATTACTCCCTCCGTCGCGTAATAGATGTCACACTTTCCTTTTTAGTTTGTCCCACACAAGATGTCACATTTAATTTTTTAGAAAAAGCTCCCCTCACATTAATATAATATACTATTTTCTCTCTCCACCTAACACACAAAACAACACCACCTAAAATCTTGTGTTAATTCTCAAGTATGTCATCTATTATTAGACATGCCCACCGGTTCCGGTTCCGGCGGTTAACCGCCGAACCGGAACCGGCGGTTCCGGAACCGGAACCGGAACCGGCGCAATATTCCCGAACCGGAACCGGCGCAATTCGGTTCGCGGTCCGGTTCAGGTTCAAGATATTTCGAACCGGAACCGTCACCGAACCGGCGGTTCGGGACGGTTCGGAACCGGCGGTTAACCGTGGAACCGCCGGTTCCGGCGCTTAAATCGAGGCAGGGGGATGGGGGCCGGTGGTGATCTTCAAAAACGGTCGAAACCGCCGGTTTTTTTCGGCGGTTAACCGGCGGTTAACCGGAAAAACCGGCGGTTAACCGCCGGTTTAGTGGCTTTCGAGGCGGCGCGGAGCACGAGGCGACAATGGAGCAGCTTTTGCAGACGGTTCGTTGACCGAACCGGCGGTTTTATTTCGGAAACCGGCGGTTTTGGCCCGGAAACCGGCGGTTCCGCCGGTTCCGGCGGTTTTCCGCCAAAACCGCCGGTTTTGTGAAAATTCAAATTTTTTTTTTTTTTTTAAATTTCAAATTCGAATTCTTCCATTTTCCCCCTCATTTTTTTCTATAAATACCCCCCTCTATCCTCATTTACATTCACCCCACTCTTGTGTTAATAAGAGTTTCTCTCTTCAATCTCTCAATTCTCTCTCTTTGTCTCCAATTTCTCATTTGTGCTATTGTGCTTCCATTTAATTACGCAATTGCTACTCTTATTACGCATTGTTATACACTTATACAGTTATACTTGTTCCCGTAGTTCTACACTTATACAGTTATACTTGTAAATTATATTACATTGTTGTATGTTGTTGTATTGTATACTTATGTATTGTAAATTGTAATGTATCGTTGTCCGTTACAACTCAAAATCAATAAAATTTATTTCATTTTCTCCTTATTCGTCTTATTTGTGCTTGAATTATGCATTGTCTTGTTCCGATTTGTTGTATAAAGCCAAATTTCAAATTAAAAAAAAAAAAAATAATTGAACCGGCGAAACCGCCGGTTCAAAAACCGGAACCGCCCGGTTTTCGAACCGGAACCGGAACCGTGAAATAGCCTCACGGTCCGGTTCCGGTTCCGCTTCCGCCAAAACCGGAACCGGCGGTTCCGAACCGGAACCGCCGGTTTTCGAACCGTGGGCATCTCTATCTATTATGTGACGAATGGAGTATCATTTTTTTCAAAATGAGTGCTTAAAATGAAATGCATCTAATATACAGGGACGGATGGAGTATTAGATTTACATGTATGGTATAGCACCAAACAGATCTAACAACAAGACATACCTTTATGCTATCTCCTGAAAGACAAGGGCTTGATAAATAATCATTTCTTAACCAATATATTCAGCATTGAGCATACGTTATTGATTATGCATTACTTTGATTTATCAAATGGTGCGAGTTTTTCGCAACCCAATAATCCTGATATATTGGGTAATTGTGATTAATATCTAGGGTGATAGTATTGCTATTGTATTGGAACGTGCGCCTAGTGATTTTGGTTTGATAACTACCTCAAGAGGAGCTCGAAACAAGGTTTTATTATTTGGAACTTAGGTAGTTGGAATTTAATTATTCAATGAATAATAGATAAGTGTTCTTGTTGAGTTCACTTTTGAAATTTAAAAGATGTTAATTAATTACGTCCATAGCAGATATTAATTAATTGATGGACATTTATATCTTAAGCGCGGGAAATAAACTTTTAAAATGAAGTAACCCGGATTACTTGTAATTTCGGATTTGGATGGGTAGTGCAATATTATTACTGTAGTGGCTGATAATAATTTTCCAAAATAAAGTTGTATTAAATTGTGGGTTCAATTTAATTAGAAGAGCTAATTGGGGAGGCCACATCCGAACCTACATATATCCCTGACTGGGCCCAATATGGAACTTAATATAAACAGGAAAATAAAGGAGAGACAGGAAAATAATTCATTTTACACTGAAATTTTTGCCCCCCTCTTTGTAGAAGGAGTCAAAATTTGCTCATTTTTCTGCTTTTTGTGGGAGTTTTGTCTTCTTTATTTAAGTCTTAGTATCCTAATAAGATCAACCTACACTGCTATCGGAATACAGTTTGAGAACTAGTTAGTTAGAAGAATTGTGGTTGAGTACTGAAGATCATCACGTGGATAAATAGCGAGCCATCTACGATTCTTTGGAGAATTAAGAAGGTATAATTTTGTCTCCGTAGAAAAGTATGTTTTAGGTTTCAATTAATCAAAAGCATGTTTTAATTTAAGTTATGAACATGATACATATGATAATTGCGCGAATAGAATTTGTCTAAATAATTTGATAAATAGATCTAATTCTATGATTTGTTTGTGCTTCTACTGCCAACCCCATCATCCTCATCATCGGAAGCCATTTTGTAGAGAAAACAATGTTTGCAAGAGAGAAAATTAGGTGTGAAAAAGAGAAGAAAGAAAATTGGGTATGAAGAAATAAAATGGGAGTATGGTATATTATAGGTGATAAAAAAGCGGAAGGACGAGAGGTTGATGCCGGATCAGCGCACAATAGGTGCCGATCGGTGCTCCATATTGTGAATGCTCTCCGAAGGATTGAAGATGAGCTATGAGATAGGCTAATGATGTGGCAGGGGGAAACTGGAGATAAAGTTACTATTGTGAATATGCTCTACGTTACTAACTTAGTTATTTCCAATTACTAAAATTATTCTCACTCATCATAGTAATTGGGTCGTTTTTCATTTCGAAATATCATTTATTCTATTTTTCTTTCAATAAAATTAATAAATTTAATGTTGCGACCGCACTTTGCTAAGGATAGCAAAATCGGGTAAACCGCGACTAATAAAAGGATTTAAAGAAATAGGGAAAAATGGGAATAGAACTTGCACATTGAAAAGTCAAACAATATCATAAGATATGATCCAAGTATTCGATTACATGGATTTAAATAACAATAGTTTCATCAAAATGAATCAGAGTTTCGATGATGAGAGTCACTATTCTCTCTTAACAAACTCCAACGGAAAAAGTCCACAGAATGACTTCGCGTATGAAGACACGAAGCGTCGAGAGATCCACACTTATTTACTTAAGTAGCATCGACTCTGATCAACACACCTCCGCCCATTGCTTAATCTACACATTTATAAATACATGCAGGGCTGAGTACAAGAGTACTCAGTGGACACATGCCGAAAATCAAAACATACATCATATATACAGTTGTCATCCATCACAGTAACACACGGGAGTTTTCTTAAAAGGCCCGAGCTTACTAAATTTTTTTGTGAGCTAAAAGTTCGTCTGCAGACTGAGTCCTTTCATCATTCATAATTTTCCATATATAAACATTCAAGCGCCGGGGAGGTGGCCACCCCCACGGTTACCCATCATTGCATTCCATTGTGCCGGGAAGGTGGCCACCTTCCACGGACACAGAACCGGCCAACCCTCTCGATGGCTCACGACTTTCAACGTGTACACATATATGTGTTGGGATTTTACCAACTCTCAGACCCTAATTTGATTTACGTTTTGGGGTTACCAAAACAAAAGAGGCACTTAGCCGCACAGATATACATCATCAAAACAAACATTTATGGCATGACAACAACTTGAAAAGAATCACAGCTCCATTTTGAGAAAAGATGATAATTCATAATTTCACAAGTATTTGATTTATATCCACACTAATGCGCTGGATATTAAAAGAAAGTCCACCTGATACGTTTACTCCTCAATTAAAATTCTCGCGTCGGCCTTACTTTGCCTCCGAGCTAAAAATAGCATTTTTAACAAAAACAACGTAACACGCTCAATCAGTACTTGAAATATTTTTCTTGAGAAAAGAATGCTTGCATCCTATTGGATAGCACATATATCTTAGTCTCGGCTTATAAGATTTTCTTTATCCTACCTCGGGCTTCACTACTTCTCGGGATTTGATTATTCACTTTACAAATTTCGGGAAAATTCTATTTTCTCGAAAAAATAACCGCTTGTGCACTTATTTAATAAAGTATGGATTCATGGAAAATCATTTTCTAAATCTTTTCTTTGAATTTTCTTAAGGCCGCCCATGTCGTCGCGGGGCGACTCCGATCGGCCCTTTGAGTCTCCAACTTCACCATTTTTCATCCTTGATAACTTAATAAATTATCCGGAAACTAATTTAATTAAGCTCCAAGCTCAATTTCTTAAATTAATTCCATCCAAACAAAAACTAATTTCCAAGCTCAACAAATAAATTTGGGCCCAATCTAATAATTAAGTGAGGCAGTCCAGCTCCTTAATAGAATCGGTCTAACAATCCATACCAACCCATTCTTTAGTTGATTTCTTTAATCCAAAATAGCATAGCAACACATTCCCATTTCCAAACTCAATTCTCCAAATTTTAATTAGGATTTCTTGGCCCAAAACCATTAAAATAAGTGGTCTGATTCTTAATCCCAATTCACCAAGGCATACACTAGCCCATCATTCCTCCACCTTTCTTTTAATACCATCGGTATCTCCTTCTCCCTGAATTCATGTTTCAACAGGGGTGGAGGCGTCACCACCTTCTCCCGTTCTCAGCCGCGGCATCGTGGGACACGCGGAGTCCTCGCCTGTGTCCCCTCCGCCCAGCGCTGGTACGCGTTCTGCTGTCTCCGTCGTCAACCAAAAAGCTAAGTTCTTTGCTCAATGCCTTATTTTACAACTTGTCTAAATGTTTCAAGATCCAAGAGTTTGGAAGGTCAGTGTATTGGCTATGTTGGGGTCCTTAACTGCTTGATGCTTGAATTACACATTTTGCTACTGCCTTGATACAGTTTGGCACTGATTCTTCATTGATCCTATTGCTATTATTTCCTACGTGATCATGCTTCTTATGATTCTAAGTTCTTGAGTCTCTGAGGTTCTATCGTGTTGTGGGGATTACCTTGCTCGGTGATTCCTTTCAGTTGCGGGGCTGCTCCGATCTCGCTGCCTCTCCTTCCTCCCTTGCTGCTCCTTTGTTCCTTGAACCTTTGGGAGTCGAGAAGTGGGAGGAAGAGGGTGGTGATGGGTGGTATTTATAGCCGAGTCCTTGGCTAGTGAGGGCTGATTCCAATTTCCCTATCTTTTGTGGCAGGTTTTGGGGAGTATAACTTGCTACTCTGAGCTAAAGGTCTCATATTGTTAAATAGGCTTCCTTCCTATTTTGTGCAAGTCTTGGAAAAGCTATCATTGCTGATCTCATTTGTGATTTGGGAGAATATGATTCTTCTCATTTGGGTTTGAAGATAAGAGCATCCACAACCGTGCTCTTGCCAGCGGCACGGTTGTGGGCCCGGGCGGTACTATTCATGCCTGCTCTCTGGCAAGAGCACAACACCCACAACTGTGCTCTTCCGCAAGGACGAGCACAATTAATATAAAATTCAATTACACAAAAACATTTCCATAATATTAAAATTCATTTAAAACCCACAATAAATATTACAAATGACAAATAAAATTAAACATTGCATAATTAAAATCCTAAAAATTAAAAATTACATAATTAAAATCCTAAAAATTAAAAATTACATAATTAAAATCCTAAAAATTAAAAATGACACTACTCGTTGCCGAATTTCGCCCACATGTGGTTGATTAGGTCTTCTTGTAGTTGATTGTGGATTCGAGTATCGCGCATTGTGTGTCTTGTCTCGATCCTCTGGCCAACCGTCGTATGCTCGCCTCGGCGTAGGGGAGACCTCGCTGTTGAGCTTCCGGCTTCGTCCTCGTCGTAGAAGCTAGCCGCCCTCGGCCCTTCGTCGGCTATAATCATGTTGTGTAATATAATACACGTGAACATGATGTCGGCGATATTATTCACGTACCACAGCCGAGCCGGGGCCTTCACAATGTTGAATCGAGCTTGAAGGACCCCGAAGGCTCTTTCGACATCTTTCCGCGCTGACTCTTGACGCTGCGCAAAAAGAACCCGTCTCGGGTCGTGCGGGTTGTGGAGCGTCTTCACGAACGTCGACCACCTTGGGTAGATACCATCGGCGAGATAGTAACCCATGCGGTATATATTTCCGTTGATGGTGAAGTCGATCGCCGGTGCTACACCATTCATCACATCATTGAAGAGTGGTGACGAATATAGCACATTCAAGTCGTTGTTGGATCCAGCAACGCCGAAATATGCATGCCAAATCCATAGGCGGTAGTCGGCGACCGCCTCAAGGATAAGCGTTGGGCCGCCGCCTTTGTGACCGCTCAAGTGTTGCCCCCTCCAAGCAGTCGGACAATTCTTCCACCTCCAATGCATGCAGTCAATGCTGCCAAGCATTCCGGGAAAGCCATGGACTGATTCATGAAGACGAAGCAACCGTTGGCAATCATCAGTGGTGGGTGCTCGAAGGAATTCATCCCCAAAAGCAGAACGAACGCCCTCGCAAAAATTCTTTAAACATAGGATTCCAGTGGACTCACCGATATGCAAATACTCGTCGAACATGTCGGCCGTTTGCCCAGTAGCGAGTTGTCGGATGGCACACGTACACTTCTGCAACGCCGTGATACTTTGCCGGCCGGCTGCATCTACACCTGTTTGAAAGTATTCAACACGTGCGGACAATGTGTTGACAATTCGCATGAACAAGCGCTTTGACATGCGAAAACGGCGCCTGAAGTAATCTGCCGGAAACCGCGGCTGGTCGGCAAAGTAGTCGGCAACGAGCCTTTCGTGGGCTCCCTCCCGGTCACGATGGATGTACCGTCGATTTGATCTGGTTCGTTGAGGAGGAGGAGCAGGGGTATTCGCCGCGACATATGCTTCGTAAGCGGCACGATGTTGTTCGTAGTATTCTTGTTCTTCGCGTTCCGCTTCCGCCATAATATGGGTGAAATCCATTTGAGATTTTGAGTGGGGGATGAATGTGTTGATAGTTTGTATGAGAATTATGAATGAGAGATGAATGAGAGATGATTTGATGTGATAAATGGATGATGAATGTGTGTATTTATAGATGATTTTGGGGAAAAAAAATAAAAAAAAAATCAAAAAAATTCAGAAAAAACGGGAAAAAAACGGCCATATTTTTGGGATTTGGAAAATATTTTTTTTTATTTTTTAGCATTATTTATAATTAAATACCGATTTTTAAAAAAAAAATAAAAAAAAGTTTAAACACAACGGCTATGCCGTTGACGAATGGGAGCGCGCCACGTGTGCGTCCGCTGGCACGGACGTGCTCGATACATCGAGCAGCGCCGTGCCAGCGGCGCGGCTGCAGCGGCGGCGGTCCTGCGCCTTGCCAACGGCGCGGACGGCGGTGGCGTCTTTCGCCACCGCTGCGGATGCTCTAAGCATCTTTCTTGCTTCACTTGTCACCATTTCCACTTTGGTGAAATTGGGAGTAACCGAGGTTGTCCCTAACAGCTCATTCATCTTCCTATTTTGTGCATCAAGATGAACTTCTGTAGTCTCTCTCTCTATTTCTATTCCAAATTTGTGAAAGTCTTGGTCATGCATTTTGTCCCTTTTGCAACAGCCCCTGTACCCAATTTAATAGCTGATTTTGTTTGATTTCCTTGGTGGAGGTATCCTAACCTCTTTTGGCTTGATGTGGCAGATGAAAAAGGGGCTTTACTAAGGTTTCAACTTGGTCTTTTGTGGAGTGGGGAGCAAGGATCGAGCTGGAGAAGATTTCCATGATGAATTAGAATCTAGTGTTGCCATTTTAATCTTTCTAGCTACTAATAGCTACTAATGTATAGTAGCTTTTGCAAAGTAGATTTGTATTCTTTTCCATCTAGTCCTCAAATAGGTTAGGTCAAGTACTCTACTTGTGAAAGGTAGCTTTCCATGTGTACCTTAAGCTCCTAACATTTCCTTTTTTGAGGGTGTAACTCATCACTTTTACACACACTTGTATGTGTAAACAAAAGTAGCGTGTACTCCATCTTCATATATTCATGTATGCAATCATTTATACAACTTATAGCCTCATTATACACTTATATTTATCTTGGTATTTCACACGAAATCCACTTTTGGCACTAAGAGCATCCACAACTCGTCCGCCGGATTTATCGGACATACTATCGTCCGCCACTGTAGCCATGCGGACGATGCCCGATGCATTGACCGCACCCTATATATCTTCTGCGGACGATGGCGTCGGAACATGCATCGTCGGCCCCACTGCGGGTCACGCGGATGATACCGCGGATGATGCAACACGTTTTTCTTTTTATCAAATTTTTATATTTCTTATTCCATTTTCCACACCACATTTTCTCTCTCATCTCTCACCTTCCCCACACACCAATATTTCTCTCCCAATCTTTCTCACAAAAAAATGAGACCTTGCGACGACTGGAGTACCTCGGAGGGTATTACTCGGGCCATGATTCGGGCTTTATTCGATTGCGTTCAAGAGGCTGCGGCGGAATGCTTGGCCGAAATGGAGCGCGAGCGTGAAACGGTGGGCAATAGTGAAAGGTTCGGTGCGTTTCTAGTACAAGGAAGTCATCGTCGATGTCATGCATGCGTGCATCATCTTGCATAACATGATAGTCGAACACGGAGGTGGAAGAGTCACCGATTGGGGCGATGATGAAGGTGGATCTAGCTCAAGCACGGCGACCCCGCCCCACGTTAGAGAATTGCCGATTGGCTACAATGAGGTTCTATCTAGACAGACCTCAATACGCAACCAAGAAGACCATGCTCAACTCATGAACGACATGATTGAAGAAGTTTGGGACCGTAACCGCTGTTGAGAATTTGTAGTTTTTTTACTTCGTACTGTAATGTTTGAATTTCCAATGAAATGAAGTTTTTTTTTCCAATTTTTGTAGTGTTTTAAATATTCAAATAAATAAAATGGTTAGGGCGGACTATAGAGCGGCCTATAGGGTATCCCACTGCAGGTGAATGGGTATGAGGTTAAAATGCTGATGTAGCGGAGCATAGGACGCCCTATGGGGCGGACTATAGGGTGTCCCATCGTGGATGCTCTAAAGTATTTCTCTTAGAAATAACAATCTCTTGCACTTTATTTCCCCAAAACAAAGTATTAGATTAAACCAAATTTTCGCGGTCACCACAACGCGACTTTTACACAAGAGTCTTAACGAAAGACTACGCTTCAAAACCCGGCGTGGAATTTTCGGGGCGTCACATTTAATCTCTTTTATTTTAGTCAGTATCCTATATTATTATCTCATATTTTAATATCCATACACTTATTCATTAAACATCATTTTTAAAATTTTATACTACTAAAAAAGCTTCAACTATGATGGTGGGATAATAAACACAAAAATGAATAAATTGGGATAGAAGAAGAGGGAATCTTAGTTTTCTTTTTTCATTTTTTTTTCACATTTAGGGAGACTTAGTTGAAATAGCTATTGTTATATAAATGTTGAAATCAATCTACAACTAGAGTAATAAAGAATTTGATGGTCATAACTCATAAGACCATCTGCAACACTGTCTCTTATCCGTCCTTTAACCGTCTATTAAATTACTATTCATGAGCCCCACTGTACTTTTTACTCCATGTCTTAACTAAGGGACAGAACCTGCAACTCTCCATCTCTTATCCGTCTCTTAATCATCTCTTAAATTACTATTCATTCATTTTCATTTTTTTTTATTTCCAACAAATTCAATTAATAAAAAACACACTTCTTTAAATAAAATAAAAATACAACTTAAAATCCTTAAAAAAATACATAATTAAATTCGTGGAAAAAAAAGACATAATTTAAAATACAATTTAAAACTAATTATAAAAACTACCGTCGGCGAATCATCCCCCGAGGGCGGTGGCGGTGCACTACCTGAATGCGGAATACCAAGTTGTCTTGCCATAAACTCAATTCTAGCAAAATAGGCTTGGTATTGGGGAGGGGTCATGCGGGAAGTGTCCGCCATTGTGGCGGTCATGTACATGGACATTTGGGAGTTCGATGGTGCCCCCGAGCCCGAGCCCGAGTACGCCTGGCTTGATTCGCCTCGGCCCCTCCTCCCTCTAGCCGCCTTCGCCGAATTTCTCCCTTGCGGCTGACGGCTCCCACGGGAGGACCCCCCAGCATCGTCTATCGTGCCCTCAACCTACTGCGAGGCAACCTCTTGTGTGGCGCTGCCCGAACCGCCCTCACTAGACGAGTATTGGCCACCCGCCGTGTGCTTCGTGCGCTTCGAGGTTGAGCCCGAGTTGGACCTGGACACCGCGGCCCACCTTTCCTCGTCTTTGACTACCTCCCAAACATAGACATTTTTGAATTGTTTGGCGGTGTCGTCGAAGTAGACTCGCAAAGCCGACCTCAGAATGTCGGCTCCCGTGGCTCCGCTTTGGTAATGAGCCGCTTCACTCTTGTAGATGGCGCAGAATTTTTTGACCTCTCTGTCGACTCGGTCAAAGTGAGTGCGGAGCATCTTAAATGTGCGGCGGCGGGACCCCTTCGGCTTAATCTCGTTGTAGGCATCGATGACCTTTTTCCAGAAGCACTTCCGGGATTGTTGATTCCCGACGATGGGATCGTACGAGATGCTGATCCAGCTGAGCGAATCCTCGGGGCGGAGGGACGGGCGTATGCATCCACATCAAAATGGGGTGGTTGGTACCCCGCCGGCGTCGACGAACCCTGGGTGCCCGGCGTCGACAAACCAGAACCACCACCCAGGACATTGTACATGCCCCCAGTCGCCAAACGCGTTGATGTCAAACCCGCCGGAGCCGCCACCGCCAGAGTTTCCGTCGCCGGACATTTTGTGATGAGAAGTTAGATGAAAATTGGAGAGGAAATGAAGATTATTTGGGAAGAATAGATGTGTATTTGTGTGTGAAATGAAGATGAATTAAGAGTATTTATAGAGTAAAAAAATAAAAAATAAAAAAGAAAAAACGGTCGAAAAACGGTAATATTACCGTTTTCCAATTTTTCTTAATTTTTTTTTTATTAAATTTGATTTTTTTAAAAAAATGGTTTATTGCGTCAGCGTGACGAAGCCCACTCGCGGGCCGGCGAGTGGGCGTCACGCATGGTCCGGAGCGCGCCACGTCGCGCGGGAGAGTGGCGAGACGGCTCGCCATCCGTCTTGGTGGGACGGGCGTCTCAGCGGGCTGGGGACGAGACAGGACGCTGCGACGTGTCTCGCCGCCGTCTCGTCCCGGCGTGACGAGTTACGAGCCATCCGCGTGACGCGCTGCGGGTGGCCTAAATAACGAGGACATGGTGTGTGCTACAATGACCACATCCCACACTCGGACATAGACTGCACCAACTTCTTCTTCTTCAACCTCTTTCCCTGTCTCCTCTTCCTTTGTTTCTCTTCCCCCCTATCCATGGAAGCTCTTTCATTCCCCGCTAAATCACGCTTCATTTCATCGACCTCCCCTCAATTCACTAAATTCAACCTCAAATTCAACCATAATTTTTCCTTTCCTCCAAAACCTAAACCAATACCCAAACCCCCAATTACTCTTCCGCAACGTCTCCTATTTCTCCTTCACCAAGTGCTCCGCTCACTCTCACTCTCGCTCCCACTCCCACTCCCACTCCCACTCCCACTCCCACAGCCATAATCACAGCCACGAAGATGATCGTGACCACAATCACCGCGATTCTCACAACCACAATCACAATCATCACTGTCACGGTCACGGTAATTGCGATTCTACTCTGACCAAGCCTCAGCAATCATTCCTCCGCTTCGCGGAGGCTGTAAAGCGGATCGATCTAGCTAACTTCCTCAGGCAACATTTGGAGCTCTGCTGCTTCGCAACGGCGCTTTTCCTAGCCGCCGGCGCGTGCCCTCACTTGCTACCTAAGCCCGCTGCCGCGACTCTTCAGCATGCCTTCACTGCCGTCGCTTTCCCTCTCGTTGGGGTAATTGTTCGCCATTTCAGCGCAATACAGTTTCATTGATTGGAGTTTCTGATTCGAGTTTGCCATCGTCTACAGGTATCCGCGTCGTTGGATGCGGCTCTGGACATCGTGGGAGGGAAAATCAATATTCACGTGCTCATGGCTTTGGTCGCATTTGCTTCGGTTTTTATGGGGAATGCGTTGGAGGTGGATTGCTTTTAGCTATGTTCAATTTGGCTCATATTGCGGAGGACTACTTTACTAGAAGGTCTATGATTGATGTCAAGGAATTGAAAGAGAATCACCCCGATTTCGCGCTTGAGCTCGATGTGGAGAATGGGAACAATCCATCTTTTTCTGATTTGAAGTACCACAAAGTTCCTGTTAATGATTTGGAAGTTGGATCATACATATTGGTCAAAGCTGGTGAGGTCTGTGTTTTATCATTTTTTTAGCTTATTTGGACTCAACTGCATTTAATGAGCCTCATTTCAGATCCTTGTTTGTAGCACTCTTCTGTCCTTGAGTTGACCTAATGACCATGCGTTAGTTGTTCCTCTAGTAATAAAATTTGGAGTAGGAATAAGATAATTTGACCTAGTAATCTGATAGATTGCATTTCTATGTAGTTTGGATTAATAAGGGAACCAAGTATGGTTCACATATCATGAAGCATTAACACCTTAGCATGCCTCCAAACCATACCCGGAAAAAAAATAGTATACCCCGTCTCCTTTTGTTTACCACCTTCCAGGTAACTATGGATTAGGACACTCAATAGTTATAACTGTATCTTTAGGCTCTCAAGTTATTCATATCTTCTCCGATGCTTTTTTGCCAAATCTCCATCAACATGTTCTTTGAACATCAATTGTGTAAAGTAGTGGCCTGTTAAAATTGCAATCACTTCTTTCTGAACTTTGTGTTACTAATTTGGAGGGAATCTCTTCATAATATGCAGTCCCTGAATCTTAGTTTTGCTAAATTATGGTTTAAAAGACATGTTTTGTGAGGAAGATCACTAAGGATTGTTATTTTATGGTTTGGACCTTTCAGCAGTTTTTGTTTGTATGAATTCATCCAGAACTATCATAATGTTTATCTAAACTATGTGCAGTCAGTTCCAGTGGACTGTGAAGTTTTCCAAGGTAGTTCAACTATTACTGTAGAGCACTTGACAGGGGAAGTCAAACCTGTAGAGAGAAAAGTTGGGGACAGCATTCCTGGTGGGGCACGAAACCTCGATGGTATGATGATTGTTAAGGTATGCTTGCACAGTTGCACCTCTTATTTCCTTTTCTTTTTTATATCCAAACCATACCAGAGTATACTGTATACTTTCGTACTGATTGTAAGAAGTGGATATATATTCTAAACTCCTTTTATGACTTCTTTTTTCACTTATTTATTGTTTCCTTATTTTGATGTTACTGCAGAGTTTTTTTTGTGTACTTTGATGGTTTAGGAACTCGTATAGAATTTTGTTTTGAATCTTATATCGTCTGACGTTTTTCATTTTAGCAAAAAAAACATTCACTGGTATATAGTAGTAGTATGTTTTTTTTCCATCTCTTTACTGGCATTTACTTGCCAATGTATAAATGGGCTTTCTTATGATGAGATTTTTGTTATAGAAGTTGAGATGTTATTTCAGCTGCATTATGGTGGTGATACAATCATTAAGTGGTGTCAAAAGATGTCAGTGCATTGCTACTGATTTAAGGATTTAGGCTTGGTCTTTCAAATTCTATTTTTCATCTCCTTCTTCTGTACATACATAATAACAGGATTTCTTAATACATAATTTTATCTGCTGCTAATCATTGAAGGCAAATTTTCCCTTTGTCAAAGCCCTATGTGTATATAGATATATGTTCTTACTTTTCCTGCAGACTTTATTGATTCTATTAGTTCTTTATCTAGTATGCAGAGGATCAGTTTACCGTGCATTGGGGCTCATGGTTGCTGCATCACCCTGTGCATTGGCTGTAGCACCACTAGTCTATGCAGCTGCAATTAGTGCTTGTGCAAGAAAGGTATCGTTTCTTAAAGTTTCAGAATAAGCTGTCAATATGTAGTTCGTCTGAATTAAATTGCCATTTTAACATTTTCTTGTATTATGTACATAGTAAAAAATAAACATGTAAGTTGTATAATGAGATGGTCTAATCAATAAATACTACTATCACCACCACCATTCAAATTTATTCAAACTGGTAGTATTGACCATGGCTACTCTTCTAATAAGCAATTTGATTTTTTATCTATGTGTAAACAACTTCATATGTACTATAGTATGGAAGAATGTAATGCTTCCCCTCCTTCAGGTTCTCAAGGTTAAAATTGACATATAAGGAATTTTTCATAATAATGGAAATAACAGAGTTTCTGTACATAGTACATCTTTATTCTGCTAAAAAAGTAGCAGCTAGGAAATAGTGGATCGAGTATTTTGCATTTGAATGGGAATGCAACTAAGTAAATTGCAATAGAAGCTTTATTAATTTGTTTGTTACTATCAGAAAGGGAAACAGTTACTTCAAACTGTGTATATGATATATGAGTGCAGACTTCTTCATAATTTAGTAAAGAACTAAGATTCAAGTCGTTCGACACTGTTAAGCAGCTTAAGGATATTCTACTGCATAATCTATTAATGCATGTGGTTAGTAGCTTGTTCTAAACTGAAAATATTTTTTTGACAGGGAATCTCGTTGAAAGGTGGTCATGTTATGGATGCACTATCTTCATGCCGAAATATTGCATTTGATAAAACTGGTACTTTGACTACTGGAGAATTCATGTGCAAAGCGATAGAACCAATTCATGGACATGTTAGCAACAACAAGAAACAAAATCATATGTGTTGTGTACCCAGCTGTGAGAAAGAAGCTCTAGCAGTCGCTGATGCAATGGAGAAGGGAACTACTCATCCTATTGGAAGGTTTCTTAAAATTAATATTATTTTTCTTAACTTGGCATGGCATGGCATGTACCCTTTTATTTCTATATTTTGCTTGCAAACTCTATGTGGTAGTCTACATCTATATGCACATTTGGTGGTTAGACCTGATTTAACTTGCTTACATTTCCATCAAAGGAATAAAAGATGCACCTAACTTGATTAAATCTCGTCTTCTCTAAACATGTTATTAATATCTCTAT
Source organism: Salvia splendens (assembly GCF_004379255.2). Lineage (NCBI taxonomy): Eukaryota > Viridiplantae > Streptophyta > Magnoliopsida > Lamiales > Lamiaceae > Salvia > Salvia splendens. The sequence goes on from NW_024599664.1 coordinate 53,790, forward strand.
AGAAACTAGTGAGATGTAATTTGACTATTATTAAGATCTAATGATGACAAATAGAACCTGACGAAAACCTAATGAATCATAAATTTGTGAATTATGTCAGTGTTGGTGCTTAAACATGCAGACTATTAGATTGATTCATAGTCTTAATTCTTTTGTGGTGCAGAGCTGTTGTGGATCATAGTGTTGGGAAGGATCTCCCTCCAGTCTCTGTAGAAAGATTTGAGAATTTACCAGGAAGAGGTCTTTTTGCAACAATTTCTAGCGCTGAGGTACTGAATACAAGTGTACTAGACAACCTTGAGATGCTATCTAGCTCAACTACTCTAGTTATTTTAATCCAATCGGCTTTACGCATAATGATTATGGTAATACAGTAATACACTGTTATTCTTTCATATAGCCATTATTCACTTTATTTAGTTCTAGGATACTGATAAATATTACCTTCTTTATTGGCTGCTACTGCTAGTTTCCTGATAGTCAATAAGAAGAATGTCTTCACTAGTAACATAAAAAAACGATGCTAATTTGATTGTGCTAGTTGGTGCCTTTTGAACTAGGACTGAATCAATGGAGTTCCCTAGTTCAGGGCTTTTGCTTACTCCAAACATTACTTTGCTATTCCTGATTCTACAGTTATTTTGCTTGTTATAGCCAGGGTTTGAAGGTGGTAAACCATTGAAAGCTTCAATAGGTTCTGTTGAGTACATTACTTCTCTTTTTACATCAAATGATGAATCAAGAAAAGTTAAGGAGGCAGTTAACACTTCTTCTTATGGAGGTGACTTTGTTCGTGCTGCTCTGTCAGTGAATAACAAGGTTGTGAATCTTCATCATTTTTGTAAATCTACTGGACTCAAGTTAAACTCAAAACAGTTCTAGATTCCAACCTATGTGTTTGTTTTTTGTCTATTATTCGAAGTGTTATTGAAGGATATGCTCTGTAAATACATTAGATATTGATTATGCACTCTTCTATATAGCATCTTGCTTTCCATATGGTAATAGCATATGGAGAGATTATCTTGAAAATGAGTATGTCAGTATGTAAATATTTTATAATAAGGCTAAAATGCATGTCTATTGTGGGAAATATTTGATACTCAAAAATGTCAATATCAAGAATTAGATAGTATCTTACACTTTTATGTCTTGTGCAGGTGACCTTGTTTCATTTTGAAGATAAACCCTCGAGCTGATTCTCTTGATGTCATAAACACATTGCAAAATGAAGGAAATCTCCGTGTTATGATGTTAACTGGTGACCATGAGCTGAGTGCACGGAGGGTGGCAGATGCTGTGGGCATTAAAGAATTTCACTGCAGCCTGAAGCCGGAGGACAAGCTCTATCATGTGACAAAATTCCTAGAGATACGGGTATTTACTATCAGCACTCTTACGAGAATCCAGTATGGGTACTTAACTGTTGTTTATATGCTGGAGGGTTTAATCTCGGAGGATCTGCTCTAACCTCATCAAAAAATGACTAATATTGCCGTGAGTCCACCTAGAGAGGTGATCAATCCTTACTGGATATTGAAAAATTCTTTTGCAGGTGGGGGGCTTATTATGGTAGGAGATGGTATTAATGATGCACCTGCCTTGGCAGCTGCCACTGTGGGCATTGTCCTAGCAGAGCGCGCAAGTGCAACTGCTATAGCTGTTGCCGATGTGCTTTTGCTACAAGATAATATTTCTGGGGTTCCATTCATCGTAGCTAAATCTAGACAAACTACTTCTTTGGTATTCCTTCGTTTTTTCCCTTCTTTTTAGTGAATCTTCTTCTGTGTATCGTAGTTTTCTTATAACGTCCATGCTTTGCGTACATGCAGGTTAAACAGAATGTTGCCCTTGCGTTGTCTAGCATCTTTTTGGCCTCTCTTACATCAGTTTTAGGTTTTATACCACTTTGGCTAACAGTAAGTTTCTAAGTACTAATAATTTAGTTTTCCAGCTATTGCCTCATTTCCAATTTTGGATGCATGTAAGTACTTTCGTTAGGTATATCTTCTCTGGTAGTCTTCAAAGTGGCAATTTTGAAATGCCAAGGCTGACGATCTTGGAAACATTCGTTAGTAATTTTCGGCTCTTCCATCTTGCAAGCAATACCTTCCATCGAAAACCTTTAGAGTAGAGTTCAAAATTTCAACATGGCAGATGAACAGGGGATTTGAATCATGAATATGTTATATGTGGAAACTGTGATTCAATTTCGTAATAGGAGACTGCCATGAATCTTTTTCACCTCTCCCCGAACCACACATGAAATTGAGTTTGTGTTAACATTGATATTTGCAGGTCCTCCTCCATGAAGGTGGGACTCTACTGGTGTGCCTTAATTCCATCCGAGCCCTGAATGCCCCAACGTGGTCGTGGAAGCATGATCTTCTCCAACTTATTCATAAATTCAAATCGCTCCTACGCTTCAACTTTGATCATGGAACCATCCAGCCAACTCTCTTGTAGATGCACCATTGGTTTGTTTCACTGTAATTTTAATCTATTATAGGCTTGAACCCTAAGCAGGTACAAATAAATTAAGCTGGTAAAATGATAGATTTGGTAGCCCAACGCAACATAAAGCATGAGTTTAGATATGTTTCTCCAATGATCATTGCTTCATTTAATCTTTTTTGGTTGAAGCTTTCTGTTTTTTAGGTCAACTTAAACTTGAGACGCTCCTTTGAAAGGAATGGTTCAAATAAATAATAGTATGTGACAAATTCAAATAAATAATAGTATGTGACAACAAGATCTTTGTGATATCTCATTCCTAAAAGGCCTCTTTTGTTTTGTTCCCAAAATGCCATGAATCGCAGTTGAAGATTAAATATTAAAAGAGATAAATATATTTCCCACTTCAGTTGAAGCCTCTAATTTTATGGCCACAGTGCGTTTACTTTTGTATTTCTTTAATCATAATTTTCTGTTGAAGTGAAAACAGTGTCCCCACTCCCCCTGCGGCCTGCACTAAATATAAAAATGCATTTTCACTCTGGCAAAAACAAATCCCAAGTATCTCTCTACTTTAATATTTTTTGATGTGTCATATAAACATAAAATTATTACCCAGTTAATTCAAAGAAAGAGTGAATAGGACAAAGTTATTTACTTAATTTTCGTTTTTCTTTTTTCAAGCTGTAATTTTCTGTTTTTAGATGACATTCATTCCACTGTATAATAACCAAAAATTATTTAATATTTTGGCCATTTTTTTCCGAAATCTAAAATTCAGAAAACGTAGAACGTTTCCTTCTTCTCTCTCCGATTCCCCATCGCTAAAAAACAAACACAAACCAATCCAATTCAATCAAATCAATCAACTCTGCTGATTCCGATCGCCGCCGCCGCATTCCTAAACCCCTCATTCACATTCATATTCATACACATCTCCTGAAACTGAAACTGAAACTGCTTCTGCTGCTGGTGATGAAGAAAAAGCCGATTATGCTGCTTCTCCAGCTCCTCAATTCGCCGCCGCTGCTCCTCCAATCCAACCATGTAATTCCTCACCTCCGCCCTAATCATCTCCTGCATCACCCCCATCAATTCCGTGGTGAAATTCACCGAATTAGCCTCCGTTTGCCGCTGAATCGGCGCCAATTGGATAGAATTAGGGTTAATTTTGGGGGAATTAGAATGTGAATCGGTGCTTTGATCGATTCCGGGGAGTGAGAGGGTAAGACCAGTGGGCGTATCGGGGAGGAAGCTGGTGTGCGTAGAAACCGAATCGGAGGCGGAGGGGCTGGGCGGGGGGAAATCGGCGGGGGCGGAGCCGGCACTGGCGGATCTCTTCAAGGGAGGAGAGTCGTCGGAGGCGAAGGAGGAGGATTTGCGCTTGAGAGTTGAATTCCAGTGGTTTTTGATGGCGTTGTCGGTGCGGCCGGAGAGGAGGCGGGCGATGGTGGCCCACTTGTTGCCGAAGCGGGCGTGGGCGCGGGTGCGGATGCTGGTGTCGTCCTCGTCGGGGGTGAAGGCGCGGTGCTCGACCTGGGGGGAGATCTGGTTGCACCAGCGGAGGCGGCAGCTCTTGCCGGAGCGGCCGGGGATGGATTTGCTGATCATGGACCAGTTCCGGGGGCCGTGCTTCTGGACGAGGCGCTGGAGGAGGTAGTCCTCTTCGGGGCTCCATGGACCCTTGATCCGATCCATGTCCGTTTTGTTGAGGTTAGCCATTTTTTGATTTTTTCTGTAGTGTGGGTTTGGGTTAATCTATATATATATACTCCCTCCGTCCCAAGGAAGATCCCTTTCTTGGAATGGCAGGGGATTTTATGCATGCTAATTTTAGAGTATTTAAAATGGGAGAGAGAAAGTTGTTGGAAGTTTAAAAATATGAGAGATAAATAAAGTAAGAGAGATAAAAGGTTGTTGATATTTAAAAGTAGGAGAGATGTAAAAAGTAAGTAAGAGAAAAGGTTATTGGGAGTTTAAAAGTAGAAGATATGAATAAAGTAAGGAAGGAAAAAGATAGTTGAGTATTTTAAATATTTCCTAAATAAGAAAGGAGTCATTTTGGTTGGGACGGACGAAAAAGGAAAGTGGGTCATCTTTGGTGGGACGGAGGGAGTATAGGGTAAAGGAAAGAAATGGTTGAAATAGGAATGGTATACAGCTGGATAACGGACACGCGTCACATCCCACACTTCCACATACGCATTTTCATATACACTCCCCTTCTCCATCTTTTCTTTTCCACTTCTTCCTTTTTTTCAAATTTATTTCATCTGCATAATTTTAGTACTTAAAAAATAAGTAGTAGTATTTTGATTTTTAAGATTAAGTAATATAAAGGTATAATTTAAAATTAAGTTAAGAAATTATTTAAATTGGAATGTATTAGTTATAATTAATTATCTTAAATTAAGTTGTGAAATTGAATTTCATGAACCAAACACACGATATATATATATATATAGATGATCAAAGTATAACTAATGATAAGTGTATAACTGGAGAATAAATCTCAGCCACTCGTTATCTTAATCTAATGACTAAATTGAGTATTCATTTTCTATTATTAAAAATTACATGGAGGTATTTTGGGAAATACATTGTTCTATATTTTGACATACACACCACATTCATGCCTACTCTCTCTCTCTACCAAGCCTAAATTCCGTGGATTTGTGACGAATTTGTTGGCCGATCTCGATGCGGAGATGCTGGAAATTAGGGTGGGCGATGATGAGGAGACGGTGGCAGTGAATTCCGTTTTCGAGCTGCATCAGCTGCTGGCCCGGCCCAGCACGGTTGAGAAGGTTCTGAATTCGATCAAGGCGATGCGGCCGAAGATCGTGACGGTGGTGGAGCAGGAGGCGAACCACAAACCAAACATGGCTTTTATGTGACATGGAAGAAATATTAACGACTTTTGGCAATTTATAATATTGAATACCAAAAAATCGCTACATTGTTTAACCTATGACTTGATTTCCATGCATGCGGCACATATTCAATGGCATATTTGAATTTGGGATGTGTCAAATAATAACAGTAACTTGAAGCTTCAAAATTCGACGGATTTTTTGATTTGATTTGATTTGTTATTTCAATTAGAATCAAAAGTTAACAAATAATAACAGTAACTTGAAGCTTCAAAATTCGACGGATTTTTTGATTTGATTTGATTTGTTATTTCAATTAGAATCAAAAGTTAAAAAATAAATGCGCGTGAGAAAAATCAAATACCATGATCTATGCATTGAAAGATAAGTAGTTTACCACTACACCAATACCACTATATACGAAAAAAACTTCAATACATATTACCAGGCTTTGTTTTTGGGTTCAACTTGTACCCTTGTTCTTATATAGAAACGTCACTCTAACCTTGGAACACATCACTATAACCATGTTTTTACTTCACTGATGTTAACAAAATACATCACTAAAGCAAAAAGTATCAAAGAAACATCACTCTAACCCTGGAACACATCACTATAACCATATTTTACTTCACTGATGTTAACAAATTACATCACTATAGCAAAAAATCAAAGAAACATCACTCTAACCGTGGAACACAACACTCTAACCATGTTTCGTGTGGTGATTGTTAGCTTTTACTTTTTGATGTACTTGTAACCAGCTTGATCATAGAAATTGCAATATATGTAGTTTACCTGATGTCGGAATATCTCATCAGTTTTGTGAGCAGTAATAGCTTATAGACTTTCATGTACTTCTCAACATCATAATCATTGCAATAATATATACTACATGATCTGGAATTTGTTTATCGACTTTGAGAGAAGTTCTGGTTTTTATGCATGGATGCATTGTTTTATTAATGGTATTTGTTCATGAAATCTGCGACGTTGCTGTGAATGTGATCAGTCTGCAGAAGCAACACGTATTATTGATCTTACTTTCGTTCAACATTTTGAGGAGTGATAACATGCGTCATGGATTAGGTAATTGATTTCCTATCTTTGGTTTATTTTACTGAGTATGTCTGACTGATATGAACTCCGGTGGAAAAGGGCTGAGCTTGGAGTTGGCGGGGATGGCCGGGGCGAGCGGCTTCTCTTGGTCTCTTCTTTCCACCATGGATGATGAAAATTCACGTAACCTAATTTTTTCTGTGCAATAACCATTATACCCCGCCTTGTTATTGTGAAATAAATTAGTGATAGATGGAACGAATTTCTCCTTCAAATTCGAAAATCACGTGTACCTATTTGCTACTTGCAACATACGAATTATTTTCTCTTTTCTCCACTAAAATTTGAAATCAACAATAGCAACTTTGAAGGACATTTTGAAAGCTTAAAACAAACTCAAATCAATAAGCAAAACACTAACAACACTTAACTAGGCAAGAACCGAAAGTTAAAGCTTAAAAAAACAAGGATTTTCACAAGAACACAAGAACTAAGAGTAAAAGCTTTAACACTAGAGAAATAAATACACCAAAGCTCTTAAAGATCAGCCTCCAACAACCATTAACTAGAGAGTTAAGATATTGGAAACAAGTTTCAACACAAGTGCTACAATAAACTAAAGCATTAAAGACTAAAATCCACTACAATCTTCAACCCATGGTGAACAAAGATCTTGGCTGCCTTGAAGTTGAAATCTCTCTTCTTAAGGAAGAGAGAAAAGTTTCCTAGAGAGAGAATAAACTAAACTAAACTAAAGCTAAGTGGTAAAGTGACTAGTGGTTCTTGGAAAGTTAAGTACTTTTAATACATATATCCAATAAAGGATATTTTCCTTCTTTTTTACTCCCCAAGGGCTGATATGGGCGTGTGTAGCAAGTGGGACATATCCTTGATAAGTGTGTGGAAGTGGCTTTAGTCATTTTCCCGTCAGGTTCAAACTGGCCAGTTCTACAGCTTGGGCAGTTTGGGTCTTCTTTGCCTTCTTCCTTCACTTTCTTCCATTCTTTGTCTTTTTTCCCCATTTCTTGCATGTTTTCCTCTTTGTGCCTTCATTAAGTAGCTTCCGAACTTAATGATCCATTCCCTGCCAAAATAGCATCTTCTCATGCAAATACTCAACTAATAAGTGCGAAAAGTGATCAAATCCGAGTGACGAAAACTAGCCTATCACTTCCTTAAGCCAAAACTCACACTTGTTGAATTTGGCGTACAATTTCTCACTCCTCAACGTCTCCAAAGTGATTCGCAGGTGCTCCTCGTGTTCCTTTTCATTCCTCGAGTAGAAGAGTACATCATCTATGAATTCCAAAACGAATTTATCCAAGTATGGGTGAAATAATCGGTTCACCAAATCCATGAATACTGCAAGTGCATTCGTCAATCCAAACGGCATTACCACACGCTTATAGTGACCATATCTTGTGCGAAAAGCGGTCTTCGGTATGTCTTCTCTTCGGACCCTCAATTGATGGTATCCAGACCTTAAGTCAATCTTTGAGAACACACCGGCTCCTCGTAGTTGATCGAATATGTCATCTATCCTCGGCAGTGGATATTTGTTCTTGAGGGCCATTTTGTTCAACTCTCTGTAGTCGATACACATCCTCATCGACCCATCCTTCTTCTTCACAAAGAGCACAGGTGCGCCCCACGGTGAAACACTGGGTCTAATGAAACCCAAGTCCATAAGCTCCTGAAGTTGTACCTTGAGTTCTTCCAACTCTTTAGGCGCCATTCGGTATGGGGCCTTAGACACAGATGCCGACCTTGGCTCTAGGTCGATTGTGAACTCCAATTGTCGATCTGGCGGTGGCCAGACAAAGCGTCAGGAAAAACGTCTGAAAATTCTCTTACCACAACAACATCCTCCATTTTCCTTTCTTTCTTCTCATCTCCTTGTAGATAGACAAGATAGGCATGATGCTCTTTTCTCAACATCGTAGTGACTTGGGGTGCGGAGATGATAGACGTTTTTTTCCGTTCGTCGTGATTCCATGATACACAGTTGGTTTCTTTTCCGGGGCTTGTAATGATATTTGGTTCTCCTTACAACGATTAGTAGCAAAAAACAAGGGTAACCAATTTATTCCCAAAATTATATAAATATCCCCTCTTAACTGCTAACGGGGTCCTTGATTGTTCTCCCTTAACTCCGTCCCCACATTTTTGCTTGGACACTCTCTAGAAAAATAATTATATCTACTACAGTAAAAAAAAGCTTGATAGTATTATGAATTCTACACTTTCCGAAATGATAGTACAAGCAAACGATGCATTGAGGTGGGCTTGGGTCGGAAATCACCCATCTGCCTCGGTGAACTCTGTACTCCCCTATACTTTGGTTGGTTTTGGGTAGGCTGGTATTCCTTGTTTTCATAGGGAGCCTTATTCTCATCCCACTTTCTCTTCTCTCGAGAAGAATGTGGTGGAGGCAGTGCCAGTGTAGTGTTTCACATCGCCCTCTCCTTGGGCATAGCTTCCTCCACGTCTAGTACGCGGGTCAACGATCCCGCGTATGTAAGTCTCCCAAGGTTTGCCAATGCGATCCTTATCTCATGCCTTAAGCCCGAACGGAACTTCTCAGCCATCTTCTTATTGGTATCCCTTGTTCGGGTGCATGCCGAGCCATGTCGCAAGTGGTGCGGCCATATTCTGTCACTGACATGCGCCCTTGTTTGAGATTGTAAAACTCAGTTGTCTTCGCCTTTCGGTATAATGTCCTCCCATGTCATTGTATCCATTTGCTCAGTGGTCATGGTCCTTTCTTGTCCCACCAAAAGTCGGCCGAATCCGTGAGTTGGTAGGTTACACAAATCAAACGCTCTTCCTCAGTGCACTTGAAGAATTTGAAGCTGATCTCCAATGCGCGTATCTAAGTCTCGGCCTTTGCTGGCTCTCCTATCCCATCGAGGATAAGAGGATTTTGCTTTAGCAAAACTATTCAATATGTCCTTCTGGCTTAGGTGGAGGAGGTGATGGCGATGGTACTAGGCCGCGTTCCTCCTTTCGATTGTTTCCCATTTTAGTTGATTAGATTTCGCCACTTGCTGGACGATTTCCTCTCGTCGACGACCTTCGTTCGTATATCTTAATCTATCAGGGGTGTTCGTATTTTCATTTCAATACTATCGTACAATGATGATGTTATGTGACTATCTTAAAGACTTCGACTCACAACTTTCCGTTGTTATCCGTATATCCCTTGATCAAACCACTTACATAAATTCTAAGCCACAAAACGTGATCATTTGGTGTACACAACTTATCTCAACTTTCTATTTCTCAAGACCTAATATCTAGGTATGGCATAACGTTCGATTCTTCGGCCGCTTGCTACAACTAAGCATAGATGCAAAAATATTTGACTCCTCGTGTTCTTGATGTATCCTTTTTTTGTATGTTTCTCTTGAAACTCATTCCTCATATGTGTTTGCAGAGATCAAGCCATTGTCTTTCTTGAGAGTCTTGTATCAAGAATTTAGAAATCTATTTAATAGTCTTACTTGGATCAGAACGAGTTTCAACATGAGGAGCAATATTACTCAAGAGGAACAAGAATGAGTCACCACTTTCATTAAGGAAACAGTGATGCATCACTTGCAAATTGCGGGTCAATCAAAAGTTTTAAAAGCATGAAAAGAATACCATTGTCAAGGAGCTTCATAGAAAGAAATTTATGAGAATCCAAGTAAGTACTGTCAATTAATTTCATCCATTCTAGCTACAAAGGTGGCACTCCGTCGTTTCCCGAAGATAATAGAAGCGTTCTCGAAAACTCTAGATTCTAAGTCAAGATTCTTGGTGTCGTTACAACAATTGACAGTCCTTGAAGGTCACATCTCCATATTGTTTTTGGTACACCATAGCTGTCATTCTCATTAAAACATGGTAATAACCCTCCTGGCCTTAACATGTAATAAATGTTGTCATATTTGTAACGCGTCGTCGCATTAACATGTTATGCACGATTGCATTCACTTTATTTGATTGTAGGCACAATTTCTCGTCGTTGTAAGGATACATCAACTAACTTTTTTTCTTGTCTTGATCTCGTTAAAAACTTCCTTTCATTTTGTTCTTCTCATTCAGAGAAAACAATAGGCAATTATAATAATCCGTCTAGTTCGAAGTATATGTTTTCGTTTGTCCCATCACTCAGGAAAGTGATATTGCAGTTATCAATTTACAACTATGTTCGAGCACGTTCAGCCTAGCATACTTCTTAGGCACTCTATGTTTGTCGGACATAGTTCATAGTCTCATACTTCAACACATATTCGATTGTTGCTTAGCTTCATATGGATTCTATGTTTGAAACAAAGTTCAAAATTCCACATTTCACTTTCATAATGATTCTATATAATACCTCGTACTTCATCAATCATGAATTATCATCACATGAAAGGTCATTCATACATTGCGCAGCCAAACATATTTATCCATATAAACCATTTGACATTCCATAGCATTTCATCCAACGAATATTAATATTTTAAAAAAATAGTAACTCAGTCAATCCATCGTCCATGGAATCACATTTCATAAATCATACAGTTCATGGACATCCGTATCACAATCACAAAATTGCAATTATGCACTCATCATGCTTTGAATTCACAATGCAATTTCGACCACATAGGCAAAAAAAAATTGCCGCTCAAGTAATCAACTTGTATGTCCTTCAAGTTAAATTCGCAGTTCAAACATGTAATAACAAGTCTCCGCCTCAAGCATGCGATTCATATTCACACTTCAATATTTATCACATACAACACCTTCAATCACATACTCCCATAGTGTCTCACGTCTCATATGACCATATCATTTCCCAAAATCCATAGCATTTACTTTAGATTTCTAATAGGCCCAAAATTTCCATTTCCACAAGGAACCATTTTTCACTCAATTTTCAAAAATTTCAGCAATTCATTCCAAAAGTCGCCAAAATATTCTTATCTCTTCTTTCGTGGTTGGGCGTGACGAGTTGTGGTGTTGAGCCTTCGACGTTTAGCACTTAGTCTATCAATACAAGGGTAGACTACAACTCAAAGAGACTCTTGAATCCAGAGCGGTAAGAACTGAGGATCTGATACCAAACTGTCACGACCGCCCTTCTAGGGTAGAATAAATGCGGGAGGTCGTGACCAAAGGGGCTTTACGAAAGGAGAATTTTCTAGGGTTTCAATAAAGGGTTTGATCAAAATATTTAATATTCAATAATGAGGGAAAATCAGAGTAAACTCTTAACATTTGAATCCGAAGTCAACAATTATCAAAATTTATAGTCCAAGAATGGAAGAGGGTTCAGTAACACAATTGAGAAAGAAACAGTCATAATTCAGCGGAAGCATTCAAGAGTAAGAGTGACGCCATGTATGAAGACACGGCTCCCCTCAGAGTTCAAAATAAATCCAACGGGACTTCAATTTAAGCTCAACACCACCCAGCTCGTCATCGCTCAACCTGCACATAAGAAAAACACATGCAGGGCTGAGTACTTGATGCACTCAGTGAAATTATGCCGAAAACGAGTTATCAAAAATATTTATATTTTATCATTCCATTGTTAGGTAACCATCGGGGTTATAGCTTTTGAAAGGCCCGTGGCACCAAAATATTCCATTGTTCAAAAATCACGACTACGCAGTCATTTTCCCATAGACGTCAACCATATCTGCTCATACATGACTTGGAATGTGGCCACAAACCAAGTCACTAGACCGGCCAACCCGTACGCTGGCACACGGTCTACCATAGGTGTACACTAATCCAAGTAGGGTTTGCAGTCCTACAAGGACCCCGAATTCGATTTAAATAATAATGGCAAAGCCATTTCAGATAGGCGCGTTAAAACCAAAATTTTTGCATGATAACATATTCACATTTCATTCCCATCGATAAAATAGTTAGGACATTGTCCTTATTTAAAAGAAAGCCCACCTCAAGTTCTTAATCCGAAATTATTTCCTTTCCCTTGATATCACGTCTCGTTTGCAAGGAATCACCTTTAGCATTTAAATAACACATAAATCAACACAATGAACCAAGTAATGAGTAAGATGCATGCATCTTAAGGCTTCAATTATTTTTATTGATAGGATTACATTTTTTTTCCAATTAGAAGCTTAAGTATTTCGATTAATTCCGGTTGTTCACGTCCCCAACAATTTGGCAAAAAGATATCTCAATCCATGATGATTTAATCATCTCTAATCCTGCCCATAGATAAGTATTTTAAAACAACCCACTCCAAAAGAAACAACCCAAAAAGTAGATGCCAATTAATCCAACAAATTGAATATTTCAAATCCGCTTTATTTAATAACCCATTTGGATCACCACTAAGTATCAAATTAGGGAGAAGTTTGAATAAAACAAACCAATGCATTTTAATCCCATTCTCAAACCATACGTACACATACAATTCCACTTCAATTCAAATAAAAGAAATATTAAAAGAATAAAACAATTAGGAATCCAATACTCCCATTCCCAACCCATACCGCCGGCTCCCTAACTTCCCAACTCAAAAACTCTAACTCTCTTCTCAAAACTGAACACTCCAAAATCCCCAAATGATGATCAATCTCCTCTCTCACCGTCATCTCCACAAGCAGCCGCTGTCCCACCGCGCGACCGTTCCGTCGCCGTTCCGCCGTTGTCCAGATCGAGCAGCAGCAGCCGCGGCCAACGCTTGGCAGTGCGTTCTCGTCCGGACAGCCCCGATTGCTTACCTGGCAGCTGCGATTTGCCAACTGTCACGACCGCCCTTCTAGGGTAGAATAAATGCGGGAGGTCGCGACCAAAGGGGCTTTATGAAAGGAGAATTTTCTAGGGTTTCAATAAAGGGTTTGACCAAAATATTTAATATTCAACAATGAGGGAAAATCAGAGTAAACTCTTAACATTTGAATCCGAAGTCAACAATTATCAAAATTTATAGTCCAAGAATGGAAGAGGGTTCAGTAACATAATTGAGAAAGAAACAGTCTTAATTCAGCGGAAGCATTCAAGAGTAAGAGTGACGCCATGTATGAAGACACGACTCCCCTCGGAGTTCAAAATAAATCCAACGAGACTTCAATTTAAGCTCAACACCACCCAGCTCGTCATCGCTCAACCTGTACATAAGAAAAACACATGCAGGGCTGAGTACTTGATGCACTCAGTGGAATTATGCCGAAAACAAGTTATCTTTTATCATGCCATTGTTAGGTAACCATCGGGGTTATAGCTTTTGAAAGGCCCGTGGCACCAAAATATTCCATTGTTCAAAAATCACGACTGCGCAGTTATTTTCCCATAGACGTCAACCATATCTGCTCATACATAACTTGGAATGTGGCCACAAACTAAGTCACTAGACCGGCCAACCCGTACGCTGGTACACGGTCTACCATAAGTATACACTAATCCAAGTAGGGTTTGCGGCCCTACAAGGACCCGAATTTGATTTAAATAATAATGGCAAAGCCTTTTCAGATAGGCGCTTTAAAACCAAAATTTTGGCATGATAACATATTCACATTTCATTCCCATCGATAAAATAGTTAGGACATTGTCCTTATTTAAAAGAAAGCCCACCTCAAGTTCTTAATCCAAAATTATTTCCTTTCCCTTGATATCTCGTCTCGCTTGCAAGGAATCACCTTTAGCATTTAAATAACACATAAATCAACACAATGAACCAAGTAATGAATAAGATTCATGCATCTTAAGGCTTCAATTATTTTTATTAATAGGATTACATTTTTTTTCCAATTAGAAGCTTAAGTATTTCGATTAATTCCGGCTGTTCACATCCCCAACAATTGGACAAAAAGATATCTCAATCCATGATGATTTAATCATCTCCAATCCAGCCCATAGATAAGTATTTTTAAACAACCCACTCCAAAAGAAACAACCCAAAAAGTAGATGCCAATTAATCCAACAAATTGAATATTTCAAATCCGCATTATTTAATAACCCATTTGGATCACCACTAAGTAACAAATTAGGGAGAAGTTTGAATAAAACAAACCAATGCATTTTAATCCCATTCTCAAACCATACGTACACATACAATTCCACTTCAATTCAAATAAAAGAAATATTAAAAGAATAAAACAATTAGGAATCCAATACTCCCATTCCAAATCCATACCGCCGGCTCCCTAACTTCCCAATTCAAAAACTCTAACTCTCTTCTCAGAACAGAACACTCCAAAATCCCCAAATGACGATCAATCTCCTCTCTCACCGTCATCGACCATTAAATTCTGGCAGATTTGTAAGACTCACAGATTTGTAAGACTCACCGTCATGCCTGGCAACCCCGATTCACGCGAACAACACCAAGATAAGTTCTTAACTTGATTTTAGTTTTTTACAAGTTTGATCTTTAATTTGGTTGCTTCGATTGCCCTATTAATAGAATTTATTTCGGATTGTGTTAAACGATAGTGCGTGTTTGAGTGCAGCAGTAAAAAGTCGGATTTGGGTGAGGGAGGCGTATACCTTCAATCCGGCAGGTGGTTTGTGAACAAAGGAAGGACTTCTTCTGTGTCTGGTTCTTGATTTCTGTCGGAAAGGTTCCATGTCATTGGCTGAATAAAATGATTTAGATTTGTGAAGCAGAAACAAACGTGAATTACCTCTGCAGATGAGAAATCAAAACTCGAAAGAGATTGAATGAGTGCGTGCAACATCAAGACACTCCTGCTCTTTAGTTGAGAATTGAAAGAAAAGTATATAAGAGTGTGTATGTGATGGCTGGGAGAGCAATTAGGTATAAGAATGAATAAATTGGATAGTGAGGGCAGAATAACTTGGATTTGATATACCGTTGTTTGCAGGAGTGATGGAGGTAATTGATTCTAAAAAATAATAGCAATTAAAGGTTGATGGATGGTTTATTTTTGGAGCAGATTGAAGAAATGGAGGAAAAATCATGTTAGTTGATTTCACAATAAATTTGGACTCTAATTGCTCCCTTTGACTAATTCTCAAATTGTAGAATTATTTGCTGATTGGGAGAAGAAATACTGCAGATTTGGTGAGGAGAAACTCTGCGCTGTGATCTTCTAATTTCATGAAATCATTTAGTAGGATTTAATTTGTTTGGGCTCAACTTCATTTGTATTTTATTTAAATTGTATAGCCCATAATTTATTTTTCCCAAGTTTGGACTTGTTTGAGTTCAACAAATATTCCTCACGGAAAGGATTTAATTAAATTCACATTGTGATTTAACCATCACCAATTTCGAGTTCATAAAACAAGTTATCCATTTTTCGAAACAAATAAATTCACCCCGCAACAAATTATTCAAACAACCACATCATGTAATCAACAAGTTGACACAGTCAGCGCACAATCAAAACTCTAAATTAAAATTAGGTCACGAGAATATCAAATAACCAAAAATATCTGCCAATTAATCCACGGACTTAACGGCATTAAAAGCATTAAATGCAAAAATTTTAGGGTTCGAGAATTATGGTTCAAAAAGTGGGGCGTTACATCCTACCCACCTTAACAAAAATTTCGTCGCGAAATTTTCTATGCTCAAGGAAAGAGTTCAGGGTATAGTTCCATCATCTTATCCTCATTCTCCCATGTGCGTCTTCGTGCCCATGATTTATCCAGGTACTTTGGCGCAAGCTATAGATTTATTTCTCACTTTCTGGATCTTTCGGTCCAAAATAGATTCGGTCTCTCCTCGTAGCTCTAGTTCAGGTGCATGACGACATCTTCGTAATGGACCACGTGCTTTGGGTCGAGATCGTATTTTTTGCAATTGCAACACATGAAAACATTGTGCACATTCCCAACGCTTGGTGGCAGCGCCAATCGATACGCAATGGGACTTACTCCTTCTAGAATTTCCCTTACCTCAAATGTATGACCGTGAAGCCTCGTCGGCCCACCTATTCTAAGGCGCCGGTAGTCCATCAATCAACCTCTTAATCCCCTCATAGTGCCTCACTCCACAGCCATGAGCGTCCCGCCATAGTGTCAAGTAGTCAGCGACATAAGATATCAAAGGGGCCCTCTCGTCCCTCTCGAACTCGCGATACATTTCCACCGCCTGCAGTCCATTCTTGACGTACCTCCCCCTTAGCGGTGCGTGGATCATGATCGCCATCTACATGAAAGTAAGTTCCCTTAGCAACCAGTCGTAAAAAAAGAATAAAACAAGGTAGAGAAAGATAAGAACGCGTAAAGAACGTCATACGTGCTACCGTGCGTATACCTGTCGATTTCCACGAGGACAAAGTCATAACAATTCTTTTCTTTTCAAGTCATCATCTAAGGATAGATGTTTCGTACTTTATAAACGTGGTACTTTGGCAATTTCGCCAATCCTTCGCTCTAACGCCAATCGCGCTTCACAAGGTCATCCTTGTCTCGTCATTTCATCATCCCTTGGAATTCGCACCTTTCCGCGCCCCATTCGTTCTGTCAGTTCACATATCGTCCTTAAGCGAAAGAAGTTTGCGCGTATGACTAGCCTACATCGAAGGCTTTTGAAGTCTACTTTTCCAACATTCCCATTCGTTATCACTTCTAATATGACTCGTTCAAACTTTTACCTTCTTTCTTGTTTAGCGCGGTGAGACGGAATGTTGAGCCTTCAATGAATACTCTTTTAGTCTAGCGAAACTAGTCTAGACTAGATTGAATAAACAACTCTCGGTCCAGAGCGGAAGGAAAAATTACTCTGATACCATTCTGTCACGATCGCACGTCCTAAGGATAAGAGGCACGGGAAATCGTGACTAGTGGGGGAATTAAGAAGCGGGGAAGAAGGGGGGAAAACAATCAAGACAATGCAACTTAATGATCAAAAGATGAAATTCCATTTATTCTAACCAAAGGTTCAATCCCGAAATTTCATAACGAAAATGACAGAGTTCAACCAGTTCAAAGAAAATAACAGAAATTCTTAAAACATTGAGTAGCGGAAGCAATTGAGAGTTTAACTACTACTATGTATGAGGGCACAGTAGTAACCGGAACATTTATTGAATAAAAATCTTGGCTCATTGCTCAACGTCCTCCGCCTCCCGTCCTCGCTCAATCTGCACATAGGGAAAACATATGCAGGGGCTGAGTACTTGATGCACCCAGTGAACTCATGCCCGAAATACATTTATCGTCGCGGGCGACGCCGGTCGGCCGTTTACGCTTATAATTCCTTCGTTGACTCCTCATAATTTTCCTCCATGATATAGGATTTAATCCTAAGATTTTGATTAAGCGCTTAACTCACTTTCACCAATTTCTTTCCTTTAATTATTTCGGACTTAAGATAATTTATTCATCCTTGACATTAATCAAGAATTAATTAAGTAATTCCCCACAATTAATTATTGGCCAAAATATTTATTCCACTAGCCCAAAACATTTTATATTCGAGCCCAACTTAATTATCCAACAACCCACTTTATTTTTCCATTTTATTTAATGAGGCCCAACTAAAAAAATAAAACACCTATCAATTTACTTAGCCCCATTTTTAAAGCAAAGGCCCAATTGTAATTCAAGCCCAAGACTCCCTTATTTCTCCATACCCCCGCCTAATTCTCTCTCTCTCGACGGAAACAGTCACCAAAAAAATACGGGAGCTCTCTCTCAAAATCCGTCGCCTCTCCGTCGCGTTCACCTTCCTCACGACGCCGCTGCGCCGTTGTCACGACGGTCAGTCTCCGTCGCACGTCGTTGGAGTGAGGAGGTCCAGACGTCGCTGCTGTCGAGCTCCTCCGCCGCTCCAGCCTTCTTCGTCAGCCACCGCCGACGTCAGCATCGCCCAGCCAGCGCCGTCAGCAGCGAGCCGTCGGCGGTCGGACAGCCCAGGAGCGTCGTCGCTGCTGCTGTTCCTCGGCGGGAGGAAGCTGCTGCAGCCGCTGGTTGCCGTCGACGCGGAGTCTCTGCCGCCGACTTTCCGACCTCGGGTACATGCCGACGGGAAGTCATCCAGGCGCGCCGGCTCCGCTCCTCCGTCATCACCCGACTGCTCGCATAGCCCGAGATGTTCGGCCACAACCGTTTCTCATCTCTTCAACCCCGAAACTACACGGCAGCCACCGAACCAACTCCGAACTGCCCCGAAACAACCCGCGTTCTTATTACAAAGTTATGTTCTTTCGGGTTTTCGATTAAGTACGGCTGTGTTCGATTGGTTTTAAAATGTTAACTTGCTTGAATTGTTTATGAGAGTGAATGCATGAATTACATGTAATAATTAGCTACTACAAAATCATGCTTTGAGATTGGAAAGGGATTATACCTTAAAATGGTTGGTCTTGGTGGTGAATGGACAAGAAATGGTGAAACAAATTCTCCTCTTGCTCCCTCTCTCGGCTTCTCTCTCGGCTTCTCTCTCTCACTCTTTTTTTTTCTTTTGTTTTGTGAAGTAAAATGTGAGGAGGAGAGTTTGAAGGGCTCAAGTAGTGGCTTTAGGGTGACTCTTGGATGGAAGATGAAGGAGTTGGAGAAGATGAAAGGTGGGGAGTCTCCAAGGGTGGGTGGATCGGCCGATAGGTGGGAGGAAGAAGGAAGAAAGAAAAATCCTTGGGCTTGATCCCATTTTCTTGGATAGATTTGGGCTTCAATTGAATTGCATATTGTTGGGCTCAAGTTATTGTAAGCCCAAGTTGGAATATTATTGTGTTGTTAGACCTTTTTGATTGTTATGGCCCAAGGCCATTTTATGTACTCATTGGACTCTAATTTAATTTGAGAAGCCCAAGTAAATACATACTTTATTTTCTCATATTTTCCTTCGATAATTAAAATTCACGGGTCTTTATTTAATTTTGTTAACTCGTCCTTCCCGAACAAAAATTAAAGTACGTTTAACGGCACAACCTATATTTGGTGTTGTTCCAAATATAATCCCTTCAACCATTCCTTGATTTACGCACGTCGTCTTCCATGAATAAAAATATATTCATCCCCACGTATTTTATTCGTCTTGCTAAAAATAGCAATATCATCGTTATTCTTTAAACGAGACCTTCAACATATCTCCCAACGTTCACAAAAAAAAACACGTTCCTTTTCACATTAAACACATAAAACCATACGTTTTCCCAAAACACATTTGTCGAAAAGCATAGTATCCGAAATAATTTTATTAATTTCTTCGTGACATACATTAAATTAGTACTTTAAAAAGTACGGGCGTTATATTTTACCCACCTTATAGAAATTTGGTCCCGAAATTTACTCATTTCTAACGAACAACTCCGGGTATTTCTCTTTCATTTTATCCTCTAGTTCCCAAGTAGCCTCCTCGTGGCCATGGTGTTTCCAAAGTACTTTCACGGACGCGATTGATTTATTCCTCAACTCTTGCACTTTTCTGTCCAGAATAGCTTCGGGCTTCTCCTCATAACTCAAGTCGGGGTTCAAAATCATCTCCTCCTGATGTACCACGTGTTTGGGACCGAACACGTACTTTCTTAATTGCGACACATGAAAAACGTTATGCACAGTCCCAAAACTCGGCGGTAGTGCCAGCCTATACGCTACGGGTCCCACCTTCTCAAGAATTTCATAAGGCCCTACGTAACGCGGCTTCAACTTTCCCTTTACGCCAAACCTCGTTATCCCCTTTGACGGAGATACTTTCAAGAACACCTTATCTCCAGCATTGAACTGTAAGTCGGTACGCCGGACATCAGCATTCGACTTCTGTCGGTTTTGAGCTTCTTTTATCCTTTGTCGAATTTGTCGCTAGATCTCAATCATCACATCGACCGAATCTGGCCCGAGTATTCTTCTTTCACCAACCTCATCCCAGTAGAGTGGTAATCTACACTTCCTCCCATACAATGCTTCATATGGGGCCATATTTATCGTCGCCCGGAAACTGTTGTTGTAGGTAAACTCGATTAACGACAATACAACTTCCCAATTTTCTCCTCTGTCAAGAACCATGGCTCTCAAAATATCCTCGAGAGTTTGAATCGTTCTCTCGGACTGTCCATCGGTTTGTGGATGGAAAGCAGTACTAAAATTTAATCGAGTACCAAGCTCTCGTTGTAGACTTATCCAAAACCTTGAAGTGTCTTAGGGTTTTGTATACTAGAAATCACCTTTCGAGTGATTGCATACTGTAAAACTCTAATGGTTATTTTCCAATAAATACTAAAGATTATTTTTATCATAATGTCGTTATGTTTTACATTTAATGGTTGTTTATTGCATATTTAAATGTATAAGCAAACGTAACAAAGTCTAAGTCTTTGTTTTAGTAGACCGGTTGTGGGCGTCGTCCAATTTAAGGTAACACGGTCAGTTCTAAATAAAGAAAAATAAGAATTTCACAACCTAGATAGGCCTAGACTACCTATCGCGAAAGGTTGCAATGTCAGTCCGATTATTTCTAAGCCTTATTGAAATAAGATGACGTTGGTGTGGTATAGCACTGAATGGATCTAACAGTAAGACGAGTCTTTATGCTATCTACTGAAAGACGAGGTCTTGATAATTAATTTCTTAATCAATGTACGTTAGCATTGAACATACGATACTGAGTATCCACTACTTTGACTTACCAAAGGTGCGGGTTTTTCGTAACCCAACGATCCAGGTATATTGGGTAGTGGTGATCATTATCTAGAGGTGCTAGGATTGCTATTATGTTGAAACGTGAACGAGAAGAGTCTCGTTTGATAACATCCACAAGAGGAGCTCGAAACAAGGTTTTATTATTCAGAACCTAGTTAGTTGGAGTTTAATTACTCTATGAATAATAAATAAGAGTTTCTTGCTAGGTCCACTCTTGGAGAATAAAATATGTTAATTAATTAAGTCCATAGCAGACAATAATTAATTAATGGATGTTTCTATCTTAAGCATGGGAAATAAATTGAACGCGAATAAAGGAAACCCGGAATACTTGTAATTTCGGATTTGGAAAGGCAGCGCAATATTACTTATGTAGTGACAGCTTGTAATATTCCAATATAAGCTTATATTAAATTGTGGGTTAAATTTAATTAGTAAAAAGCTAATTGGGTGAGGCCTGATCCAAATTTTTCCTTAGATCCCTGACTGGGCCCAATATGTGACTTATATAAATAGGAGAATAAAGGAGACAGAAAACACACTTTTCCTCATCATTATTTTCGTCCCCCTCCTAGAAAGAGATAGAGACGAAAATTGCTCTTCCTCCGTGAGCTGAGTTCTGTCTTCCATTATTCGAGTCCTAGTACGTTGGTGAGATTTTCCCACACAAATATCAGTGTATAGTCCGGGACACCAGTCAGAAGATCCGAGGTCTTGTATTGAAGATCTTCACGAGGAGAAGACGCAAGCCATCTTCGATTCTAGATTGAATCAACGAGGTAAAATGGCTAACTCCGTAGTATGCATGTTTTAGGAGTTATTTGTACTAAAGCATGATTTAATTCAAGTTATGAGCATGATACATGTGATAATTTACGCGAATAGATTTTGTTTAAATAATCTGCTAAATAGATCAAATTCATGTGATCGGTAATTTAACGCACGCTTCCGCTGCCAGCCCCTTCAATTGGTATCAGAGCCAGTCTTTGGCTCTGATTATTTAGATTTAAATTTCGCAAAATTCATGTATGCATGTCCAATTTGATTTCGAAGAATGTTCTTGTGTTTTGTTTATTTTTTTATGCATGTTGAACTCAAGAACTATTGAATCAAAGAACTTGAATTGCTCGAACGTACCACGTACGATCGAGGTAGGGATATAGAGACAGTGGGAGCCGGGGACTCGCGATCACGGGGCGACGCGCAGGCGAGCTAGGGCTCGTGCTCGCCGCAGGCCGAGACCGCATGACCTAGACGCACCCGAGTCAAGGTCGACATGATGGAAGGCATGGCGCGGCAGTTCAACCGAGAATGTGCCGAGGCGCCAAGCTGCCAGACCGAACCCTAGGAGGAAGGTCCAGCGCAACCGACGAGATGCCTGGCCGAGAGTGACGCGCCTGTGTGCGTGTCGCTGGCTCGGGCACTGGGAGACGCTGGGGGCGAGGCGGCCGAGACGGATGGTCCAAGCTGGCAGAGAGCGACGCACCACCGAGCGCGTCGCTGGCCGAGAGCTCTCGCCACCCGTCGAGACGGCTGGCCGAGACGGGGGTCAAGACGTTGGCCTAGAGGCGCGCGCCTGGCCGAGAAACCTCGACACCCGACGGACAATGCGCCGAGACGGGCGGGACGCACCTGGCCGAGAGGAGCGGCACCGACGTGCGCGCTCCTGGCCGAGATGATGCGACACCCGACGAGCCATGCGGCCGAGATGCTGGCGCGCCACCTGCGCGCTGGTGGCCGAGACGCTACGTGCGTCGTGTTCCGACGACGAACTCGTTGGATTTTCGTCGTTCATCATTCGTGCGAACCTCGTGCGATGAGATAACGATGAAGGATTATTTTAATGATTATTTAATTATTTTATTAAAAGATATCATTAAAATATTATTATTTAATGGAAATAAAATCTTTTTGTAAGATTTACCTAGATTTTGGGAATATTTTTATTATTATCCATATCTATGGAAATAAATAATATTATTTAATTCCTAGATGATATGGATGGGAATAATTTAATAGTTTCCTAATATTTATCTAGATTTAAGGAATATTTTATTATTATATATCTATGGAAATAAATAATGATTATTTTATTCCTAGATGATATGTATGAGAATAATTTAATAGTTTCCTAATATTTATATATCTAAGATCCTAATGAGGATAGATATGTATGAATACATTAAATAATAAAATATATCTTCCTAATCTTGAACAAGGAAATAATTTGAATTTATTTTTCATGTCTTATTAAGGATTAAATAATTTGTTTATTTTAGATATACCTTATAGTAGACATGAATAAGAATTAAATTCTAGAATAATAGTTTCCTAAAGGAAGATAACAACATAAAACTAAAGATTTAATTATCCAGCAAATTAAATACCAACAGAATTTAATTAAGCTTTTATCTGCCCTAAGACTAAGGATAATTAATGAAAAACCATAACCCAAATATCTAAGCTATAATTACGAACTGAAACGTTTGTATATGGTCTCCATCAATTGGTCTGCAATTTATGAAGTTTTTTTCTAATATTAGCGCCATCTGCTCTGTGGGGACAATAATCCTAAGAAAATAGCAAGTTCATGAGGGCGGACTTCTCAAATATAAATAGTATGAACTAGAATGTAGTTTCCAATATTATCGCCACCTGCTCTGTGGGGATAATAATCCTAAGAAACTACGAGATTCAGAAGTTCACACAGGATTTATGAGATAGCTTGATCTTATTAGCAGCACATGAGCATTGTTATGGGAGTGTGTTGTACAAATAAGACTCTGTAATGCTAAAGAGATGGTCTTGCTTAGGCAACATTAGGCGGCCATGCCACTCTGTGGTCTCTGGACTATTCGTCGATGTTGTGACCAGTAAAATTGTAAGATTTTAATGCGTATTGACTTCCTTTGGAGGGTACAAAATTTTAATTTTACAGTTGTAAGATTTTGAAAAGTTTTATGGTTAATCTAATCAAACTTCTTACATAAGTTTATGACAATAGTAAAATACTCTGTTTTGCAGTGCAAACAAATCGTCAATATGTCGTTCAATCCTCTTTCTGCAATTCTCAAAGAAAACAAACTCGAGGGCCAAAATTACATAGAATGGAGACAAAATTTGGACATCATTCTCACAGCAGATGAGTACATCTTTGTGCTCACCACCCCGCGACCTCCAGTGCCGCTGGCTAACGCTGCGGCAGGAGTCAGAGATGCACACAGACGGTGGCATAAGGCGAATGAGATGGCTAAGTGCTACATGTTGGCTTCTATGTCTTCAGTACTCAAGCATCAGCATTCAGCCATGGAAACAGCCACCGAGATTATGCAGAATCTCAAAAATCTTTTTGGTACTCAGAATCGAACGGCTAAGTCTCAAGCCTTTCGGAGTATCATGTCGAAGACAATGAAGGAAGGCTCGTCTGTGAGGGACCACGTCCTCGAGATGATGGGCCACCTCAACCAAACTGAGGTATTGGGAGGGACAATCGATCCCGAGTCCCAGGTGACTATCATCCTTCAAAGTCTTCCCCCTAGCTTCCAACAGTTCAAGCTCAACTTTGAGATGAACAAAAGGAATTACACCTTGGCAGAGCTGTTGACTGAACTTCAGTCGGCAGAGGACCTTATGGTCCAGGCTAAGGCGGCCATGATGATTTCGGCGCCTCGTTTCTCTGGCTTAAAGCTTAGCAAAGGAAAATGGCAGACACCGAACTGAGGATCGGCCAAGATAGCTAAGGGAAAGAAGAAGAAGAGGGCTAACAAGAAGCCCACGGGGAAGTGTTTCAAGTGTGGAGAAAAGGGGCATTGGAAGCCAGACTGTCCTTGTCACGACCGCAGTTAGCTAAGGATAGCATAACCCGGAAAACCGTGACTAAGGATGGATTATAAGAAGCGGGGATAGAGTTCAGGGGAAATTTAAGCCAAAGCAGAGCGAGACAAACAAAAATGAAGTCAAGCAGGGAAAATACTTATAACAAAATACACTCGATTATACAGAATCGAGTGACTGTTCATACAACTCCTGTTTATCAGAGTCAAAAGTAAAATAGGCATTTCCTTTTAACTGGCATAACGGAAACAAAAGAACGCGGTCCATGTGTGGAGACATGAACCTCCGAGAGTTTTATTCATAGTTAGCTACTAGCTTGCTCTCCACAGCACTTGTCCCCCCCCTTTCCACGACTCCTCTTCGTCCGAACTCTCATCTAGGAGAATAGCTGACTCAATAGTGCTACCCGGAGGATGTGGTCCACGGGTCACAGCTCTCCAATGGCGTACAACCCGTGCGACGGGTCCACGCTCTAGTGATATAAACTCGTGACGACTAGGAATGGTAGGAATCGTCGCTCCTGGCAGTGCGTCGGAAGTTGTCTCAGAAGGAATAGGCAGTGGCTGTAGGCGACTGGTGCCTACTATGATCTTCTGCTCAACTGACTCGTCCTCATCTGAAGGAGTGGCGGGGGCCTTGCCCCTCCTACGCCTCTCGGCTGCTGCAGCTCGTAACTCTCTCGCCTCGGTGTTAGCCAACCCTATTTCCTCTAGGCCCGGTGCGGGGTCGGGGCTGGCTGAGTAGTGGTCCTCCTCCTCTCCCACAGGGTGACGAGATGGTCCCGCCTCAAACTCTCCACGAGCTCGACGCCTCGGCGTAGAGGGCCGAGATGGGAGGATCAGGTCGGGTTGAGGATCTGCTGGGTGCGGAATAACCAGCTCGGGCTGAAGGTCTGCTAGCTGCAGGACGATCAGCTCGGGCTGAAAGTCCTCTGGCTGCGGGACTCCTGGGTCTCCTACCGGGACTAAATCGCCTGGTCGCATGTATGGTCCCCTCGGTGCCTGGCCATGTAGGATAAAACACGAGTGAATTTCCCCGATGAACTCGGGAAAATCACCATAAGAGTCGAAGAAAGGGGCTACAGAAAATATATAATCACGGGATCGGTCGATGGCAAAGCCTACCCAATCCGAGGGTAGAAGCTTGATAAGTCGCTGGATACCGTCATAGTGAGTCACTCCTACTGGGTGCGCTCTTTCCCAGAGCCACCTAAACTGTGCTAGAAATATCCCAAAATCCTCTCCTTCGAGCATCACAAATGTGAGGTACTCAAGGAGAATGTCCTCGACTGTAGGATAAACCATCTATAAGAAGGCATGTCGATCAGATCCTCGTATCCTCATACATAAATACGCGTATAAAATAACACATAAAGAAGTAAACGTGATGTGATGCAAATGCTCGGTCATTCTTACTAGTCGTATTTAACTATGTTACACTTCGATACTAGGAGCAGTTCCTAAAAATCACTTCTACGTCACATCATACATGTTCACTATCGTTCGGAACTACTTGTTATAACGTTTTTAGTATTGTTGCCTTGCTTAGAAAAGTGTTGGCAAAATTACGATTGATGTTCTATCAAGTCTGTGTATAAAAATTCAATACACACTTCAGTAAACATAAAATACACACTTGCATTCAAATTAGAATCACTTACCGTTGCTTTGGTTGAACGTGTTGGGGGTAGGTGCTGGGAGTCTCTTTTGTTAGACGAAAAGTCTAGCGGAAAAATGCTAAACCCACGATTTTCAAAGAAGACTCTCGGGTTCAGAGCGAGAAAGAATGCTCTGATACCACTCGGTCCCCGGGTCCCCCTCATCTTCCTCAGGCTCCTTGTATTTTAGTATAGGAAAGCTCACCTTGTTCGTTTAGCTCCTTTAACTTGAACTTTTCGTTCCAACGTTACTTGCGAACGTACCCTTTTGAAAATATCACATTAGGAAATACTAATTTAGTTTTAAACTAATATAATTAAATGAGAAAGAAAATTTCAAGGTTTAACCCTATATTATTATTATTATTATTATTATTATTATTATTATTATTCATGAAGAATTTTCTAAAACTTACACTATTTATTACTACTTCGTTTGCTAGTCCGGTTCCAACTAAATTGGTGTTCTATACTTTATTAATTATTCTTAAAAATAAAAAGATTAGCAACTTGAGTCACAACTAATTTATTTAACCATGTTATTCTTAGGCCCAAAAATAACTAAATTCGAAATGGGCCTCAAAATACCCTATGCATTGAGATGCATTGAAGCCTCAAATTAAATTGAAGTAGTTGGGTCCTAATAAATTATATGGCCCATTTAATTTATTCATGAGCCCACAAAAGAAACCCACATACTAAATACCCTACCATTTGTCTTCTTCCCTCATTTACAAACACAATGAAAAACAGCAGCTTCTCCCTCCTCTCCTACTCGACGCCGCCACCGCCCTACCAGCGGCGCCGTTCCGGCGGCGCCCCTTCTTTCTCCATCTTCTCTCTCCCCTCTTCTCTCCTTCCTCTCTCCCCCTCTTCCTCCCTTCTCTTCTCTCTCTTCACCGCACCGCCGCCGTTGTCACTGCGGATCCGCCACCGCCGCGGATCCTCCTCCACCGCCGTCATGCAGAGGCAGCGGCTTCGCCGCCCTCCTCCGGCAGTCCGGTCGTCTCCGGAAAACGGTAGATCGGTGCTCCCTTCCTCCTCATCTCTCTCTCTTCTCTCCCCTCTTCACCGTCGCGCCGCCATCCTCCTCCTCCGTCGGTCCAGGTTCGCCGCCGCCGCCGCGCATGCACGGGCTTCGGCTTCGTCGCCCTCCTCCCGGAGGTCCGCCGTCGGTATGCTCCGTCTTTCACTCTCTCGGTCAGCCTCTCTCTTTTCAAAAAATATATATTTTTAAAGATTTTATTACTATTATTTTTGATAACTTTGTTATTTGCATTCAATTTTCCAGATTTTTAAAGATACGGAAACAGTGGCTGTCGGAGCAAGGGTCGTCGTTGGTTGGCGTCGGAGTGTCAAGCTTACTGCCGGAATCCGGCAAGTTCATAAAGATAAGTATTCGTCCCTTTTCTAGTTGTAAAGGCAGTAGGATCCTAATTGTTTTTTTTTCTTTTTTTTTTATCTACAAATTTTGGTGATTTTGGTGAACTAAGAGTGTATGGTTGCTATGTGGATGAATAAGTAGTGAAGGTACAGTATGATTGAAATTTCTAGGGAGGGCAGATTTAAAAAAAATGCATATACCTGTATGTAAAAGTAAAGGAAAGAGGATGGTTTGAGATTCACCTTTTTTTTGTGCAAAGATGTTAGATTGTAATGAAGAAGTTGTGCAATCTCCTCCGTACTCTTTATCTTTTGTGTGGGTTATGTGTAGAGAAATAGGTTGTATATTTGAATATACAAAAAGTGGCAGCAACCTGACAAATCTAGAGATGTTATCTCAATTTTTTTTTATTATTAATATTTTATTTATTTTTTTGACAAGGAATGATTGTCCTTTTGAACTTTGGTAGTGATGTTGCAGCTTTAAGTGAGGTGTAGGAAAATAATTAAGCCCTTTTGGTTGCAGCATTAAATAATATGTCGGAAGTGACACATTAAGCCTTGGGACTTGCCTCTCCTTTTAATTATTAATATTACATATATATGTATATATATGTTTATCATTTATTTATTTACTTGTTTATTTGGTGTAGGTATAATCGGCTCAAGTTGGTGGCCGACCTCGTTGAAGTACCCGATTTTCTCAAATCGTAGGATGTATTAAATTTTTCTGAATGTATTAGATTAAAATTTTAAAATTTTGGAATCTTATTTATTTATTTAAATTTATTATATTTATGCATATGTAATATATCTACGTGTTCTATTCATTTACTTGACGTCAAACAAACGACGACGATTTATCGTAGCTCGGATTTAACCGCATAAAGGTCACTTATATATATAATCAAGCTAATAATATTGTTTCTAATAACTTCGGCTTAGCGGGTCGTTACATACTATCCCTCTTAAAAGAAATTTCGTCCCGAAATTTAGGAAGTACTTAAACAAAAAGTTCGGGGTACTTCTCCTTCATTTTCTCTTCTAGCTCCCATGTGGCTTCTTCCTGTCCGTGGTTTTTCCACAAAACCTTCACTGTAGTAATCGACTTATTCCGGAGCTGCTGCACCTTTCGATCTAGTATTTCTACCGGCTTTTCTTCGTAACTCAGATCAGGCTCTAGAGCGATTTCTTCATGACGGATCACATGTTTTGGGTCGAATACATACCTTCGGAGTTGGGAAACGTGGAATACGTTGTGTACGTTCCCAAAGTTGGGTGGTAAAGCCAAGCGATAAGCTACTGGGCCCACTTCCTCCAGAATTTCATAGGGTCCAATGTATCGTGGTTTTAGCTTACCCTTGAGTCCAAATCTGGTTATTCCTTTGGAAGGGGATACTTTCAAAAAGACTTTCTCTCCGATGTTAAATTGCAATTCTGTTCGACGCTCATCGGCGTAGGATTTTTGCCGGTCTTGCGCTTCCTTGATTCGACTCCGGATCTGTCTCACGATTTCGATCATCTCCGCCACGGATTCTGGGCCTAAAATTTTCCTCTCCCCCACTTCGTCCCAATAGAGTGGAGACCGACATTTTCTTCCATATAGCGCCTCGTAAGGTGCCATGTCGATGGTGGCTTGATAGCTATTATTATAGGCAAACTCTACCAGGTGCAAGATGGATTCCCAGTTTTCTCCTTTGTCAAGTACGACGGCTCTCAACATATCTTCTAGGGTTTGAATTGTCCTTTCGGATTGTCCGTCGGTCTGGGGGTGGAATGCGGTGCTGAAATTTAATCTCGTGCCCAATTCTCTTTGCATGCTTTGCCAGAATCTGGACGTAAACTTCGAGTCTCGGTCTGACGTGATGGATACAGGCACTCCATGCAGGCGCACGATTTCCCGTACGTATAACTGTGCTAGTTTCTCGGATCCATACGTGATAGGGATTGGGATAAAATGAGCACTTTTCGTGAGTCGATCAACGATTACCCAAATAGCAGTATTACCACGCTTGGACCTGGGCAGGCCTATCACGAAATCCATGGAAATGTGTTCCCATTTCCACTCGGGAATTTCCAAGGGTTGTAACTTCCCGTAAGGTCGTTGGTGTAATGCCTTGACTCGTTGGCAAGTTAGACATCTCTCGACAAACGTTGCGATGCTTCTTTTCATGCCGTCCCACCAAAATTTTCGTTTTAGATCCTGGTACATTTTTGTGCTTCCAGGGTGAGCGGTATATGGGGTATCGTGTGCCTCGATCAATATTTCGTTCCTTAGGTCTGGGTCGGCTGGTATACACAATCTTCCTTCAAAAGTGAGGGCATTGTCCGCCTCTTCTCTATAATTGCTTTGCTCACCGGTTCGCACTTTCATTCGTATTTTCTCCAGAGCTTCGTCGTGTCTTTGGGCGTCAACTATTCGTTTTCTCAGGTCGGGCTGCAGCACCAAAGTTGCGATTTTAGCTTCCACTGTTTCCGGCGCTTGTATTATTTCTATCCTCATCTTGGCAAATTCTTGTATCAGTCCTTCCTCCCGGGTAACCAGACCAGCCAGTTGTTGAGACTTTCGACTCAGTGCATCAGCTACCACATTTGCCTTGCCGGGGTGATAGTTTATGCTGCAATCGTAATCCTTCACCAGTTCGAGCCACCTCCTCTGCCGCATGTTCAGGTCCTTTTGTTCGAAGAAGTACTTTAGACTCTTGTGATCCGTGAAAATCTCACATTTAACCCCATAGAGGTGGTGCCTCCAAATTTTCAATGCATGCACTACAGCTGCTAATTCCAGATCGTGGGTGGGGTAGTTCAATTCATGGGGTCGGAGTTGTCTCGACGCGTAAGCTATCACCTTCCCGTTATGCATTAGGACGCACCCTAGTCCATTTTTCGAAGCATCTGTGTAGACCACGTAATCTGTTCCTGGTTCTGGCACGGCTAACACGGGGGCGGTAGTTAGTTTCTCTTTTAGCAGTTGGAAGCTAGCTTCGCATTCAGGGGTCCACACAAACTTGATGCCCTTTTTGAGTTGTTGCGTCATTGGCCTGGCGATCTTTGAGAACCCTTCGATGAATCTTCTGTAGTAGCCAGCTAGTCCTAGAAAACTCCGAATTTCGTTAGGACTGGTTGGTGACTTCCAGTTTTGTACGGCCTCTACCTTAGCTGGATCTACCCGAATTCCCTCTGCCGTTACTATGTGTCCAAGAAAATTAATCTCATTGAGCCAGAATTCGCACTTGCTGAATTTAGCGTAGAGTTTCTCGGTTCTCAATGTTTCGAGGATAGTTCTTAGATGCTCAGCGTGTTCCAGTCTATTCTTCGAGTAGATGAGGACGTCGTCTATGAAGACTAGGACGAAATTGTCGAGATATGGGTGAAATATGCGATTCATTAAATCCATGAACACCACAGGGGCATTGGTTAATCCAAAAGGCATTACTACAAACTCGTAGTGACCGTATCTGGTGCGAAAAGCTGTCTTGGGTACATCTTCAGACCGGACCTTCAGTTGGTGGTACCCGGATCTTAAGTCGATCTTAGAAAATATACTGGCCCCCTTAAGCTGGTCAAACAAATCATCTATCCTTGGCAATGGGTATTTATTCTTAAGTGTCACCTTGTTCAATTCTCGGTAGTCTATGCACATCCTCAATGTCCCATCCTTCTTCTTGACGAAAAGTACAGGAGCTCCCCATGGCGACACACTGGGTCGGATAAAACCCAGGTCTAAAAGTTCTTGCAGTTGTAATTTCAGTTCTCCCAGTTCCTTTGGGGCCATTCGGTACGGCGCTTTTGAGATTGGCGCGGCTCCTAGTTCTAAATCAATGGTGAATTCCAGTTGTCTGTCTGGGGGTAACCCGGGCAGCGAATCAGGAAACACGTCTGGAAATTCACGTACGATTTTCACAGCTTCAATCTTCTTTTCTTCCTTCTGTTCTTCACTTAAGTAGACGAGGTAGGCGGAACACCCTTTTCTTACAAGCGCGGCTGCTTGTAGGACCGAAATTATGGATTTGCGCTTATTCATAATGGTTCCATGGAATTCAGTTTGCCCTTCTCCTGGAGTTTGGAAGGAAATCTGTCTTTCACTGCACTTGATTGTGGCGTGGTTCTTGGCCAACCATTCCATCCCTAGTATAATATCGACATCCTCCATTTTTATGACCCCCAAGTTATTAACAATAACCTTACGTTCCCCGAGTATGATTTCTAGGTTCGAGCATTTTTGTGTGATTTCTATAGCTCCCCCTACTGGTGAGGACACCGTTACTCTAGGTTCGGCTGGTTCTGGTGTGAGTTCCAAAGTGCTTACACACGAAGTTGATATAAAGGAGTGCGAAGCACCAGTATCAAACAATAGGACAATAGGTACGTTTAATAGGGTGCCCATACCTGCTAGGTTCCCATGGTTATTGCTCTGCTGGTTTCGTCCCAATGCATATGCCCTCGCTTGTGTTGAGAGGCTCGGGCGTTGTGGATGCGAGGCCTGGTGGTCCTGAGTGCCTGACTGTAGAGCTCGCAGTTGTTGCCGTTGTACTGGCTGATTGATTGGTGCACTTCTTCCCTGAGGTCCATTTCGACAGTTCCTGGCGATGTGGCCATACTTTCCACAAGTATAACAAGTTATCTCTCTGGCCATGCAGATTCCGCTGTGGGGCTTGTTACATTTGGGACAAAGATTAGGCCTTGGTTGAGTAATTCCTGTCGGTTTGAAGGTAGGCTGCCTTGTAAGGTTTTGTGGGCGGGGTGGTCCATGCCATGGCTTCTTTTGTCCCCACTGGTTCTGGTTCCCTTCCCACTTTCTTTTGTCCCTTGGGGCTTGGGACGAGGTCTGAAATGACATATTTGTAGGGTTGGGTATCAGTCTTTCTTTTGGCAATGCAGCTTCGATATCTAGGGCCAGTTTTAGAGCTTCGGAATATGGTAGTCCGCCACGGCTAGCCAATGCTACTCTTATTTCGTGCCTCAAGCCAGCACAAAATTTCTCGGACATCTTTTCATCCGTGTCCACTTGGTCAGCTCCATACCTGGACAGGTCAAAGAAGGACCAGCCTCAATTGGCTTTGTTGCTAACTCAGGAGGAAGCATTTATCCGTGAGTTCGATAAGATGCAGTTGGAAATAGTAAAAGCGCCCGAGACAGTAGGAGAAAGAATAGCGACGCTAGTGATTGAGTCAGATTTGAGAACCAAGCTCATAGAAGCCCAACGACGTGATGAGAAGTTGGAAGAATTACGTGTGAAGGTGAGAACCGAGAAACATGACCAAATTTTAGCGTCATATGAGGAAGGATGAATTTTTGGTGAATTTTTGAAGTTGACTGTGCAATTCTGCCAGAAAATGTTTTCTCGACCAGTAGGTTACGTTTCCGAATTGACCGACCAAAAGGGGATATTTTGATATGAAATTTAAACTGGAAGTTATTTGATGAGTCTACTGCATTTTGGTAAAATTTTAGCCCCAACGGAAGTCGGGTGAATTTTTAATGATTTTTACAAAATGGTTGCGCAGTTCTGCCAAATTTTTATCTTTACAAGATGACTATATTGTTATGTTATAAGTGATATACATGATTTATATATGGGTAAGAGAATGATAAAAGGAACGACAGGACATGCATGATAATATAAGTTTACGAAAGGCTGATCTGTTTTGTCATTGGCAAGGGTGATTGAGTATACGTGAGCTCGAGGAACGAGGGTTGCCTTAAATGGATATTGAATGGTTTAAGCAAACGAGGTGAGCTTTCTTTTACTAAACTCTTTTACGCTTTTAAAAGTATGATTATGGTGTAATAAGGGTGGTTTAAAGTGTTATGTCATGCCATGTTTGTTTTGATGATGAGATTGTGCCTGATGCCTAGTTTGTGAGTGCGCTCCATTAGGCTATAGGGCTATGAATGAAACGAATTCGGGTCTGAGTAGGGCCGCAAACCCTATCAGGCTAGTGTACACAGATGGGATCGTGAGCCGTCCTTGCTAGTCGGCCGGTCTCGTGGTTATTAAGCAACTATATTCTTGATTTACTAAATTGTCTATGTGCAACATAATTGATATTATGGTTTGGGCAGATGATACGTTTTGCCTATATGTAATGTTTCAATATGTGGGAAAAGTGAGGTGTGGGTACTCACCTTTGTGTGATTGTGAAAAGGACTTGTTGGATTTGTCTCTTTTATGATATGCAAAAGTCCCGATGAATTACTTCCTTCTCTTTCAATCTAGTATTTCCACCGGCTTTTCTTCGTAACTCAGGTCAGGTTCTAGAGCGATTTCTTCGTGGTGCATCACATGTTTTGGGTCGAACACGTACCTTCAAAGTTGGGAGACGTGGAATTCGTTGTGTGCGTTCCCAAAGTTGGGTGATAATGCCAAGTGATATGCTATTAGGCCCACTTCCTCCAGAATTTCATAGGGTCCAATAAATTGTGGTTTTAGCTTACACTTGAGTCCAAATCTGGTTATTCCCTTGGAAGGGGATACTTTCGAAAAGACCTTCTCTCCGATGTTAAATTTAAATTCGATTCGACGTTAATCGGCGTAGGATTTTTTTTTTTTTTTGCGTTTTCTTTCGTGGTCAATGTCTTGCCTCCCATGAGGGTCTCACGCGAGGAAATATAGAGTTGATCTAACAGTTTTAACTTTGATAGGAACTGAATTTGGGATTCCAAGAGAAATATTTGAATCGTTCTTAGTTTGTGTAGGCTCTAGGGTAATCATGAAAATAAAACGATTATAATTATTTCAATTACGTGAGTGTTTGGTTCACCACAAACTTTCACCAGTAGCTTGCAACAAGGGTTTTCATGAAGTGCAAGGACTAGGCTCAATTGGGCTCATTATGCTCACTCCCAGAAAAGAAAAGATACAACTTCAAAGGGCTTGAGCTATACCCATAGAACTTGAGAATTTTATTTTGGGAAGAGCTTGTCAGATGGAATAAATTGCGAAAGTGAGGGTATAATGAATAGAATGTAGATGTCAACAATAGGTTGCCAATAATATAATCAAAATGAACAGTGAAGTAGAAAAGTTTCAAGTATCCCCAGATGATAACAGGAAGACCTGAGATGGTTGGTTACAAATGGATTTGAAAATAATAGGAAAAACAAACAATTGCAATTTACTGGACAACACTGTGATAGAAGATCATATCAACGAAATTTTTAGAGTTTATAAGCAATTCAAGGAAAACTAACTTATAAAAAGTGCAACAAAAGGAAACTAGCCAAGGGAGAAGCAATATGCCAGCTTTAAATATGGAGCTGCAGAAAAGCTCAAATCAAGAGACAACAGTCATATTTGAATTTAGAAGATGAGAGTACTCATATAAAACAAAGAGCTTGTCAATAAGTATGTCTGAAAACACAAAAGGTCTACTAATGATCTTTGAAGAATATATTATCATTGAAGAGACAATAGTTTAAGAAACATGTTCATTCTGAAGGCTATAAATAAAGTAACTCCTAGTATAGGAGTTTGGTGGCAAGAATTCAGAGAGTCAATGTATTGCTTTTATTGATGTGGATGTTGAATGGGAAATACTTTTATGAAATTTAATTTCTATGTGATTAAGTTTATCATGTGAAATTAGTTGTTGTGAGTATTATAAAAGTAATGCAGAATATTTACAAATAATACTAGTATATTATATGTATATGTGCTATCTTAAATATTAAATAGTAGTCATATGTACATATCTAATAAACGAGATAGTGTGCAGGGAAGTATTATATTTGTGCATGCAAATATATATTGAGATAACATTAATTTAATATAATAAAATATGTTATATGCCCATATATGTACATCAGTGTATACACGTGTAATTGCATGGAATAGGTTAGTCACCCAATTTTTATGTATGTTTTATAGTGTATCTATACGTGTACACTACATAATTACTACGTGTACACCATGTAACTATTTTAGTTAAATTATTTAAAGTACATCACAGCTATAATTGGAGAAATATTGGATTACGTGATGTATTAAAAAGAAGAGGGGAGGAAGGAAAGCGAAAAAAAAGGAAAGAGAATGGAGAGGCTAGGAAAGTAGCCGAGAAAGAGGAAGAGAGTTTGTGTATACGCGAGCTCGAGGAACAAGAGTTGCCATAAGTTGGATTTTGAATTGTTAAGCGAACGAGGTGGGTTTTCTTTTACTAAACTCATTTACGCTTTCAAAAGTATGATTATGGTGTGATAAGGGTGGTTTAAAGTGTTATGTCATGCCATGTTTGTTTTGAGTATGAGATTGTTGTCTGATGCCTAGTTTGTTGAGCTTGCTCCATTAGGCTATAGGGCAATGTTAAACGAATTCGGGTCTGAGTAGGGCCGCAAACCCTATCAGGCTGTGTACACAGAGGGGATCGTGAGCCGTCCTTGCTAGTCGGCAGGTCTCGTGGGCGAATAGTGTGGCCACACTTTCGTCGCACTATGGAAAGATGATGTGATTGTTTGATTGATGAGAAAGTGGCATGCTTAGGGTCAAACACGTACTTGCGCAACTGCGACACTTGGAACATGTTGTGCACATTCCCAAACTGGGAGGTAACGCCAAACGATACGCTACAAGACCTACTTCATCGATAAACTCGTACGGTCCTACAAAGCGCGATTTCAACTTGCCCTTCATTCCAAACCTCACAACTTCTTTCGTCGGGGATACTTTCAAGAACACTTTGTCACCAACGTCGAATTTGATTTCCGTTCGACGCACGTCAGCATACGACTTCTGCCTATCTTGAGCTTCCTTGATCCTTGCGCGGATTTGATGCACAATTTCGGTCATTTCCTTTATAGCGTTGGGTCTTAACATCTTCCTCTCACCAACTTCATCCATATATAGTGGGGATTGAGACTTCCTGCCGTATAAAGCTTCATACGGAGCCATATCGATCGTCGCTTGGTAGCTATTGTTGTAGGCGAATTCAACCAACGGTAGAACAGTTTCCCAACTTTCCCCTCGATCTAAGACAACTGCTCGTAGTATATCCTCAAGCATTTGAATCGTCATCTCTGACTGTCCGTCCGATTGCAGTTGATAAGCAGTGCTGAAGTTTTGTTGTGTGCCCAATTCCCATTGCAAACTCATCCAAAACTTTGATGTGAACTCCATTTCGCGGTCGGACACAAAAGTCTTTGGCACTCCATGCAAACGTACAATCTCACTCACGTAGATCTTAGCTAATTTGTCCGATCCATAGGAAATCGTTAATCGGTAAGAAGTGCACGCTTTTAGTCAGTCGATCGATAATCACCCAAATCGCAGTGTTGCCCTTTTGTGACTTTGGCAAACTCATCACTAAGTCCATGGCTATATGCTCCCACTTCCATTCGGGAATTTCGAGTGGTTGCAACTTCCCATATGGCCGCTGGTGTAAGGCATTCACTTGTTGGCACGCTAGACATCGTTCCACATGTGACGCTACGTCTCCTTTCATCCCATTCCACCAAAAACGTTGCTTCAAATCTCGATACATCTTCGTACTTCCAGGGTGAGCAGTGTAAGGTGTGTCATATGCTTCCCTCAAAATCTCATCTTTCAGTGCCTCGTCTTTCGGCACACATAATCGTCCATCGAACGTCAAAGCATTGTTCGCCTCTTCACGAAAATGGTCATGTTTCTCGGTTCTCACCTTCACACGTAATTCTTCCAACTTCTCATCACGTCGTTGGGCTTCTATGAGCTTGGTTCTCAAATCTGACTCAATCACTAGCGTCGCTATTCTTTCTCCTACTGTCTCGGGCGCTTTTACTATTTCCAACTGCATCTTATCGAACTCACGGATAAATGCTTCCTCCTGAGTTAGCAACAAAGCCAATTGAGGCTGGTCCTTCTTACTCAAAGCATTTGCCACTACGTTCGTCTTGCCCGGATGATAGTGAATACCACAGTCATAGTCTTTCACGACTTCTAACCCATGTCGTTGTCGCATATTTAGCTCCTTTTGCTCGAAGTACTAGAGACTCTTATGATCCGTATATATCTCGCATCTCACTTCATAGAGATGGTGTCTCCAAATTCTCAGTGCGTATACACTACTGCTGCTAGTTCCAAATCATGGGTCGGAAAATTCAGCTCATTCGATCTCAACTGTCGGGAAGCATATGCTATCACTTTCCCATCTTGCATCAACACGCATCCAAGTCCTAGTTTTTTTTTGTATCAGTAGAGACGGCGAAGTCCTTGTTGGCTGCCGACACCGTTAGAACAGGTGTTGTGGTCAACTTTTCTTTCAACAGTTGGAAACTCGCCTCGCATTCCGGCGTCCAAACCACTTTGTTTCCTTTCTTCAACAATTGTGTCATTGGTCTCACGATTTTAGAGAATCCCTCGATGAAGCATCGGTAGTATCCCGCCAATCCCAAGAAACTGCGGATTTCACTCGGCGTTTTCTGCGATTTCCAATTTTGCACAGTCTCAACCTTTGCGGGGTCTACTTGAATCCCATTTGCCGTCACGATATGACCAAGAAAGTTCACTCGAGTCAACTAAAATTCACACTTACTAAACTTGGCATAAAGTTTCTCCCTTCGTAACGTTTCCAACACAGTTTGCAGATGCTCTCCATGTTCCTCCTCATTCTTCGAGTATACTAAAACATTGTCGATGAAGACTAACACGAACTTGTCAAGGTACTCGTGGAAAACTCGGTTCATCAAGTCCATGAAGACGACCGGGGCGTTGGTCAGCCCAAATGGCATCACGACGAATTCATAATGGCCATAACGAGTGCGAAAAACAGTCTTAAGTACATCCTCTCGTCGGACCTTTAGTTGATGATATCCCGACCTCAAGTCCATTTTTGAAAATATGCCCGCTCCTCGAAGTTGGTCAAACAAATCATAAATCCTCGGCAGTGGGTACTTATTCTTCAAGGTCATCTTGTTGAGCTCACGATAGTCGATGCACATTCTCATCGTTCCATCCATTTTTTCTTTACGAACAACACCGTCGCTCCCCACGGTGTCACACTAGGTCGGATAAAACCCAAGTCTAACAATTCTTGCAACTGAATCTTCAACTCTGCCAACTCTTTAGGGGCCATTCGGTATGGCGCCTTCGATACTGGCGCAGACCCTGGTTCCAAAACAAAAGTGAACTCTAATTGTTTGTCGAGTGGCGGTCCAGGCAAAGCTTCGGGAAAACACGTCGAGAAAATCTCGTACTACTGACACTTCGTCCACTCTCAATTCCTTCCTTTCCTCTCCGTTCAAGTACACAGGATACGCCGGACGCCCTTTCCTTATCATCATGGTTGCTCGCAATGCGGAGATTATAGAGGTTCGTCGATTTAAAGAAATCCCTTACAAAAAAAAAAAAAAAAAAAAAAAAAATCGGCTCGTCGCCAGGGGTTTGAAAAGAAATTTACCTCTAGCTGGTGCATCACTTTTACGCATGTCTGAGTATAGAAACTTATTTCCCCGTGTGCATTCGAAAAGCTCAACCTCACCCTTTTCTCTAAGTCTAGTATCAAGAACTCGAAAATGGATCAAGCAGTCTTACTTGGATATGAAATGAATTCAAAATTGTAGCAACACTGCTGAAGGTGTCTTAGTCAGAAAGGTTGCAGAATTAATCAAGAAACAAGAACAACACTTCTAGTTTGACTCTTTTAGATCTCATCACCAACTTGCAGAAATTGGTTCGAAAAAAAAAATATGGCAGGGTCTAAGTTTCATTGATCTTGATCATGTTCATTCTGGAAATTAAGGTTTCAAATAAACTTATAAAGATTGAGACTTTACTTCTGACGAGAGCTCGAAAGAATATGAGATAGGCCTTGAAAACAGGATGAAACTGAATCAGGTCTCAAATTCCATAGTAGGCTGCCAATTAAGATATTTCAATTGTCAAATTAAATTTGCAAAATTTTGGCATCAATGAATGATGGTTCAAACATGTCATGACATGAGATGGTCAATCGTGTAAGGATTTAGAAGCATAGACAATTTCATGAGGTAGCACTGATCATGGTTCGACGACATCATGTTACTGAATAATGATGTCACATCAATGGATTCACAGGGTTGCAACCAACGTGAAGTGAACTTTTTTTTAGGAAGATCGGCTAAATCAACCACATTAAGGAAAAAGAGACACAATAGTCTTAACTTGGTGTTGCAGAAAGAAAATCATTGAGCATGAAACAATATGTGTAGTGAAACTGAGCGAAAAATTTCACTTCTGCAAGGAAGAACTTGCCGCATGCATAGTTACGAAATAAAAAGGTGTACAAAAGTTCCAAGAAGAATATTCCATCCTTTGAAGAAACATGTTTGGGAATGGGATCGTAC
Source organism: Salvia splendens (assembly GCF_004379255.2). NCBI lineage: Eukaryota > Viridiplantae > Streptophyta > Magnoliopsida > Lamiales > Lamiaceae > Salvia > Salvia splendens. Next base: position 93,907 of record NW_024599664.1, read on the forward strand.
TGAAGGTCATAACTGCAAACAATTTTTAGAAATGAAGTTCAAAGGCGGAAGTTCATAAATTCAAAATATTGTCCTTACGAAAGATGAATCAAAGAAGACTACTAATCAAGATGTCCAAAAATGACGAAGGCAAACACAAATTTTCAAGAACTGAAAGTGAGTCATGATTCGATATAGGAAAAGAAATAACGTGCAATAATTGCGAATTGTGAGTCAAACAAGGTCGTAAATAGGCAAGGGCTCACCGTTAATTGAAAGATTCCAAAAAGAATTTCTTATAATCCAAGTAAGTACTGCTGATTAAAATCATTCATTCTAGCCACGAGGGTCACACTCTCTCGTTCATCTTTCTGAGGCCGAACATGGTAACATCGTTCTACGAAACTGCGGATTCCAAGTTGAGATTCATCGTGTCGTTACAACTAATAACAGTAGTCGAAAGCCATATCTTCATATATTCCTTGCACGTGATAATCGTCATTTTCTTAAAACGTTGTAGTTATACTCGCGCTCTCAACATGATATAACGGTCGTTTTCGCCGCATCGCCACTTTTGACCGAAGATCGGATTTATCTACTAGATCGCAAGTATGATCTCTACATCCGTTGTAGGATTACATCATTTCGCATCTCTTCTTGCCTCGAACATTTTCTCGTTTGGAACATCTCTTCAATTTGCACTTCTTCTTTTCTTAAACTCTTTATCATATGCTACGTCTTTTCGCATTCTCCTTGTTCTCGTCATTCAGAAAAAAAATTCTGAATTTGTAATCATTCGATAAAGTTTGAGTTCACACCACATTTTTCCATTTGTCCTATTACTCGGAAAAGTGATATTGCAGTTGTCAAAAACTAAATTCGATATCATTTAATATAACATACTTCTTAGGCACTCTATGTTCGCATACAAAGTTCATAGCGTCATTCCAAGAAATAGAAAAAGTTTCATGGTCCACCGGTCTCCATCCTCTATCTCGATAATTTAGAAATTTCTTCCCACTTTCCATTCTCGTTCGTTTGCATCGCTCGGGAAAGCAATAGGTGAGTTTTCAATTTAGAACTATGGTCCGCGTGGTCAACTAGTCTACATCTTCGGCACTCTAAGTTCATGACACATTTCATCATCTCGTAGAGAACAAAATATCACAACAAGTACTATAACACACAACATTTTCACATATCAAAGCAAAACACTTTCACACTTCACATTATCATTCAAAACTTTTAAAATAAAATTTTCTTCAGACTCTCACACTTTCCTCTAAATTTTCACATTTCAATTTCAACTTTAGAGTAAAAGTTTTTTTTTTTGACTCAAAACTCAAAACATACTTTCACATCAACTTTCATCACTCGTATAAAACACTCCATAGAATAACGCTTCATACTTCGCACCCCATAACATATATAACATCACACTTCCATGGCTAAATTTTCCAATCGAAAAGGTTTTTTTTTTTTAAAACTTAATATTTTCCATTGATCAATTAATTTTTCCCAAAAGAAAGAACTAACATGTTTTCATTTAAAGTTTTTTTTTCAACAACCTTCCACAACATAAACATTTTTCCTCAATCAAACTCCACTAGAACAACGAGCCATTAATGTTACAAAACATCATAACACATTTGTATTCCAAACAAAACACTCATGCACTTCACATATATGTTTGAAACAACATTCTTAAATTACTCATTTATTTTCTAAAAAATTTCTTTTAACATTCTCAAAACAACTCATCAACTTTCGTCCTTCATGTAAAACACTCCATCATCCTATGTTCACATGCTCACGTCGTAGTACTTTCACACATATAAAACATACTTAGTCATCATACTAGTCTTGCTCATGCTCCATATAATCACATCATAACAATATCATGATCAACATACCACACGTGCTTAGATCATCTTGTCAATCATGCGCATACTTCACATATATAACACGTGCTTACATTTTCATGTCAATCGTACTCATATTCCACATAATCATATCATCAAAATTCATCTTCACGTATAACATTCATTCACATGCGTACACTTGCCAAAACATCCTCATCATATCATCATCAATTTCATACATCGATCTCACATTCTTTCAACAACTTAAAACATACCTCACTTTCTTTGGTTGAGCGTGATGCTTTGGATGTTGAGCCTTCGTGACACTTCCAGTTTAAGGTTTACTATTCTAGACTTAAGGTGAAAGAAGACTCTCGGACCAGAGCAAAAGAACGAAGCTCTGATACCACTCTGTCACGACCGCCCATGCTAGGGGTGTTACAAACGAGGCGATCGTGACCAAGGGACAAACATTTAAGAATAACATTTAAGGATTTCAGTTCATAAGAAAGACTCAATTAGCATAAAAGAATTTTAGTTCAAAATATATATATAGGAGCGGAATTAAGGTTTCAAAGAGAGTCAAGGATGACGCCTGTGTATGAAGACACAACGCATCCATATTCCCTAAGCCGACTCAACATCCACCGCAACATCCCGCTCAACCTGCACATAGGGAAAACACATGCAGGGCTGTGTACTCAATGGGCTCATGCCGAAAACATTTTCATAAAAACAGTTATGTTATCCATACCAGTGATCTCGAGTTTTATGAAGTTAAGAAATATCACGAGAACACAAAAATATTTCAAAGTCTGGCCAGACAATCAATCTCCCCACTTTCTCATCAATCATTCAATCACATTCTCTTTCCATAGTGCGACGAAAGTGTGGCCACACTATTCGCCCACGAGACCGGCCGACTAGCAAGGACGGCTCACGATCCCATCTGTGTACACTAGCCTGATAGGGTTTGCGGCCCTACTCAGACCCGAATTCGTTTCATTCATAGCCCTATAGCCTAATGGAGCGCACTCACAAACTAGGCATCAGGCACAATCTCATCATCAAAACAAACATGGCATGACATAACACTTTAAACCACCCTTATTACACCATAATCATACTTTTGAAAGCGTAAAAGAGTTTAGTAAAAGAAAGCCCACCTCGTTTGCTTAAACCATTCAATATCCATTTAAGGCAACCCTCGTTCCTCGAGCTCACGTATACTCAATCACCCTTGCCAATGACAAAACAGATCAGCCTTTCGTAAACTTATATTATCATGCATGTCCTGTCGTTCCTTTTATCATTCTCTTACCCATATATAAATCATGTATATCACTTATAACATAACAATATAGTCATCTTGTAAAGATAAAAATTTGGCAGAACTGCGCAACCATTTTGTAAAAATCATTAAAAATTCACCCGACTTCCGTTGGGGCTAAAATTTTACCAAAATGCAGTAGACTCATCAAATAACTTCCAGTTTAAATTTCATATCAAAATATCCCATTTTGGTCGGTCAATTCGGAAACGTAACCTACTGGTCGAGAAAACATTTTCTGGCAGAATTGCACAGTCAACTTCAAAAATTCACCAAAAATTCATCCTTCCTCATATGACGCTAAAATTTGGTCACGACACATTAGACACATTCAAGTTCACCCAGTTAAAATTTCACACCGAATCATATCATTTGGTCAGTCAAAACATTTATGCAACTCTCTGATCGGAACATAAAATTCTAGCAGCACTGCGCAGTTCATTTGAAAAATTCACCGTAAATTCATACGATGTCCAATAAGGCTGAAATTTTCACAAGACTCAGAAGACACTTAAAATTTTCATCTAGTTCAAGAATCACATCAAACGGAGGTCATTTGGTCGGTCAAACAGATTTCGAAACATTCTGGCCGAGAGCACACGTTACTGGCAGAATTGCGCAGTCGACTTCAAACATTTTTCAAAAATTCATTTTTTGACAAAAAGGGCTGAAATTTATACGAGACACAGAAATCACCTTGAAATTTACTCAGTAAAATTTTCGTATCAAAATTCGACCGTTTGGTCAGTAAAATACACGTCGGAATCCAATGTCCGAACACCACAAATTTCATACTCAAAATTTTGAAATTTGAGTTTCTTCCCCAATCATCCAAACAAAATTTTCTCATGCTTATAACACACAATCATGCTTTATAAGACTCTCTTAACATGTTTGCACATAAACTTAGATCATTTACCAAGGATTCAAATCAAACTTCACACAACTTAATCAACAATCGCATAACTATCAAAGTTCTCAAGCAAACTCACTTTCCCACCGATTAACTTTGCGATCTATGATTCATATACCCTCTATATGCATGTAGGATTCAAGAATAAAGTTTCAATGAAGGAGATGAGAAGAAAATCTTAGTTATACCTTCTTGAATCAAGAAAAACGAACGGTAGAACAAACGTTGACACGATTCGTCCCTCTCCCTTCACCGCTGCCGCCGCTGCCACGAATCCGCAGTCGCGGTCCGCAGCGCCGCCGTCCACCGTCGCCGCCTCCGGCGGCGCTCTCTCTCTCTTCTAACCCTCGGTTTTCCTTCTCTCGTTTTCTCTCTCTCGGATTTCTAAATTGACGTCAAAGAAATGAAATGAAAGGAGGTGCTATTTATAGAAAAAATTTATCATAAAAGACAAAAATTCACGTCTTTTCGTTTTGATGTGACGCGTAATTAATGTGGCGTTGAAAAACGTGCCTGATGTGATGCGATTCTTATCTAATTGGAAAACGTGCCTGATGTGACGCGATTCTTATCCAATTGGAAAACGTGTCTGATGTGACGCGGTTCTTATCCAACTTTTCGTCTCGATTTGTTGTCGAAAGTGTATTTGATACGTGGTTTATTCTTTCGTGTAGGTAACGATTTAGCGGGTCGTTACATTCTACCCACCTTAACAGAAATTTCGTCCCGAAATTTGATCGTCTTACATAAACCCACTGAGTATAGCAAGTACTCAGCCCTGCACGTGTTTTCCCTATGTGCAGGTTGAGCGGGGAATGTTGCGGCGGATGTTGAGTCGAGCCTTAAGAATTCCGGATGCGTCGTGTCTTCATACATGGGCGTCATCCTATGACTCTTTCTCGGCTACTTTCCTAGCCTCTCCATTCTCTTTCCTTTTTTTTCGCTTTCCTTCCTCCCCTCTTCTTTTTAATACATCACGTAATCCAATATTTCTCCAATTATAGCTGTGATGTACTTTAAATAATTTAACTAAAATAGTTACATGGTGTACACGTAGTAATTATGTAGTGTACACGTATAGATACACTATAAAACATACATAAAAATTGGGTGACTAACCTATTCCATGCAATTACACGTGTATACACTGATATACATATATGGGCATATAACATATTTTATTATATTAAATTAATGTTATCTCAATATATATTTGCATGCACAAATATACTACTTCCCTGCACACTATCTCGTTTATTAGATATGTACATATGACTACTATTTAATATTTAAGATAGCACATATACATATAATATACTAGTATTATTTGTAAATATTCTGCATTACTTTTATAATACTCACAACAACTAATTTCACATGATAAACTTAATCACATAGAAATTAAATTTCATAAAAGTATTTCCCATTCAACATCCACATCAATAAAATAAGTCACAAATTTTCAGGGTGTTACATCCTTCCCCTCTTAAGAGAAATTTCATCCCGAAATTTGGTTCTCCCACATAAATACTTTGAGGTACTTTCACACATAACACATACCTAGGACATCATGCCAATCATGCTCATGTTCCACATAATCATACCATCACATTATCATGTTCACACATGTATAATCTAGCCAAAACATCCTTATCAAATCATCATCAAATTCATATACTTTCAATAACTTAAAACATACCTCACTTTCTTGTGGTTGAGCGTGATGCTTCGGATGTTGAGCCTTCGTGACACTTTTAGTCTAGGGGTACTAATCTAGACTTAATCTGAAAGAGACTCTCGGACCAGAGCGAAAGAACGAAGCTTTGATACCACTTTGTCACGACCGCCCTTACTAAGGATAGTAAAGACGGGGAAATCGTGACTAGGGAAGGAACTAAGAAGCGGGGAAGAAATGGGGGAACAATAAAAGGCAACATTTAACACGAAAATCGATCAAATTTCAAAAGAAATATCTTCATCATTTAAACAGTTAAGCAGCGGATTAATGTCTCAAGGTTGTTAATGTCATAAAAGAGTGTGGGGCAAAACGAAAGACTTTAACAAGAACAATTCGAAACACGACAGCGAAAAAAACAAGTATCAAAGGAGAGTCATAGGATGACGCCCATGTATGAAGACACGACGCATCCGGAATTCTTAAGGCTCGACTCAACATCCGCCGCAACATTCCCCCGCTCAACCTGCACATAGGGAAAACACGTGCAGGGCTGAGTACTTAATATACTCAGTGGGCTCATGCCGAAAACATTTGATAAAAGTTATGTCATCCATACCATAGTGAACTCGAGTTTTACATTTAGAAAAGAAATATCATCGAGTATCACAATAACAATTTCATAGACTGGCCAGTCAAAACAATCTCCCCAATTTCTCATCAATCAAACAATAACATCATCTTTCCATAGTGCGACGAAAGTGTGGCCACACTATTCGCCCACGAGACCGGCCGACTAGCAAGGACGGCTCACGATCCCCTCTGTGTACACAGCCTGATAGGGTTTGCGGCCCTACTCAGACCCGAATTCGTTTAACATTGCCCTATAGCCTAATGGAGCAAGCTCAACAAACTAGGCATCAGACAACAATCTCATCATCAAAACAAACATGGCATGACATAACACTTTAAACCACCCTTATCACACCATAATCATACTTTTGAAAGCGTAAATGAGTTTAGTAAAAGAAAACCCACCTCGTTCGCTTAACAATTCAAAATCCAACTTATGGCAACTCTTGTTCCTCGAGCTCGCGTATACACAAACTCTCTTCCTCTTTCTCGGCTACTTTCCTAGCCTCTCCATTCTCTTTCCTTTTTTTTCGCTTTCCTTCCTCCCCTCTTCTTTTTAATACATCACGTAATCCAATATTTCTCCAATTATAGCTGTGATGTACTTTAAATAATTTAACTAAAATAGTTACATGGTGTACACGTAGTAATTATGTAGTGTACACGTATAGATACACTATAAAACATACATAAAAATTGGGTGACTAACCTATTCCATGCAATTACACGTGTATACACTGATATACATATATGGGCATATAACATATTTTATTATATTAAATTAATGTTATCTCAATATATATTTGCATGCACAAATATACTACTTCCCTGCACACTATCTCGTTTATTAGATATGTACATATGACTACTATTTAATATTTAAGATAGCACATATACATATAATATGTAACGACCCGCTAAGCCGAAGTTATTAGAAACAATATTATTAGCTTGATTATATATATAAGTGACCTTTATGCGGTTAAATCCGAGCTACGATAAATCGTCGTCGTTTGTTTGACGTCAAGTAAATGAATAGAACACGTAGATATATTACATATGCATAAATATAATAAATTTAAATAAATAAATAAGATTCCAAAATTTTAAAATTTTAATCTAATACATTCAGAAAAATTTAATACATCCTACGATTTGAGAAAATCGGGTACTTCAACGAGGTCGGCCACCAACTTGAGCCGATTATACCTACACCAAATAAACAAGTAAATAAATAAATGATAAACATATATATACATATATATGTAATATTAATAATTAAAAGGAGAGGCAAGTCCCAAGGCTTAATGTGTCACTTCCGACATATTATTTAATGCTGCAACCAAAAGGGCTTAATTATTTTCCTACACCTCACTTAAAGCTGCAACATCACTACCAAAGTTCAAAAGGACAATCATTCCTTGTCAAAAAAATAAATAAAATATTAATAATAAAAAAAAAATTGAGATAACATCTCTAGATTTGTCAGGTTGCTGCCACTTTTTGTATATTCAAATATACAACCTATTTCTCTACACATAACCCACACAAAAGATAAAGAGTACGGAGGAGATTGCACAACTTCTTCATTACAATCTAACATCTTTGCACAAAAAAAAAGGTGAATCTCAAACCATCCTCTTTCCTTTACTTTTACATACAGGTATATGCATTTTTTTTAAATCTGCCCTCCATAGAAATTTCAATCATACTGTACCTTCACTACTTATTCATCCACATAGCAACCATACACTCTTAGTTCACCAAAATCACCAAAATTTGTAGATAAAAAAAAAAGAAAAAAAAACAATTAGGATCCTACTGCCTTTACAACTAGAAAAGGGACGAATACTTATCTTTATGAACTTGCCGGATTCCGGCAGTAAGCTTGACACTCCGACGCCAACCAACGACGACCCTTGCTCCGACAGCCACTGTTTCCGTATCTTTAAAAATCTGGAAAATTGAATGCAAATAACAAAGTTATCAAAAATAATAGTAATAAAATCTTTAAAAATATATATATTTTGAAAAGAGAGAGGCTGACCGAGAGAGTGAAAGACGGAGCATACCGACGGCGGACCTCCGGGAGGAGGGCGACGAAGCCGTAGCCCGTGCATGCGCGGCGGCGGCGGCGAACCTGGACCGACGGAGGAGGAGGATGGCGGCGCGACGGTGAAGAGGGGAGAGAAGAGAGAGAGATGAGGAGGAAGGGAGCACCGATCTACCGTTTTCCGGAGACGACCGGACTGCCGGAGGAGGGCGGCGAAGCCGCTGGCTCTGCATGACGGCGGTGGAGGAGGATCCGCGGCGGTGGCGGATCCGCAGTGACAACGGCGGCGGTGCGGTGAAGAGAAGAGAGAAGAGGGAGAGAAGAGAGGAGAGGGAGAGAGAAGATGGAGAAAGAAGGGGCGCCGCCGGAACGGCGGCGCTGGTAGGGCGGTGGCGGGTGGCGGCGTCGAGTAGGAGAGGAGGGAGAAGCTGCTGTTTTTCATTGTGTTTGTAAATGAGGGAAGAAGACAAATGGTAGGGTATTTAGTATGTGGGTTTCTTTTATGGGCTCATGAATAAATTAAATGGGCCATATAATTTATTAGGACCCAACTACTTCAATTTAATTTGAGGCTTCAATGCATCTCAATGCATAGGGTATTTTGAGGCCCATTTCGAATTTAGTTATTTTTGGGCCTAAGAATAACATGGTTAAATAAATTAGTTGTGACTCAAGTTGCTAATCTTTTTATTTTTAAGAATAATTAATAAAGTATAGAACACCAATTTAGTTGGAACCGGACTAGCAAACGAAGTAGTAATAAATAGTGTAAGTTTTAGAAAATTCTTCATGAATAATAATAATAATAATAATAATAATAATAATAATAATAATAATAATAATAATAATAATATAATAGGGTTAAACCTTGAAATTTTCTTTCTCATTTAATTATATTAGTTTAAAACTAAATTAGTATTTCCTAATGTGATATTTTCAAAAGGGTACGTTCGCAAGTAACGTTGGAACGAAAAGTTCAAGTTAAAGGAGCTAAACGAACAAGGTGAGCTTTCCTATACTAAAATACAAATCGCAATTTATGAGAACACGAACACATGTTCGTGATCTTTAGAGATGTCGTCTTGCCATAAATGTTTTGTGTATGATGCCTATCTGATTGGCTAAGGCCAAGTGAATTATGAATAATGACATATGTGAATCGATTCGATTGTGAGTCCTGGTAGGATGGTGTCCCTACTTGGAACCTCTGACCGTGAACGGCAGAGAAGGTGACCGTGCGAGAACACCATCTCGACGGCACAATGTGATCAGATACGGCTAAGTACAGGAAAGAGGGCCCAATGTGAATATTTTTAGTAAGCTCGGGTCTTTTCAATAAAACCCTGAGTATTACTGTGAGGATGGCTTGACAATATTTTCAAATGTATATGTGTAATTAATGTGTTCACTGAGTACTTTTGTACTCAGCTCTGCATATATTTCTAAATGTGCAGGTTGAGTCGTGGAAAGGGGGGGGGACAAGTGCTGTGGAGAGCAAGCTAGTAGCTAACTATGAATAAAACTCTCGGAGGTTCATGTCTCCACACATGGACCGCGTTCTTTTGTTTCCGTTATGCCAGTTAAAAGGAAATGCCTATTTTACTTTTGACTCTGATAAACAGGAGTTGTATGAACAGTCACTCGATTCTGTATAATCGAGTGTATTTTGTTATAAGTATTTTCCCTGCTTGACTTCATTTTTGTGTGTCTCGCTCTGCTTTGGCTTAAATTTCCCCTGAACTCTATCCCCGCTTCTTATAATCCATCCTTAGTCACGGTTTTCCGGGTTATGCTATCCTTAGCTAACTGCGGTCGTGACAGTCCTAAACGGGGCAAGGCTACAGGTATGCACCAAGCTCTAGTAGTCGAGTCTTGTTTGACTTCGACATCAATTTGCACTTGGGTTATTGACACAGGTGCCACTGATCATATTTGTTTTGATCCTGACTTAATGCAGGTGACAAGACGGCTTTATGATCGCGAGATCGAAGTCCAGCTGGGCGACGCTACCAAAGTGGCAACCGTTGCAGTGGGAGACATTTATTTGCGTTTTAGTAGTGATAGAATTTTGATTTTGAAGAATGTTTTGTTGATACCTTCTTTTAGAACAAATTTAATTTCAGTTTCTAAATTGGTTTTTGATGGATATTCGATTTCTTTTAATGACAATTGCGTTATTAAGAAAGATGGCTCTTATATCTGTCGTGGTATCATGGAAAACAATCTGTACACAATCACTTCTACACAGTTTAATAATCGCAAATCAGAACTCAATACAACATCGAAAATTTCAAAGAAACGAAAGGAACCTTCAAGTTCAATGAACGAAACGTACTTATGGCACCTTAGACTTGGTCATGCCAATGAAAGGAGGATCCATTCTCTTGTTCAACAAGATCTTATTAAAGGTCTAGAGGAGGAACCTTTTCATAAGTGTGAGTGGAGAAGTATCATGGAAAGAATATCAAATGCCTACGATCTGATAGTGGAGGCGAATACCTCAGTGCCGAATTTTTGGACTACTTATCGGAGTCGGGAATTGAATCCCAACTGACTGCGCCGGGCACGCCCCAACAGAACGGCGTGGCTGAAAGAAGGAACAAGACCTTGTTAAACATGGTTCGATCGATGATGAGTTATGCACGTCTGCCTATTTCGTTTTGGGGACACGCCTTGCTTTCTGCAAGTCACATTTTAGACAATTTAGCATCAAAATCCGTACCTACTACTCCTCATGAGTTGTGGACTGGGCGTAAGCCCAATCTAGCACATCTCAAGATTTGGAGTTGCCCGCCTCATGTATTGGAAAAGGATCCAACTAAGCTAGGATCAAGGACGGAGGTATGTTTGTTTATAGGGTACCCTAGAGGAACGAAAGCATATGAATTCTTTAGTCTCCGAGATAAGAAAGTCATTGCGAGTACTCACGTTACATTCTTAGAGGAAGACTATGTAATGAATCATAAACCCAGCAGTGAAGTGGATCTTGATGAGCTAACTTCTGTCACAAGTTCCATTAACCAAGAACAAGTACCAAGTGTACAATCAATTCCCGAAACTTCAACTTCTACTCAAAATATTGTAGTGCCGCGCCGCAGTGGGAGGGTCTCACATGAACCCGAAAGATACATTGGTTTGGGAGAATCCATGGATCACTCCTCAGACAGCGATGTGTTAGATCACTGGAACTTTGCGGAGGCGCAGGCAGATGTCGATCATTGCGAATGGGTAAAAGCAATGGATTCGGAACTACAATCAATATTAGACAAAGAGGTTTACGATTTGTCCGTCCTACCCGAAGGTTGTACTGCCATTGGGAACAAGTGGATATATAAACGTAAACGTGGACCCGATGGACGAGTTAAAGTCTTTAAGGCAAGACTAGTGTCCAAGGGGTATACCCAAAAGGAAGACGTCGATTATGACGAGACCTTCTCCCCAGTGGTCATGCTCAAATCGATGCGGACACTATTGTCTATTGCAGCTTATATGGATTGGGATGTATGGCAGATGGACGTTAAGACTGCGTTTTTAAACGGCGGTCTTGAGGAGACCATCTACATGGAACAACCCGAAGGTTATGCCATAAAGGGCAAGGAACACATGGTTTGGAAGCTTAAGAAGGCCATTTATGGCCTTAAGCAAGCATCTAGATCATGGAATCAGTGTTTCGTTCAAACTGTTCGCAAGTTTGGATTCGATAAGTGTCCAAGTGAAAGTTGCGTGTATAAGAAAGTTGATAAGGGGAATGTGGTGTTCTTAGTCTTATATGTAGATGACATTCTTATAATTGGAAAGAATAAAAAGATGTTGTCATCAGTACGAACATGGTTGTCGAACCGGTTCGAGATGAAGGATATGGGAGACGCGGGACATATCCTCGGGATCAAGGTTCTTCGGAATCGAGAAAAGAAGATGTTGTGTTTATCTCAAGAACCTTACATCAACACAGCACTTAGTCGTTTTAGCATGCAGGACGCCAAGAAAGGTTTCTTACCTTTTAGACATGACATCCATTTATCTTAAGAGATGTGCCCTAAAACGCCGTCTGAGATACAAGCAATGAGAAGGATTCCATATGCTTCGGCAGTTGGAAGTCTTATGTATGCTATGCTTTGTACTAGACCTGATATTTGCTTTGCTGTTGGCATGGTGGCAAGATATCAGTCGAATTCGGGCCAAGGACATTGGACTGCTGTAAAGAACATACTCAAGTACCTTAAACGGACTAAGGACTATGCTCTAGTGTTGCCCACGGTTCCAAAACCGGCGGTTCCGGTTTGGTCTAAGTCGGAACTGGAACCGGACCGTGAGGCTATTTCACGGTTCCGGTTCCGGTTCCGGTTCGGAACCGCCGGTTTTCCGGCGGTTTACACGGTTCCGGTTCGAAAACAGGCGGTTTCGCGGTTGGATTTTTTTAAAAATTAGAAATTTGGACTTATACAATAAATTGGAATAAGACAATGGATAATTTAAATTGAAATAAGACGAATAAGGTGAAAATGATATCAATTTTATTGAATTTGAGCTGTAACGGACAACGATACATTACAATTTACAATACATATACAAGTATACAACATACAATAATGTAATATAAATTTGAAAATTGGACTTATATAATAAATTGGAACAAGACAATGGATAATTAAATTGAAATAAGATGAATAAGATGAAAATGATATCAATTTTATTGAATTTGAGTTGTAACGGACAACGATACATTGCAATTTACAATACATATACAAGTATACAACATACAATAATGTAATATAAATTTGAAATTTGGACTTATACAATAAATTGGAACAAGACAATGGATAATTTAAGTTGAAATAAGACGAATAAGATGAAAATGATATCAATTTTATTGAATTTGAGTTGTAACGGACAACGATACATTACAATTTACAATATATATACAAGTATACAACATACAATAATGTAATATAAATTTAAAATTTGGACTTATATAATAAATTGGAACAAGACAATGAATAATTTAAATTGAAATAAGATGAATAAGATGAAAATGATATCAATTTTATTGAGTTTGAGTTGTAACGGACAACGATACATTGCAATTTACAATACATATACAAGTATACAACATACAATAATGCAATATAAATTTGAAATTTGGACTTGTACAATAAATTGGAACGAGACAATGGATAATTTAAGTTGAAATAAGATGAATAAGATGAAAATGATATCAATTTTATTGAATTTGAGTTGTAACGGACAACGATACATTACAATTTACAATTCATATACAAGTATACAACATACAATAATGTAATATAAATTTGAAATTTGGACGTATACAATAAATTGGAACAAGACAATGGATAATTTAAATTGAAATAAGACGAATAAGGTGAAAATTATATCAATTTTATTGAATTTGAGTTGTAACGGACAACGATACATTACAATTTACAATACACATACAAGTATACAACATACAATAATGTAATATAAATTTGAAATTTGGACTTATACAATAAATTGGAACAAGTCAATGGATAATTTAAATTGAAATAAGACGAATAAGATGAAAATGATATCAATTTTATTGAATTTGAGTTGTAACAGACAACGATACATTACAATTTACAATACATATACAAGTATACAACATTATATAATAGAAATGTAGAAATATGGAACAATATATATTTTTTTGTTTAAGCAATTGAGAAAGAAAGACAACTTATAGAACTACGGAAACAAGTATAAGTGTATAACAATGCGTAATAAGAGTAGCACTTGAGTAATTAAATGGAAGCACAATAGCACAAATGAGAAATTGGAGACAAAGAGAGAGAATTGGGAGATTGAAGAGAGAAACTCTTATTAACACAAGAGTGGGGTGAATGTAAATGTGGATGGATTGGGGTATTTATAGATAAAAATGGGGGGGAAATGGAAGAATTCGAATTTGAAATATGTAAAAAAAAATTGAATTTTCGAAAAAACCGGCGGTTTTTGGCGGAAAACCGCCGGAACCGCCGGTTAACCACCGGATTTCACGGTTAACCGACGGTTAACCGCCGGTTTCCAGTCCAAAAACCGTCGGAACCGGCCGGTTTTCACGCTCGAAAAGCTGCCCTCCCTGATGCCTTGGTATCCGGGCCCGAACCGGCGGTTCATCCGGTTAACCGGCGGTTCCGAACAGTCCCGAACCGGCGGTTCGGTGACGGTTCCGGTTCGAAAAATCTTGAACCTGAACCGGACCGCGACCCGAATTGCGACGGTTCCGGTTCGAGGAAATCGCCACGGTTCCGGTTCAGAACCGGAACCGGTGGGCATCTCTACTATGCTCTAGTTTACAATGCAGCCGAGCTCTGTCGTTTGGGATATACTGACTCAGACTTTCAAGCTGATCAGGACTCGAGAAAATCTACTTCAGGATATGTGTTCACCTTAGGTGGTGGAGCCGTAATTTGGAAGAGTGTGAAGCAGAAATGCATCCGAACTCGACCATGGAAGCCGAGTATGTGGCTGCTTCGGAGGCTGCAAAAGAGGCAGTATGGTTCAAGAACTTCCTTATGGATTTAGGTGTGGTTTCGAATCTTCCCAAGAGCATCACCATTTATTGTGACAATTCTGGTGCTGTGGCAAACTCGAAAGAACCAAGAGCTCACAAAGCGAGCAAACACATAGAGCGGAAGTATCATATCATTAGAGATATAGTGCAGAGAGGAGACATACAAGTGGTCAAGATTGCGTCAGAGAACAACCTGGCAGATCCTTTTACAATGGCTTTGGCGGTGAAACCGTTCGACTACCACGTTAAAGGGATGGGAGTTCTACTCATTCAAGACCTCAACTCGCTTTCAGTATAAGTGGGAGAAATTTAGACGTGTGCACTATCATTTTGTATACTCGAAAGCTGTTTTGAGTATAAGTGGGAGATTGTTAGGGTTTTGTATACTAGAAATCACCTTTCGAGTGATTGCATACTGTAAAACTCTAATGGTTATTTTCCAATAAATGCTACAGATTATTTTTGTCATAATGTTGTTATGTTTTACTTAATGGTTGTTTATTGCATATTTAAATGTATAAGCAAACGTAGCAAAGTCTAAGTCTTTGTTTTAGTAGACCGGTTGTGGGCGTCGTCCAATTTAAGGTAACATAGTCAGTTCTAAACAAAGAAAAATAAGAATTTCACAACCTAGATAGGCCTAGACTACCTATCGTGAAAGGTTGCAATGTCAGTCCGATTATTTCTAAGCCTTATTGAAATAAGATGACGTTGGTGTGGTATGGCACTGAATGGATCTAACAGCAAGACGAGTCTTTATGCTATCTACTGAAAGACGATGTCTTGATAATTAATTTCTTAATCAATGTACGTTAGCATTGAGCATACGATATTGAGTATCCACTACTTTGACTTACCAAAGATGCAGGTTTTTCGTAACCCAACGATCCAGGTATATTGGGTAGTGGTGATCATTATCTAGAGGTGCTAGGATTGCTATTATGTTGAAACGTGCGCGGGGAGAGTCTCGTTTGATAACATCCACAAGAGGAGCTCGAAACAAGGTTTTATTATTCGGAACCTAGCTAGTTGGAGTTTAATTACTCTATGAATAATAAATAAGAGTTTCTTGCTAGGCCCACTCTTGGAGAATAAAATTGTTAATTAATTAAGTCCATAGCGGACAATAATTAATTAATGGATGTTTCTATCTTAAGCACGGGAAATGAATTGAATACAAATAAAGGAAACCCGGAATACTTGTAATTTCGGATTTGGAAAGGCAGCGCAATATTACTTCTGTAGTGACTGCTTGTAATATTCCAATATAAGCTTATATTAAATTGTGGGTTCAATTTAATTAGTAAAAAGCTAATTGGGTGAGGCCTGATCCAAAATTTTTCCTTAGATCTCTGACTGGGCCCAATATGTGACTTATATAAATAGGAGAATAAAGGAGACAGAAAACACACTTTTCCTCATCATTATTTTCGTCCCCCTCCTAGAAAGAGATAGAGACGAAAATTGCTCTTCCTCCGTGAGCTGAGTTCTGTCTTCCATTATTCGAGTCCTCGTACGTTGGTGAGATTTGCCCACACAAATATCAGCGTATAATCCGGGACACCAGTCAGAAGATCCGAGGTCTTGTATTGAAGATCTTCACGAGGAGAAGACGCAAGCCATCTTCGATTCTAGATTGAATCAAAGAGGTAAAATGGCTAACTCCGTAGTATGCATGTTTTAGGAGTTATTTGTACTAAAGCATGATTTAATTCAAGTTATGAGCATGATACATGTGATAATTTACGCGAATAGATTTTGTCTAAATAATCGCCTAAATAGATCAAATTCATGTGATCTGTAATTTAACGCACGCTTCCGCTGCCAGCCCCTTCAAAGTGAACCTTGTGTCTCGGTCCGACGTGATTGTTACTGGCACTCCATGTAGCCGAATGATTTCTTTCACATAAATCCGGGCCAGTTTGTCGGATCCATGAGTTATAGGGATAGGCATAAAATGCGCACTCTTGGTGAGGCGGTCTATGATTACCCAAATGGCAGTATTCCCTTGCCGGGTCTTTGGTAAACCTGTCACAAAATCCATGGCGATATGTTCTCATTTCCACTCTAGAATTTCTAACGGTTGCAGCTTCCCGTAGGGTCGTTGATGTAGAGCTTTTACTTGCTGACACACCAAGCATTTCTCCACAAACGAAGCTTTATCCCTCTTCATTCTATCCCACCAGAATGATCCTTTCAAATCCCGGTACATCTTTGTACTTCCAGGATGAGCGGTATATGGAGTCTCGTGTGCCTCGGTCAAAATTTCATTTCGAAGTCCTTCGTCGTTCGGTACACAAAGTCTCCCCTCGTAGGTGAGAGTACTATCAGCCTCCTCTCGAAATTTCTCTTGCTCGCCCTTCCTCACCTTCAGTCGAACTTTCTCCAAATTTTCATCATTTCGTTGTCCTTCTATTATCCTTGTCCGCAGATCGGATGCAATTACCAAGGTGGCGATCTTTCCCTTCACGGTCTCCGGAGCTCTCATTACCTCCAATCGCATCTTGCCAAATTCGCGAATCAATTCCGCTTCCTGAGTGAGAAATGTCACCAACTGTGGTTGGGCTTTCCGGCTTAGTGCATCTGCCACTACGTTTGCTTTGCCCGGATGATAGTTAATGCCACAGTCATAATCCTTGACTAATTCGAGCCATCTGCGTTGCCTCATGTTCAAGTCTTTCTGTTCAAAGAAGTATTTCAGACTCTTGTGGTCGGTAAAATTCTCACACCGAACACCATATAGATGGTGCCTCCAAATCTTCAATGCGTGCACTATGGCCGCTAGTTCTAAGTCAGGAGTAGGGTAGTTCAACTCGTGTGGTTGAAAGAGCAGGTTTGCAGGTGTCGTTCAAGCAAAGGTGTATCCTACTGATCATGATAAAACCATCCTCTGCTAACCTAAACCTGGTATCAATTAATCCTCAACCCTCTTCTACTGGGTAGTATAGTGAAGGTAGGGGTCGAATCCCACAGAGATGGTGACGGTTGGAGAGATTGTGGTGATATTTTGGATGGTTTAGTTAGCTACCACGCTTAGGTTGAGTCTCTACCTAGGCGGGAAATTTAGATGGTACTCTACTGACTAGGATGTGGGAAAGGTGTTGGACAGACGGCTGTGTACGTGGAGAGTGGGGAACATGGTTTTCAGGAAATTTATGGAAAGTACAATTTTACTATAAAAAGCTAAACAGAATAACAGAGGGAAGAGGTAGTTAGGTGACTAGGCCTGCAAATCTGAAAAGTAATAGCTGAAAAGCAAAGGACAAAAGTAAAAGGTGGTTAAAAAGCAAAAGTGGTCCCAAAGTTGGATGGTGATGTTATCTTCTTCAACATGAATCAAATCAGATCAGCGAATCCAGAATTATCACCACAGAAACACAGATTATCAACTTCATGAACACAGATCTACGATTAAAACCTCAAACCAAAAGATCGAACACTGAAACTGTAATTACGCCTACTGGTCAACATGCAAGGTGGCAGAAATCACGTAAACTAGGTTTTCACACTTAACCATTTCAGATCTAAAATCTAACAGCAAACTGAACTTAAGAATTCAGATCTATCAATTCGGAAAGGAAAACATGCTCGCAACAACTAGAAATTACCGTAACTACTGGATCTAAGCTATCTAGGCAGGAAAGAACGAAATCAAACAAGAACCGATGCACAAAAACAACTTCATATCATAGAAACGTTTGGATCACAACTAAAACTTCAAAGTAAGAGAATATTGAAAGTGCAACAAATCCAACGTCAGAAAAACAAGCAGATTAAACTACGAAAGCGATTAAGGATTGTTTGCCACTCCGGGCGATGAAACAGCTAAACTACGATCACACTGGCTGGAACGAGAACTCTTGGAACTCCGGCGAACTTCTGGAACTCAGGTAATCATGGCAGTGGTGAGGAATGAGAACTGGACTGGGCTGTAGAACTGAACTACCGAGAGATTTCTACCTAAGAGTGATGATGATCTTTCTCTCCAAGTGGGTTCCTTTTATAGGGAGGCTTACCCTTGATTTTAGGGTAAAACCTCGTGGCGAAATGACTACTTTTCCCTTAATTGTGGTCGATCAGTCCCAGCTATCCTTCTTCTCCATCTCGAGCTATTTTTGCATGCATCCTGGTCAGTATGTAATCGTTCTGACGCCCTTTTCACTTGAATTATTCCGAAGCTTCCCTACTGGCTAGAACACTCAACCTGCACACTTTGAGCAACTGTTTTGCAGATATAATCAATTATGCACATCATATTGACCAGTAACCAAGGCCTAGAATACGACTTATCAAACTGCTCACACTTACCACATGCTTGTTCTCAAGCGTGAAGAACAAACAAAAAGAAATAAGTCGAATTCTAACCTGATTACTCCCCTGACTGACTCTACTTAAACTAGACTCTATACTACGACAACACAGAAAAACACTTGAATAAACACAGAAGAGCACACAAACAAATACAAAAAACTAAAAACACAAAGATTGGGCTATATTTTCAACCATCCCTCCCCTCGGGATCAGGTGCAATACGGCCTTAGACAGCCTTGAACTTCTGCCGCCCCCCTTTTCTTTCCCAGTCAGTATATCTGCTCGTCCAGATCGCCCAAACTTTCGGCCAAACACTAGGTTCACTCAGTCACTCATACTTCTCTGGGAATGTTAGGACCGTTCTCTCTAAGTGCTAGACCACAGATGCTTCGGACTTAGATCTCACGTGCAGCTACTGAAGGGCTTTAAAGCTTGTAATGGGGCTATTGGTTGTAGTGTTTTGGGGTGGTTGTTCCTAAGGCTCTAAGCTCAAAAATTTCTAACTTATTTCGGTGTGTGGGACTGTGTGCATTTGGCTCTCAGGTGTTGCTTCTCTTGGCTGGACGCTTTCTGATATTGGGCTTCAACTGGTCAGTAGCTTCCTTGTGGCTTCGCCGCCCTTATTCCTTCTCTTTTTGTGTGGTAAAGTGTTTTCGACTATTTCCTCCAATATATTTTTCCTTCTTTTTCCCGTGGCTTCGCCATCCTTATTCCTTCTTATCATTTTTTTGGACCTGGTATGATCTCCTGGTCGATTTTCTCTCTTTTTCTTCGTTTTTGCTCCAATTGGTTTCCTCCTTTGTATGTCCTTCTAGCCAGTTGCCTTATTGTCTCCTGCCTTGCACACAGTCCTGGAGGTTGAGGGGTTATTTCGGGGTGTATAAGGTTAGAAAGATGGGTTCTAAGGGTAGGTCTTTTTTTATGGGGGGGGGGTTTCCTACTGCCTTCAGCGTTGCTACATGCAGTCACTTCACCCTAGGGACCTTGTGGCAGCCACTCTCTTTTTTTCTGAAAATAGTGGAAAGTGGATCCACTTTAGGCTTTTTATCTCACATTTAAGAGGGCTTTCGTGTTTTGGCTCTAAGTATGGGCTTTTCTCTCATACTCGCTTCATCTATACTAACTAGGGGAGTACTAAGAGAGGTGGTTTCTGTTTCCAGCATGTCTTATTTCCCTCAATTCCCCTCATCGTTAGCTCAAGACAGTTGAGTTTTAAGCCCAATCAAAATAAAAAATAAAAAATAAAAATAATAAAAAAAACTAGAGTCTACACAAAGACTCACAGATAACACATATGTACACATTTCATACTGGCCAGTGCATCCTCTCCTCCCACTTCACACGTGTCTGCCCCAGATGAGGTTGTAATGTGGAAAGAGGTAATGGCCAGTATGATGGACACACAAACATGAAAAACACAACGGCAAGCTAAAAACTGAAACTTCTCACACTTAGACCATAAAATGGGCTAAGTGAGAGAGTTTAAAGCCTAAACAGAAACCAACAAATACGAAACACATATATACATAAACTCCTCACACTTAGACCATGGAGTCGGCTAAGTGTGAGTCAACATACTATGAAAACATAAAAAACAGCACATGCAACACAGTGGCAAACCCTTCCTTCTCACACTTAGACTATAAAATAGGCTAAGTGTTATGAAAGAGGGTTACGCATAAACACAAATTATACTACCTAAACAAACACCCAAAACACAAAAATACGGAAAACAAAAAAAACTGAAAAATTAAAACGAAAACTAACTGGTCAGTGGGGGTGGTCATCCATGTCTCCTGCTCCTTCGGGGGACAGGTGGTGGAGGTTTGTTCTCCGGTGGGTCCACTACGTTCTCGGGTTGGTTCGCATCAGACTTCGCCGGCTCCTCGGCTTCCGCCGGCACCTCGGCCTCTTCGTCCCTTGACTCTGGTTCCTTTGGTACACTGGTTTCGGTATGTTGGCCTACATGGCCCCTGTTTCTGGTTGCTCCTTCCTTTCTCCCCTCGGTCACTTCCTTCAATATCTCGTCTATCACAGACGCCATCCTGGTTATTTCTCCTATCCATCCGGTGGTTTTCCTCTCCTAGATCGGTTACTATCGTCTCCATAGCCTCTTGCCTCTGAGTTAGTATTCTCTATCCTGCAGACTCCTTCAAAATTCCTTCCATCACGGCCGCCAGTCTGGTCATCTCCGACCGTATCTGCCTGTTTTCCTCTCCTATGTCTTCCACAGCTTTTTCCATTCTTTCTTGCCTCTGCTCTTGCGCCGGTGCTCCCTAGGCTACCAGTGCTCGCTCAGTGGATAAAGCTGCCTCCCCCATCGCATACCCGGGCACGCCTTGTCTCATGTACACCGTGTTCGTTCGGACGATCAGTGGGGTATCAAACAATCCAGGGGCTTCCACCATGACTAAATGGGAGAAGTCCTCGGCTTCTGTGGCGATGATGTTGTTGCTAACAAACATTCCTAAAATGTTGCAGAGAGTGAGGTTCCGGGCTGGGTGAGTGGCG
Organism: Salvia splendens; assembly: GCF_004379255.2. Lineage (NCBI taxonomy): Eukaryota > Viridiplantae > Streptophyta > Magnoliopsida > Lamiales > Lamiaceae > Salvia > Salvia splendens. The sequence goes on from NW_024599664.1 coordinate 115,727, forward strand.
ATCAGGTGGCATTGGTAGGCGGTCCAAAATCCTAGGTGTAGCTTCCTTCCTTGCCTTGCACACCAAAGGAGGTACAATTCCGTCATCGACGTCCTCACTGCAGAGTTCGATTGCCCCAATAGGTTGAAATCCAAGAAAGCTGAACCAGACGTAGAATTGGGTCATTAAAGTGGATGGATCGAGAGAGGGTGGACGCGAATTCCCCTGAGGCAGGGTGTGTTAACTCCGCCCACGCTTCCTGGGTTCGAATTCCAGATGCCTACGGGGAATCCCCCGCTCCCTGCTACGCCATTCTGACCCGATCGCCTCCTCTAGGCTACACATTCCCAACCTCACTGTCCACTCGATTAGACTCATACTAATATCCCCTCCAAATAACCGGAAACTGATAGAGACCTCATCTAGGTCTGTTGTGACCCTGAACTTGAAAGTGGTAAAGAACTCCTTCGCGCGCCGAACACTGACGTTCGGGTGTCCGTTCTCCAACAACCACTCAAATCCTAATGCATGTACATAGGACAGAAATGGATCACGGGCTTCTAATTCATCTAAAGAAGGAAGATATAATACCTTCCCGCTCTTCACCTGCTTGCTCCCTTCATCTCTGCTATTGAAAACTTTTTGGAGCTTACTGGAATCAAACAACTTCATGTCCTCCACCAGATCGTCACTGAGCTCTACCGTCCATTGCTTGTATCGGAGTCTCTCCGCAGGAGGATGCAAAAGCTCCCGATGATCGTCTGGGAGTTGTTGCTCCTTGTACTCCTCGTTCTCCATGGAGGTATCACTGCCCGATTCCGACTCTTTGCTGATAGTGTACTCGCTATAACTTTGCTCCCGGCGGCTTGGTGGGGTTCCCTGAGCGGGTTCAGTAAGTACCACTCCTATGTTCACCGTGCGTCGTTTCTTACTGCTGGGTTTTCTTTTCAAAAGGGCCTTCCCTTTTCACTTTCTCTCGGCTTGATATCTGGCTTCTTCTTCATCATCCTCTTCTTTCTCGGGTTCCTTCTCAGCTTGTTGTGAAGCTTGATCCTGGGCAGTAAGCTTCATCACTTCTTCCCAATCAATCTTCCTGACCGCGAAAATTACTTCACATAAATGCTCTTCCGGGAATTTGTCATGCACTTCTTCGCTGTTTCCCTCTTGAATTATCCTACTCAAATGATCTGCCACCTTGTTCTCGACTTCTCTCTTATCTTCCATTTCCCAATCAAAATCTAGCGACAAGAGTACCCATCGGATCAAGCGGGGTTTGGATTCTTTCTTGGCAATTAGATACTTAATCGCTGCATGGTCAGTATACACGATGACCTTGGATCCTAACAAGTATGGTCGGAACTTCTCGAAAGAATACACCACTGCCAGCATCTATTTTTCAGTGGTATCGTAATTCCGTTGAGCTTGATTCAGGGTTTTGGACGCATAGAAAATTACGTACCTTTTCCCATCGATCTTCTGACCCAGTACAGCTCCCACTGCATAGTCGCTGGCGTCACACATTACTTCGAACGGATAGTCCCAGTCAGGAGCCCGTATGATAGGTGCGGATATCAGCTTTTCCTTAAGAAGGTTGAAGGCAGCCTTGCATTGCTCATCAAAATCGAACTCCACTTCATTCTGAAGAAGTCGGGTAAGGGGTTGGGCAATCTTGGAGAAATCCTTGATAAATCTTTGATAAAATCCGGCGTGACCCAGAAAACCCCTTATCCCTTTCTGATCAGTAGGGAATGGTAATTTGGATATAACATCCACCTTGGCTCGATCCACCTGGATCCCTCTCTCTGAGACCTTGTGCCCTAGCACAATCCCCTCGGTGACCATAAAATGACACTTCTCAAAGTTCAAAACCAAACTCTTTGCTTGACACCTTTTTAGAACTATGTCTAAGTTATGAAGGCATGAGTCGAAAGAATCTCCGTAGATCGTAAAGTCATCCATAAATATCTCTATACAGTCCTCAATTAAATCGGAGAATATGCTCATCATACATCTTTAAACGTACCTAGAGCATTGCAAAGTCCGAAAGGCATGCATCGATATGTATAGGTTCCGAACGGCCAAGTGAAAGTAGTCTTGTCCTGGTCCTCAGGATCCACATAAATTTGGAAATATCCGCTGTATCCATCCAAAAAACAAAAGTATTTCTTTTCAGCTAGTCTTTCCAACATTTGGTCGATGAAAGGCAAAGGAAAATGGTCCTTCCTTGTTGCATTGTTCAGCTTTCGGTAGTCGATGCACATTCGCCAACTCGTGACTAGCCTCGTTGGGATCAGCTCATTCCTCTCATTTTGAACGACTTGGATTCCCGACTTCTTTGGAACCATGTGGATTGGACTGACCCACTCACTATCCGACACTGAATAGATAATCCCCAGCTATAACAACTTCAAAATCTCCTTCAATATTTCTTCTCGCATGTTGGGGTTTACTTTCCTTTGAGCATCTCGATGCGCTTTCGCTCCTTCCTCCAGCCTAATATGGTGCATGCAGACATCGGGGCTTATTCCCACTGGATCTGTAAGGCTCCATCCAATTGCCTTCTTGTTCCTACTCAACACAGTCTGCAACCTCGCTTCTTGTTCCTTTGTAAGGCTGCTGCTGATGATCACCGGATATGAGTTCTCCTCTCCGAGGAAGGCATACTTCAAATTCGATGGCAATTTCTTCAGCTCAACTTGAGGTGGAAGTGTATCTTCGGGTAGAGGGTATCTTCCAGCTTCCCCTTCTCTCTCTAATCCTTCCTCTGAGGGTTCTTCTACACTGGCCGGTATCTGAGCCCCTGCGGCTCGAATAAATTCTGATTTCTGGCAGAATTCTTTTATTGCCCTCTCTATCTCTTCATCGGTTAGCCCTTGGCTACTGATCAGATCACACCATGCAGCAGCTTCCACGTCAGCCTGCTCATAAACATCTAAAGCTTGGAGTTTCTCCTGCAATAGTTCGGTCTCAAGAAAATCTTGGACTAGGGGGTCAATCACATCAACATAGCACAAGTTTTTAGAATCAATAGGCCTTTTCATGGCCTCATTGATATCAAAAGTATACTTCTCCCCATGAAAATCAATGCAAATTGTCCCCTCAGCCATGTCTACTATTGTCTTGGCCATTCTAAAAAATGGCCTTCCCAACAAAATGCCACTAGATTCCCTAGCCTCGGACTCACTCATTTTGATCACATAAAAGTCAGCAGGGTAGGTAAAATCATGCACTCTAACTAACACGCCTTCGGGGCTTATGCATGACCTATCGGCCAGTTGGATCAACACCCTAGTACTTGACAATCTAACTCCCTTCAATCGGTTATAGATCGACAATAGCATGACATTTATAGAAGCCCCGAGATCACACATTGCATGCTCGACTTTCACATCTCCTACAGTTATAGGCAAAGTGAACATACCTGGATCTGCCCTCTTGGGCGGTAGCTTCTCCTGCACGATTGCGGATGCGATCCCTTCTACCATGATCTTCCCATCCTCCTGAGCCTTCACGGCTATGAACTCTTTAATGAATTTCCCAAGTGGGGGTAGCTTCACGGCTTGGAGGAATGGTATGGTAACATCCAGTTTCCCGAAAATAGACAATTAATCCACTGGGTTTTCCTTCTTCCTTTTAGTCACGAAACGGTAAGGGAATGGTTTCTCCCCCCTTTTCTCCTCTACCGGTCCTTCAGCAACCTTCTTGGAACTTTCCTTGGGCAGATTCTGGGTCTGAGCCTCCGTTCTGGATTCTACCTCTTGATGAGGTTCCTTCCTGACCAGTACGTTCTCGGGTTCACTTTTCCCACATGGTGTTTCTCCCAAGAAAAATGGGTCTTGCATCTGGGGTAGAGGTCTACGTAGCTCTTATTCCGAGATAACGTCTTTCAGTAATGCTGTTCCACTTGGCTCTCCACTAGATTTTTTCGGATTGGGTCCTTCATAGGTGGTACCGGACCGTAGTGTGACCTTACTCACGTTCGCTTTTTCAGGTACATGGACTGTAGACGGGAGTTTTCCTGAGTTTCCCTTCATTTCACCCATCGAACTAGCCAGTTGGGCCAACTGCCTATTCATCGTATCCATGTTCGCCTTGTGTTCCTTCTGGGCATTTTGCATCCCTTGAACTACTTCGTTGTGGGACTGTAACTCACCCTTGATGCCTTGCTGTGACGCGAGCAACTCTCCCATCATGTCCTCCATGGATCTCCTTGACCTGTTGGGGTATTGGGATTGACTTGGTTCTTGGTGTTGGTAATTCTGGAAGTTTTGCTGGTTCGGGTTAGGTGGGTATTGGTTATACTGACCAGGAGGGTTATACTGGTCTTGGTGATGTTGGAACTGGTTCTGGTTTTGGTGATGTTGCGGACCCTGGTTAGGTTGATTCTGATAATTTTGGAAATTTCTCTGATGGGGTGGTACATAAACAGGGTTTTGGTTCTGATTTGGTGGGTGCTGGTTTTGGGGTTGCTGACTGTGGGTTGTTGGTTCTTTCCTGACCAGTTGAACTGGTTGTTTGGATTCTCTAGGCCACAGTTGAAATTCTGGTTCGGCTGGGATTGGTATTGATTCTGACTTGGACCTTGGTTGTGGTTTTGGCCACCATCTCCCCACCGAAAATTTGGGTGATCTCTCCACGGCGTGTCCCGTTGTCTCCCCTGGATCCAATTCCCATTTGAATTAAAATACCCGGCGGCATTAGCCTGCTCCATACCGACCAAGTCGGTTGACTGATCATATGGAGCCCCTTGATTCCCCTGCTCTGCACCCTTGTGATTACCAGTTAGAGAAGGTGGTGGAGTGTTTTTCTCAATTGCACTCAGAAGTGACTTCTTCAGCTCTTCCATCTTCAAATCCATCTTCTGCTCAAGTTTCTGCTCCTGGTCAGCAGATGCGGCACTTGCAACCCTTTCTCGGTTTCATCCATCCCTTGAATGGTCATACTCCTTCTTCGCATTCAGCAGCTTCCTTAGGACTCTATTCGCTTCGCTGACCCGTAGCTGCTTGAAGCTTCCTCCCGACGACGAATTGGCCAGGTCCTTGGTTGTTATGTTCATCCCCTCATAGAAGGTCTGATGTATCTCGATGTCCGCCATACGATGATTGGGACATGAATCCAAAAGGCCCATATACCTCGCCCAATAGTCGCTCAATGGTTCATCGTACCCTTGCCTCACGCTTGTTATTTCTCTCTTCAACGCGCTCGTCTTTGATGACGGGAAAAATTCTCCTAGGAAAGCTGACTTGAAATCAGCCCAACTCTCAATGGAATCGGGCGGCAGGCGCATGAACCAGGTGTTAGCCTCCCCCTTCAGTACGAATGGCAAAGCCTTTAGTCTATAATCATCTTCAGTTGCTCCTGCTGGCCTTCTCTGTGCCCTACAAATTTTACAAAACTCATGAAGGAACTCGTACGGCCCTTCGTAACTCTTCCTGGAGTATGTAGGCAGAATTGCGATCACATGAGGCTTCACATTGCAGGCAGTTTGCCCTGGGGTCACAACTATGGCTTGAGGTGGTTCTCCCTCGGTATGCGCGTTCAGCGTACCGATCTCTGGATCATCATCTACGTGGGCAGCCATCTCCCTTGGGTTTCCCTCCAATAGTGGTATCTCTTCTGGTATTGGCCATTCTATGGTGTATTGCTCCTCGTCGCTACTCGAACCTAAATTAGACAAAGCTGTCGACAGGCTGGACTGAGTGGTTACGAGTATAGATCCTCGCTGAAGTATCTTCGGCCTCCACTAGTCAGGAGCCGGACTGCTTCTCATAAACTGAAATAAAAAGAAAGAGAAAAAATTATTCACAATATATACGCCAAAGTATCACTCACAATAACAGTTAACAACGATATTCATCCCCGGCAACGGCGCCATACGAAAGAACAGGTTTGCATGTGTCGTTCAAGCAAAGGTGTATCCTACTGATCAGGATAAAACCATCTTCTGCTAACCTAAACCTGGTATCAATTAATCCTCAACCCTCTTCTATTGGGTAGTATAGTGAAGGTAGGGGTCGAATCCCACAGAGATGGTGACGGTTGGAGAGATTGTGGTGATATTTTGGATGGTTTGGTTAGCTACCACGCTTGGGTTGAGTCTCTACCTAGGCGGGAAATTTAGATGGTACTCTACTGACTAGGATGTGGGAAAGGTGTTGGACAGACGGCTGTGTACGTGGAGAGTGGGGAACATGGTTTTCAGGAAGTTTATGGAAAGTACTATTTTACTATAAAAAGCTAAACACAATAACAGAGGGAAGAGGTAGTTAGGTGACTAGGCCTGTAGATCTGAAAAGTAATAGCTGAAAAGCAAATGACAAAAGTAAAAGGTGGTTAAAAAGCAAAAGTGGTCCCAAAGTTGGATGGTGATGTTATCTTCTTCAACATGAATCAAATCAGATCAGCTAATCCAGAATTATCACCATAGAAACACAGATTATCAACTTCATGAACACAGATCTACGATTAAAACCTCAAACCAAAAAGATCGAACACTGAAACTGTAATTACGCCTACTGGTCAACATGCAAGTTGGCAGAAATCACGTAAACAGGGTTTTCACACTTAACCATTTCAGATCTAAAAACTAACAGCAAACTGAACTTAAGAATTCAGATCTATCAATTCGGAAAGGAAAACATGCTCGCAACAACTAGAAATTACCGTAACTACTGGATCTAAGCTATCTAGGCAGGAAAGAACGAAATCAAATAAGAACCGATGCACAAAAACAACTTCATATCATACAAATGTTTGGATCACAACTAAAACTTCAAAGTAAGCAAATATTGAAAGTGCAACAAATCCAACGTCAGAAAAACAAGCAGATTAAACTACGAAAGCGATTAAGGATTGTTTGCCACTCCGGGCGATGAAACAGCTAAACTACGATCACACTGGCTGGAACGAGAACTCTTGGAACTCCGGCGAACTTCTGGAACTCAGGTAATCATGGCAGTGGTGAGGAATGAGAACTGGACTGGGCTGTAGAACTGAACTACCGAGAGATTTCTACCTAAGAGTGATGATGATCTTTCTCTCCAAGTGGCTTCCTTTTATAGGGAGGCTTACCCTTGATTTTAGGGTAAAACCTCGTGGCGAAATGACTACTTTGCCCATAATTGTGGTCGATCAGTCCCAGCTATCCTTCTTCTCCATCTCGAGCCATTTTTGCATGCATCCTGGTCAGTATGTAATCGTTCTGACGCCCTTTTCACTTGAATTATTCCGCAGCTTCCCTATTGGCTAGAACACTCAACCTGCACACTTTGAGCAAATGTTTTGCAGATATAATCAATTATGCACATCATACTGACCAGTAACCAAGGCCTAGAATACGACTTATCAGTGGCCTCAACTGCCGCGAAGCATAGGCAATCACTTTACCGTTCTGCATCAAAACACATCCAAGTCTAACCTTAGACGCGTCGGTGTAAACCACATAGTCTACCCCTGGTTCCAGCACGGCTAGAATAGGTCCGGTGGTCAACTTCTCTTTCAACAACTGAAAGCTAGTCTCACACTCCGGTGTCCAATTGACCTTGGTCCCTTTCTTCTGTTGTTGGGTCATCAGCCTTGAAATTTTGGAAAATCCTTCGATAAATCTTCGGTAGTATCCTGCCAGACCCAGGAAACTCCGAATCTCATTTGGGGTCTTTGGCGCCTTCCACTGCTGTACGGCCTCCACCTTTGCGGGGTCAACTCGAATCCCTTCGGCCGTCACAACATGCCCCTATAAATTTACTTCCTTTAGCCAGAAATCACACTTACTGAACTTGGCGTACAACTTCTCCGTTCTCAGTGTTTCCAGCGTGATCCTTAGGTGCTTCTCATGCTCCTTTTCATCCTTCGAGTAAACCAGCACATCATCTATGAATACCAGGACGAACTTGTCCAAGTATGGATGGAATACTCGATTCATTAAATCCATAAATACTGCCGGTGCATTTGTCAGCCCAAACAGCATTACTACAAACTCATAATGCCCATACCTTGTTCGGAATGCCGTCTTGGGTATGTCTTCCCTTCGTACCCTCAACTGGTGATATCCTGACCTTAAATTCATTTTCGAAAATATTCATGCTCCCCTGAGTTGGTCGAACAGGTCATCTATTCTCGGCAGAGGATATTTGTTCTTGAGAGTCAATTTGTTCAATTCCCGATAATCTATGCACATTCTCAGTGTCTCGTCTTTCTTCTTCACAAATAGCACAGGTGCTCCCCACGGCGATACACTCGGTCGGATAAAACCCAAGTCCAGTAGTTCTTGTAGCTGGATTTTGAGTTCTTCCAACTCCTTCGGTGCCATCCTATATGGTGCTTTCGATACTGGTGCGGCTCCTGGTTCCAGATCGATTGTAAACTCTAACTGTCGGTCAGGCGGAGGGCCTGGCAAGGCATCGAGAAATACGTCGGGAAACTCACGTACTACCGCAACATCCTCAACTTTCCTTTCTTTCTTGTAATGTCCTTGTAGATAAACGAGATAGGCAGGATGCCCCTTTCTAATCATCGTAGTTGCTTGAAGTGTTGATATTACACAAGTTCGCCGATTCATCGAAATCCCGTGGAAGGTAGAGGGCTCCTTCCCCGGGGTTTGTAATGAGATTTGTCTCTCTTGGCATCGGATAGTGGCATAGTTCTCAGCTAGCCAGTTGATAAGTCGCATTCTAGGCCTTGGTTACTGGTCAGTATAAGGTGCTTTATTGGATAATATCTGCAAAATAGTTGTTAAAGTGTGCAGGTTGAAGTACTAAATCAGGAGGGAAGGTTCACAAGGAATTCGAGTGAAAAAGCTGCGAAGAGTGTGCAAACTGGTCAGTATGAGCAGAAAATACGCAAACTGGTCAGGATGGATGCTACAGAACTGGACACGAGAAGAAAGGACTTGCTTGGAATAATCACCTATCTAAAGAAGGGCAAAATTGTCATTCCACATGAAGAGAAAGCCCTAGAAATTAGGGCAAGCCACCCTATAAATAGGAGCTGAACATAAAGAAAAGGGGGAATCGACACACCACTTCGCTTAGGACTTATCATCACTACTACATCACTTTTGAGGAGAATAGCTCCACTAGCTTTTAGTTCCATCTAAATCCAGCAGCCTGACTTGAAGATTCCGGCCACCTGCCGGCCAGGAGCATCATGCCTGATTCATTCCAGCCGCCGTAGTTCCAGAAATTCCTCCAGTTTCAGTTTCCGATGAGCCAAACAATCTTTTACTTGCTTTGTTTTTAAGATTTCTTAGTTTAAGAACTTGTTTTTGCCTGCCTTTGACTTGGATTCCAGTAGCTACTTAGTTGAAACATCTTTTGGGTGATAATCTTGAATGCAATGAAGTTTATTGTGGTTTTATTTTATGTTTCAGCTTGCTTATTATTTCTTTCTGCCTAGTAACTAGATCTGGTAGTTTTACGTTGATTTTTGTTGTTTAAGTGCTTGAATCTGCTTTGCTTAGTTAGATCAAGGTTTTCTTAGAGTGTTTACAAGTTTTAATCGGGTTAAGGTCCTCAAAAATGCATGAGAATCGTTTCTGCTTGCTTCTGTCACCTTGTCCCGCTGACCAGTTTGCGTAGATCTCAGTTTTCTTAGCTTTCGTTCTCGATTTCAAGTTAAATATTGCATTTACGAATTTTCAAGCTTGATCATTCATCAATGGAGTTTGTTAGATCTTGTTGTTTAGCTTGGTGAAGAAGATAATGTCACAATCAAAGAATGGGACCACTTGTGTTGCTTTTGTTGCTTTTTGCTTTTGTACTTTGATTCTCTTTACCTTTTGTCTAGCCATTTTTAGTAAGTTTTGTCTAGTAGCTTCTCACATACACACTCGTACCCTAATTTACACACGCACTTTAATTTCTCTTAGCACGCAGCATTTAGAGCCCACCCTGACCTACTGGTCAGGAGGGGTATAGGTTCCATTTCATTTTCCGACTAGGTAAAACTCAACCCCAAAAAAGCGTGGTAGCTAACCAACCGCTCCCAGAATGTCATCGCAAGTGTATCTCGCCTACATCCATCTCTGTGGGATTCGACCCTTACTCCACTATACTAGCCAGTAGAAGTGGGTTGAGGTATTTTTTTTGTTGATAGGGAAGATAGACACAGACCCAACGACACAGCTAGGTCTAGGTACCCTCCTGGCCAGTTGACACACACACACAGAGTCATAGTCTCATCTTTCCCTCCATCAAATGGCGCCGTTGCCGGGGATGGATGGCGTTTTTGCATACATTTGTTGCATGACACTTTGGTGTACATATAGTTAATTGTTTTTCTTTTCTTTTTTTTCTTAGTTTATGAGGAGTTTTGTTAAGAATTTTGGTGTGAATATTGTAGATAAACTTTTCTTTATTTTTTGTGTTCCGCAGTTAAATGAAACTGAGTCCAACTGGCCAATGGAAGAAGGGGTAAATACAGTCACCACTCATTCAGAATTAACCACTTTCTTGCCTGCTGACTCGGATGCGAGTGGTGAGGAGGATCGCGGCACAGCTATCAAGAGTGAACCGGAATCAATATCCGCAGCTGAAGAGGAGAAAGCCAACATGGCTGACGACGATGATCCCGAGATAAGCTCATTGTACGCCCACTTGGATGGTGAACCACCGCAAGCAATCGTCATGACCCTAGGACAAGAAGCAGTCTACGTGAAGCCTCGTATTATGGTCGTCCTGCCTGTGTTCTTGGGGAGGAGTTGTGACAACCCATACGAGTTCTTGCATGAATTTTGCAAAATCTACAAGGCTCAAAAGCGGCCAGCGGGGTCGAGCGAAAATGACTACAGACTGAAGGCCCTTCCCCTTGCCCTTAAAGGGGAGGCGAATACTTGGTTCAAGAGGTTTCCACCAAATTGTATCAGAACCTGGTCTGACTTCAAGATGATGTTCTTGGATCAGTTCTTCCCAGTGGCCAGGACAAGCGCACTAAGAGAAAAAATCCGAGGAGTTACACAAAGTTATGATGAGACCCTTACTCAGTACTGGTCAAGATACATGGGTCTGTTGGATGCGTGTCCGAACCATCGCATGACGGATATTGAGATACACCATACCTTCTATGAGGGGATGAACAAGGCAACCAAGGATCTTGTAAACTCATTGTCTGGAGGAAGCTTCACGCAACTACGGGTCAGCGAAGCGAAGAGGGTCCTAGGGAAGCTACTGAGTGCAAAGAAGGAGTACGACAATTCAAGGGATGGATACAGCCGAGAAAGGGTTACAAGTGCCTCGTTTACTGATCAGGAGCAGAAGCTTGAACAGAAGATGGATTTGAAGATGGAGGAGTTGAAGAAGACACTTCTGAGTGCAATTGAGAAAAACACTCCACCACCTTCCCCAATTGGGAGCTACAAGGGTGCAAAGCAAGGGAATCAAGGGTTGACCTATGATCAGCCAAACGACTTGGCTAGTATGGAGCAGGTCAATGCTGCCGGCTACTTTAATTCAAGTGGAAATTGGATCCAGGGTAGGCAACGGGATGCACCATGGAGGGATCACCCGAACTTTCGTTGGGGAGATGGGAACCAGAATCAAAACCAAGGTCAAGGTCAGAACCAATATAACTCCCATCCGAACCAAAACCCAAACCGTGGCCCATCAAACCCTGACCACCAGTTTAGCTGGTCAGGAAGGAACCAACAACCCCAAAACCAAAACCCACAGAACCAAAACTCTAACCCTAACCAGCATCACTACCCCAACCAGTTCAGTCAGTACCCTTCATACCGAAATAAGCCAAACTACCCTTACAATAAAAACCATCCCATCTACCAGTCGCATCCCAACGGCCAGTATAACTCCCATCACCAGCAAAATCCCTACCTACACCAACTGAATCCCAATGACAGTCAACACCACAACTCTAACCAATTCGGCCAGTACCCATCTCATCAAAATCAGCCAAACTATGCCTACCACCCATACCCTACCACCCAGTATAATCTCCACCATCAACAAAACCTTAACCATTTTCTACACCAAAACAAGTCAGGAAGATCTATGGAAGAGATGATGGGAGAGATGCTTGCTTACCAGCAAACCATGAGGAATGAATTTCAGTCGAATAATGAAGTGGTGCAAGGCATGCAAAACGCCCAGAAAGAGCATAAAGAAAATATGGACATGCTGAATAAGCAACTGTCCTACCTGGCCAGTTCGATGAACGAGATTTGTGGGAATGCGGAAAGGCTCCCAGTTATGGTGCACATACCTGACAAGCCTAATGTTAGCAAGATGACATTGTGGTCAAGAACATCCTACAAGGAGCTTGAAGGGAATGAGTCATTTGGGGAATCAAGCAGGACGAAGGATAAGGGGGTCATACTGACCAAGAGGAGTGGTCCTGATGAAACTGAACCAGTTGCTGAACCTCAAATCAACCAGGGTCTGGAAGAGAGTTCAAGGGAAGCCACCAAAGAACCTGATGAAGAGGATATTGAAGAGACTATTTGTCGGAAGTCAAGATTCGCTAGAGCCACTGGGGCTCACCTACTGGCCGAGAAGATGGCAGAGAGAAAACAAGGGATGAAGCGCGCATCGAGGCGAATCATCGGGCGTAGGATTGGGAAAAAGAAGGGGCCCAACAAGGTTCATGATCTTGTAGAGATCTCAAGTGAGGAGGACAAGACTCCTTGCAACAAAAAGAAGAGCAAGGACACTGATATTGGCCAGGAAGATAGTGGACCTCCTACAAAACCTGGGGAGGATCCAAAACATGCTACAATTAAGTCAGAGACCCTTGCTGTTGTTGAACATCCGTCATCGACCCTTACTATCCAGGAAGGGGGTTCTCCTACAAAGCCTGGGGAGAACCCGACTGCAACTTTCTCCCAGCCAGTACAGGAGGCCAACATCGACAATCCACTTGCCATCCCTGTTGCCCAGAAAGAGACACCAGTACCAGAAACTGACTTATAGGAAAATCAAGACAAAGAAGGAAAATGCAACCAAGAAAGAAAGAGGAAAGACAATGGGGCAGCAAAGCAAAAGAAGGAGACCAAGAAGCCCAGGGTGGTCCTATCGGCCATTATGATCAAGAAGCTGGGACAAGTGCCCAAACTGATCGGGAGCAAGGTCCCCAGCAACCATCATCTGCGGCCCATGGAAAAGAGGAAAATCAAGGGGACTTTCAAGAATCATAAGAAAAAGAGTGACACCCTGATGTGTACCAACAAAGGAACCCGAGAAGGAAACTGCACAAGGCTCCTAACCAGAGAGGATCCAAAGGAGAAGATGACCGACCCTACCAACCGACCAGTTAGCTTTCTTTTTATTTTCAGTAAACTTGAGTTTTTTTTCTAGTTGTGTTATTTTTTTTTTTTTTTGTACATGTTTTAGCATGCGTATACCCTCATTCATAACACTTAGTCTATTCCATAGTCTAAGTGTGAGAAGAAGAGGGTTTACAACTTTATATGTGTTTAGGATGTTTAGAAGTTGTCTTTGTTTTGTTTTTTTTTATGTGAGTCCTATACCTTCTCCCACTTAGCCTATTGCATAGTCTAAGTGTGAGAAATTTTTGTTGACATAGTATGTTTTGCATATTAGTTCTTGTTCCACATTGTCTATGTGTTCTCTATGTTCGTTATTCTTCTCTCACTTAGCCTATTACATAGTCTAAGTGTGAGAAGTTTCATATATAATATGTTTTTCATGTATTATGTGCTTTCTGGTCTTTTGTGTTTCTATGTGTTGGATACTGGTCATCCTGTTTTCCACTTCACTAAACTTGCGTGAAGGCAAGCAAGGATGAAGTGGGAGGAGGAGATAATGGCCAGTATAATTGTATATATGTGTTGTCATGTGTTGTGTCAGTCCCTAGTAAGTCAGTTTAGGTTAAGTTTTGTTTTTTTAGGACATGTGTTAAAACACGGGCTTAAAACTCAACTGCCTCAAACTGACGGTGAGGGGAATTGAGGGAGATAAGGCATGCTGGACAATGGAAACCACCCCCCTTAGTATCTCCTAGTCAGTATAGATGACGCAAGTATGAGAGAAAAACTCATCCTTAGAGCCAGATACAAAAGCCCTCTTAAGTGGTGAGTTATAAGCCTAAGTGGAACCACTTTCCACCAAATTAGAAATAAAAGAGTGGCTGCCACAAGATGCCCAGGGTAAGGTGACCGCGTGTAGCAAGTCCTGAAGGCAGTAAGAAACCCCATCCAAAAAAAAAAAACATCCCTTAGAACCCCTCTTTCTAGACAAATCTATACCCTAATATAACCCACTAGCCACTGGGACTGTGTGTGTGCGAGGCATAAGGCAAGAAGGCGACTGGCCAGGAGAACATACAAGAAAAACCAACTGGAGAAGGAAATCGGAAGGGATAGAGAAAATCGACCTGGAAAAATCCCAGGTCCAAAAAAAAAGAAGGAATAAGGGTGGCAAAGCCACATAAAGAAATGTTGAAGAAAATGGTCGTAAACACTTGATCACAAAAAGAAGGAATAAGGGTGGCGAAGCCACAAAGAAGCTACTGACCAGTTGGAGTCCAATATCAGGAAACGTCCAGCCGAAAGGAAGCAACAGCCAAGAGCCCAAATGCACACAGTTTCCCCACATCAGAATAAAGTAGTAGTCCTTGAACCTTAGAGCCTTAGGAGCATACACCTCAAACACTACAAACCAATAGCCCCATTACAAGCCTTAAAGCCCTTCAGGAGCCGGACGTGAGATCTGAGTCCGAAAAATCTGTGGTTCAGCATTTAGAGAACAGATAGTCCTAACATCCCCAGTGAGGAATGAGTGACTGAGCGAATCTGGTGTTTGGCCGAGAGTTTGGGTGATCTTGACGAGCAAATATACTGACCGGGAAGGAAAAGGGGGGCGGCAGAAGTTCAAGGCTGTCTAAGGTCGGACTGCACCTAATCCCAAGGGGAGAGATGGTTGAAAATATAGCCCGTTCAATGTGTTTAAGTGTTAGTGAGTCTGTTTATGTGTGTTGTCCGTCGTTTATGTGTTTTTCTTTGCGTCCAAGTTTTAGAGTCTTAGGTCGGTCAGGGGTGTAACCAGGCTAGAATTCGACTTATTTCTTTTTGTTTGTTCTTCACGCTTGAGGACAAGCATGTGGTAAGTGTGAGCAGTTTGATAAGTCGAATTCTAGGCCTTGGTTACTGGTCAATATAAGGTGCTTTATTGGATAATATCTGCAAAATAGTTGTTAAAGTGTGCAGGTTGAAGTACTAAATCAGAAGGGAAGGTTCAGAAGGAATTCGAGTGAAAAAGCTGCGAAAAGTGTGCAAACTGGTCGGTATGAGCAGAAATTACGCAAACTGGTCAGGATGGATGCTACAGAACTGGACACGAGAAGGAAGGACTTGCTTAGAATAATCACCTATCTAAAGAAGGGCAAAATTGTCATTCCACATGAAGAGAAAGCCCTAGAAATTAGGGCAAGCCACCCTATAAATAGGAGCTGAACATAAAGAAAAAGGGGGAATCGACACACCACTTCACTTAGGACTTATCATCACTTTTGAGGAGAATAGCTCCACTAGCTCTTAGTTCCATCTAAATCCAGCATCCTGACTTGAAGATTCAGGCCACCTGCCGGCGAGGAGCATCATGCCTGATTCATTCCAGCCGCTGTAGTTCCAGAAATTCCTCCAGTTTCAGTTTCCGATGAGCCAAACAATCTTTTACTTGCTTTGTTTTTAAGATTTCTTAGTTTAAGTACTTGTTTTTGCTTGCCTTTGATTTGGATTCCAGTAGCTACTTAGTTGGAATATCTTTTGGGTGATAATCTTGAATGCAATAAAGTTTATTGTGGTTTTATTTTGTGTTTCAGCTTACTTATTATTTTTTTCTGCCAAGTAGCTAGATCTGGTAGTTTTACATTGATTTCCGTGGTTTAAGTGCTTGAATCTGCTTTGCTTGGTTAGATCTAGGTTTTCTTGGAGTGTTTACAAGTTTTAATCGAGTTAAGTTTCTAAAAAATGCATGGGAATCGTTTCTGCTTGCTTCTGTCACCTTGTCTCGCTGACCAGTTTGCGTAGATCTCAGTTTTCTTAGCTTTCGTTCTCGATTTCAAGTTAAATATTGCATTTACGAATTTTCAAGCTTGATCATTCATCAATGGAGTTTTTTAGATCTTGTTGTTTAGCTTGGTGAAGAAGATAATGTCACAATCAAAGAATGGGACCACTTGTGTTGCTTTTGTTGCTTTTTGCTTTTGTACTTGCACTTTTTCAGCTTTTCTGCACACCCAGGAGGCAGTCTGCCAGCATGTCCTTTGATTCTGTTTACCTTTTGTCTAGTCATTTTTATTAAGTTTTGTCTAGTAGCTTCTCACATACACACTCGTACCCTAATTTACACACGCACTTTAATTTCTCTTAGCACGCAACATTTAGAGCCCACCCTGACCTACTGGTCAGGAGGGGTATAGGTTCCATTTCATTTTGCGACTAGGTAAAACTCAACCCCAAAAAAGCGTGGTAGCTAACCAACCGCTCCCAGAATGTCATCGCAAGTGTATCTCGCCTACATCCATCTCTGTGGGATACGACCCTTACTCCACTATACTAGCCAGTAGAAGTGGGTTGAGGTATTTTTTTTGTTGATAGGGAAGATAGACACAGACCCAACGACACAGCTAGGTCTAGGTACCCTCCTGGCCAGTTGACACACACGCACAGAGTCATAGTCTCATCTTTTCCCTCCTATCACCAGTCCATCCCCAGAATAATGTCGACGTTATCCATCGGCATAACGTGCAATTTGTGAGCCACTAGGCTATGTTCTCCCACCACGAGTTCTATGTTCGAGCAAGATTGTGAAAGGTCTATAAGGCCTCCTACCGGTGAGTTCACGTTCATCTTATGTTCAAGTTCATCAACAGGTAGTCTTAAAGCATTCACGCAGGAGTGCGATATAAAGGAGTGCGACTCACCCGTATCAAACAGAACAGCAACAGGCATGTCCAGTAGTGTTCTCATACCTGCCAGATTATCTTGTTTTGGATCTCCCTGTGGGGGTTTAGCTTGCTTGCATCCCAAAGCATAGGCCCTAGCTTGGGTGGGATATGGTTGGCGACGCTGCTGAGGTGGTATAGGATTCCCTCGATGCCCATTCGGTGTTCCCCCAACTCCAGTGTTATTGCTCGGGCACTCCTTGGCGAAGTGTCCAACCCCACCACACGTGTAGCACACGTTGGTCCCGACTCTGCATTCTCCCATGTGGTTCTTCTGACATTTGGCATAAGGAGGTGCTCTCGGACGGAAATCTCCACTTTGGAATGGAGCAGCTTGCTTTCCTTTTCCCCGGGCAGAGTTTGGGGTACCCTGGAACCTCTTGTTGTCAAAGGGTTCACGGTTCCCGTCCCACTTCCTCTTATCCCGGAAATTCTGCTGTGGGGTCAGCGGTGTTGGAGTAGTGGGTGTAACTGTCTTTTCCAGTGGCATCGCTTCCTCCACGTCCAATGCACGAGACAACGACTCGGCATACGTGAGTCTTCCACGGCATGCCAAAGCCATCTTGATTTCGTGCCTCAGACCGGCACAAAACTTTTCCGCCATCTTCTTGTCTGTGTTTACCTGCTCCGGTGCATATCGAGACATGTCACATAGGGCACGGTCATATTCAGTCACGGTCATCCGCCCCTGTTTTAAGTTGTAGAACTCGGCCTCCTTTGCCTTGCGGTAGCTCCTTGGAATGTATTTGTCATACAGTTCCTCCTTAAAGTCTTCCCACGACAGGGTGTCTAATTGCTCTTGCGTCATTGTCCGCTGCTTAGTCTCCCACCAAAATTCAGCGAACCCGGTGAGCTGGTAGGTCACGCACGATAGGCGCTCCTGGTCGGTGCACCTTAAGAACTTAAAGATGCGTTCTATGGCCCGAATCCAGGTCTCGGCCTTGGTTGGATCTCCCATTCCATCGAACACGGGAGGATGTTCCTTTCGAAACTCCTTCTCGATGTTCCGTTCCGGCAGTGGCGGTGGTGGAGGTGGTGGTGGTGGTTATGATTGTCCTTCAGGACCCACACTGCTTTGGGTCTCGTTGCTTGCTTCATTCTCGTGGTGAACGGCTGCACGTCGGGGAGGCATTCTGTTCAACACATGCGTTAGTACAAAAGTCCAATTTTACCATCACCACACCACACCACACCACACAACCTTTCCAAAAGTGATATCACAACTTTCCCATAAAGATCAAGGTAAAGCGAACACAACGATAAAACAACGAGAAACTTTATTAACTTAAAACCAAGCAAGTACGTGTTTGCACAAGGTCTTTGCAACAAGAGAAGGAAAACAAAACGGCAAAAGAAACCATTACATAGTTTGTCAAAACAAAACGTTCAAAAGCTAACAAACAGCAAAAGAAACACTACACCTCGGGAGCTCTCTCATAATTTGCCCCTTCCTCGCTGTCAACCTCAACCTCCCTTTCAAGGGGCTCTTCTTCGGGGTCTTCCTCATCCTCCATGGGATCCTCCTCGTCTTCAAGGGGTTCTTCCTCATCTTCGAGAGGATCTTCCTCCTCTTCATCATCGTTCTCCCGCACATAATTAGCGACGTCGATATGCTTATCGACCACAAGAATTTCCGTCACGGGAGGTGCGGAGGTGCGCATCCCAAGCCTCCTCCTCTTGGGCAGTTTGGTTGCGGCGTCTCACTCTCGTACCGACCCCCGCTGTAGGGGCTGAAACTCGATGAGGATGCCTCCTTCCTAGGAGGGGCATAGGGTGTCGGTCCGTCACGAGCATCGACCAGGGCTTCCAAGAGGACCATCACAAAACCATGCATGTCTCCTTGCATACTATAGTCGGGGAGTTTATGCAAAATGTATGACCGTGAAGCCTCGTCGGCCCACCTATTCCAAGGCTCCGATAGTCCATCAATCAACCTCTTAATCCCGTCATAGTGCCTCACTCCACAGCCATGAGCGTCCTGCCATAGTGTCAAGTAGTCGGCGACATAAGATATCAAAGGGGCCATCTCGTCCCTCTCGAACCCGCGATACATTTCCACCGCCCGCAGTCCATTCTTGACGTACATCCCCCTTAGCGGTGCGTGGGTCATGATCGCCATCTACATGAAAGTAAGTTCCCTTAGCAACCAGCCGTAAAAAAAGAATAAAGCAAGGTAGAGAAAGATAAGAACGCGTAAAGAACGTCATACGTGCTACCGTGCGTATACCTGTCGATTTCCATGAGGACAAAGTCATAACAATTCTTTTCTTTTCAAGTCATCATCTAAGGATAGATGTTTCGTACTTTATAAACGTGGTACTTTGGCAATTTCGCCAATCCTTCGCTCTAACGCCAATCGCGCTTCACAAGGTCATCCTTGTCTCATCATTTCATCATCCCTTGGAATTCGCGCCTTTCCGCACCCCATTCGTTCTATCAATTCACATATCGTCCTTAAGAAAAAGAAGTTTGCGCGTATGACTAGCCTACATCGAAGGCTTTTGAAGTCTACTTTTCCAACATTCCCATTCGTTATCACTTCTAATATTACTCGTTCAAACTTTTACCTTCTTTCTTGTTGAGCGCGGTGGGACGGAATGTTGAGCCTTCAATGAATACTCTTTAGTCTAGCGAAACGAGTCTAGACTAGATTGAATAAACGACTCTCGGTCCAGAGCGGAAGGAAAAATTGCTCTGATACCATTCTGTCACGACTGCACTTCCTAAGGATAGGAGGCACGGGAAATCGTGACTAGTGGGGGAATTAAGAAGCGGGGAAGAAGGGGGGGAAAACAATCAAGACAATGCAACTTAACGATCAAAAGATGAAATTCCATTTATTCAAACCAAAGGTTCAATCCCGAAATTTCATAACGAAAATGACAGAGTTCAATCAGTTCAAAGAAAATAACAGAAATTCTTAAAACATTGAGTAGCGGAAGCAATTGAGAGTTTGACTACTACTATGTATGAGGACACAGTAGTAACCAGAATATTTATTGAATAAAAATCTTTGCTCATTGCTCAACATCCTCCGCCTCCCGTCCTCGCTCAACCTGCACAGAGGAAAAACATATGCAGGGGCTGAGTACTTGATGCACCCAGTGAACTCATGCCCGAAATACATTTATCATCGAGTGAATCTCGGGTTTTACTTTAAAAGGCCGAGAAACACAAAAAATCATTCCTTAAAATAGTGTCCGCGGGGACAGATATCATCCTCCATCATATACCATATCTGAACCATCATGTGAAACGAGAATGTTGCCGCACTCTCGATCACTGGACCGGCCGACCTAGGGGACGACTCACGATCCCCATCAGTGCACTAGCCTAAGTAGGGCGTAGACCCTAGTTAGACCCGAATTCGTTAACCATCAAAGTCTAGTAGAGTTTTATTCTATTAGCCAAACAGATAGGTATTTTCAAAACATAAACACGGCATGCCATACTATTTAAAACCATCCTTATCACTAGGGATGTCAATCGGGTCGGCCCGTCGGGTTTCGGGCTAACCCTACTTGGGTTGCGGGTCGATCGGGTCTCGGGTTAGAAAAGCTCAACCCTAACCCTAAAAGCTCGGGTTTCGGGCTAGCCCAACGGGTTAATCGGGTTGCTACCGATAATATTAACATGCGATCAATCCAATAAATAATGATTAAAATTGCTAATATTCATACAATGTAAAACATTTAATTATGATATATTTGAGATATAAGCTTAAGCTCAATCATAAACATGATCAAATACTAATATTTGAGATATTTCGTAGAATTTTAACTCATGATTTAGAAATTTAAATATTTTTTTTGTGAATTTGAAGTTTTTAATTTATTTATCAATTATTATAGTAATAAAAATTTAATATATAATTTGTATATTTAATATAAAATTGAAAGGCATTTTTTTTAGTTAAAATTAATCAATGAAATGTCGAATTAGCAGTAAAAAATAGAATAATAGGAATTTTATCGGGTTTTCGGGCCAGCCCATCGGGTTTTCGGGTCTGGCCTTAATGGGTTGCGGGTTAATCGGGTGCGGGCTAATCGGGTTTTGATTTTATCAGGGCTAGAAATTTCCAGCCCTAACCCTATAAATTTGGCGGGCTATTCGGGCCAGCCCACGGGTTACGGGCTACATTGACATCCCTACTTATCACACCATAAACATATTGATTTAAGAAGAAGCGTTAAAGAATAAAGCCCACCTCAAAAGTTTAGGAATTCCGTAAAAAGTTCCTCGTTCCGACTTTTAGCGTGCGTGCGAACCACCTTTTCGGAAAACACATAACATTCATATCAATTCTCGGTAACGAAGGTATTTAGAATGCATGCACTCTAATTAAAGTCTTTTATTTCCTTTTCTCGGTTTTCGTGCATTTTCGATTATTTGGTGGCCGCCCAAAGCGTCGCGGGCGACGCTGGTCGGCCGTTTACGCTTATAATTCCTTCGTTGACTCCTCATAATTTTCCTCCGTGATATAGGATTTAATCCCAAGATTTTGATTAAGCGCTTAACTCACTTTCACCAATTTCTTTCCTTTAATTATTTCGGACTTGAGATAATTTATTCATCTTTGACATTAATCAAGAATTAATTAAGTAATTCCCCACAAATTAATTATTGGCCAAAAGATTTATTCCACTAGCCCAAAACATTTTATATTCGAGCCCAACTAAAAAAATAAAACACCTATCAATTTACTTAGCCCCATTTTTAAAGCAAAGGCCCAATTGTAATTCAAGCCCAGACTCCCTTATTTCTCCATACCCCCCACGCCTATCTCTCTCTCTACTTCTTCTTCCCTTTTTCTTCTTCTAATTCTCTCTCTCTCTCTCGACGGAAACAGTCACCAAAAAAATACGGGAGCTCTCTCTCAAAATCCGTCGCCTCTCCGTCGCGTTCACCTTCCTCACGACGCCGCTGCGCCGTTGTCACGACGGTCAGCCTCCGTCGCATGTCGTTGGAGTGAGGAGGTCCAGACGTCGCTGCTGTCGAGCTCCTCCGCCGCTCCAGCCTTCTTCGTCAGCCACCGCCGACGTCAGCATCGCTCAGCCATCGTCGCCGTCAGCAGCGAGCCGTCGGCGGCGG
This sequence comes from Salvia splendens, assembly GCF_004379255.2. Lineage (NCBI taxonomy): Eukaryota > Viridiplantae > Streptophyta > Magnoliopsida > Lamiales > Lamiaceae > Salvia > Salvia splendens. The sequence continues at coordinate 137,708 of NW_024599664.1, forward strand.
TCGGACAGCCCATGAGCGTCGTCGCTGCTGCTGTTCCTCGGCGGGAGGAAGCTGCTGCAGCCGCTGGTTGCCGTCGACGCGGAGTCTCTGCCGCCGACTCTCCGACCTCGGGTACATGCCGATGGGAAGTCATCCAGGCGGGCTGGCTCCGCTCCTCCGTCATCACCCGACTGCTCGCATAGCCCGAGATGTTCGGCCACAACCGTTTCTCATCGCTTCAACCCCGAAACTACACGGCAGCCACCGAACCAACTCTGAACAGCCCCGAAACAACCCGCATGGTACGTTCTTATTACAAAGTTATGTTCTTTTGGGTTTTCGATTAAGTACGGCGGTGTTCGATTGGTTTTAAAATGTTAACTTGCTTGAATTGTTTATGAGAGTGAATGCATGAATTACATGTAATATTTAGCTATTACAAAATCATGCTTTGAGATTGGAAAGGGATTATACCTCAAAATGGTTGGTCTTGGTGGTGAATGGACAAGAAATGGTGAAACAAATTCTCCTCTTGCTCCCTCTCTCAGCTTCTCTCTCGGCTCCTCTCTCTCACTCTTTTTTTTTCTTTTGTTTTGTGAAGTAAAATGTGAGGAGGAGAGTTTGAAGGGCTCAAGTAGTGGCTTTGGGGTGACTCTTGGATGGAAGCATTGATGGTGGAAGAGGGGAGATGAAGGAGTTGGAGAAGATGAAAGGTGGGGAGTCTCCAAGGGTGGAGTGGATCGGCCGATAGGTGGGAGGAAGAAGGAAGAAAGAAAAATCCTTGGGCTTGATCCGACGACTGGAGGACGTTGATGTCGTTGTTTGACCAGGCTACTCCAAAATACGCATACCAAATCCACAGCCGGTAGTCAGCTACCGCTTCAAGGACAATCGTGGGATGCTTGCCTTTGAAGCCGGTAAAGTACACCCCTTTCCAGGTGGCGGGGCAGTTCTTCCACTCCCAATGCATACAATCTATGCTGCCCAACATTCCCGAAAATCCGTGCTGACTCTCGTACATATCCATCAGAGCCTGACAGTCTTCGACGGTAGGCTTCCGCGGATACATATCCCCGAATATCTCCCTAACGCTCTCACAAAATATTGCAGACATTCGCGGGCAGTTGACTCACCGATGTGGAGGTACTCGTCGAACATGTCGGTCGAGACGTCATACGCCAGCTGTCTGATTGCGGCAGTGCACTTCTGTATGGGCGTGTGACCGAGTTTACCCACCGCATCCTACCTGAACCTGAAATGCTCGTATCGACGCTCTAAAGCGCTCACGATACGCATACATAGCGGACGATGCATCCTAAAACATCGCCGGAATAAGTTATTGCTGGGTTTTTGGAGCCCCTTGCACAACGGAAGAGTTGTACGACACAAATAAATCAGACGTAGAATAAATTTGACAGATTATGGGATTAATCTATTCACATGTTAACACAGAATTGCATGCTAGAACACAAATAATTCATGCTTTAAGAATATAAATCTTAAAACATGAATTCAACGGTTTAGAGTTACCGATTTGATTATCCAAAGAATCATAGATTGCTCGTGCCTTCTCCACGATGATCTTCAATACTAGACCACGGATCTTCTGACTCTTTCCCAAACTGTATCTTGATATCAGGGTGGGTTGATCTTATCAAAATACTAGGACTCGAATAAAGAGACAAAACTTTCTCACGGAGGAGAGCTGAAAAACTCACGGAAGAGAAAATTAATTAGAAAAAATCATCCCCTTCTTTAATATGGGAATGGACGAAATTTTCATTACAATTAAGTCTTTATTATGTCTCCTTTATTCTTCTATTTATATTAAGTTACATATTGGGCTCAGTCAGGGATCTATGGATGGTTTTGTATATGGGCTCCCCCAATTAGCTTTTTACTAATTAAATTGAACCTAGAATTTAATACAAGCTTATATTGGATTATTACGAGCAGCCACTACAGAAGTAATATTGACCTCCCCATCCAAATCCGAAATTACAAGTAATCCAGGTTTTCGTTTTGTTTATTATTTATTTCTCGTGTTTAAGATATAAATGTCCATTAATTAATTAAAGTGTGCTATGGACTTAATTAATTAACATTTTATCAAATCCAAGAATGGACTTAGCAAGAAACACTTATTTATTATTTATGGAATAATTAAATTCCAATTGTCCAGTTTCCGAATAATAAAAACCTTGTTCAAGCTCCTCTTGACGACATTACCAAACGAGACTCACCCCGCACACGATTTAACATAATAGCAATCCTAGCACCGCTAGATATTAATCGCCACTACCCAATATATCAGGATTATTGGGTTGCGAAAAACCCGGACCTTTTGATAAGTTAAAGTAGTGCGTAATCAATACCGTATGCTCAATGCTAACGTATGAAGATTAAGAAATAGTATTTTATCAAGACCTAGTCTTTCAGTAGATAGCATAAAGACGCGTCTTGCTGTTAGATCCATTAAGTGCTATACCACACCAACGTCATCTTATTTCAGAAAGGCTCAAAAATAATCGGACTGACATTGCAACCTTTCACGATAGGTAGTCTAAGCATATGTGGGTTGTGAAATTCTTCTTTTTCTTTTCCAAAGCATTGCATAGAACCGACTGTGTTACCTTAAAGTGGACGACGCCCACAACCAGTGTACTAAGCAAAAGACTTAGATTTTGTTTGCTTTTTATACATTTAAATGTTTATAAAACATCTTATAAATGCACAAGCAAACACAATGTAATAATATACTGATCCTATTCTTGCGATACTGTTCGAATAATACTGAATCAGGTTAAAAGTGGATTGTAGATTTTTCTGTATACAAGCAAGATTATATTCATGCGAACTTGCTCATAACATGCTTTTCAGTATACCAAACCTAACAATCTCCACTTATACTGAAAACATGCTTTCGATTATACCCATTACCAAAAACTCTTCCACTTATACACAAAACAGGTCTTGGAGCTAGATATATCGAACCACCATCATTTCACATCATGTTTGAAACATGTTGTCACAAAGGCATTTTCTGTAAAAAAATCTGCTTGGTTGTTCTCTGATCATATCTTTTCCACCACTATGTCTTTGCTGCGTACTTGATCTTTAATTAATTTCATCTCTCTATGTGATTGCTTAGCTTATGATCTCGTGTGTCCCTTGAGTTAGCCTTTGCTAGAGTAATTTAAAAAAATACTCATAGGCATACTCAAACTTACGATCAAAGCCACTAGGAATATACTCCTAAGGTAAACACATATAATGTGGATGACTTACTCGATCACTGATTAGTCATAAGACTTAGTCAATGTCACCCCAAGGACATTACATGAATGACTGGTAAACTAGAATATAGTGATAAGTCTTTCTCAAGTATTATAGTATATTCATTACCTCAATCAAAGTCTTTTGCCATGGTTAATATGATTTACATTTGCTATGCAAAAGCACAACTAATATCAAACTTATCACACATCATAACATATATGAGACATCTAGCTCCGAAACTAGTCTAATAATTTTTTATCTCACTAAGTGCCAAACGACACTTACTAGAGACAAGACTACTCCATCTTGAATGGTAAAAACATTTTCATAGAATTTCCAAATGCCCGACAAACATAGAGTGCCTAAGAAGTATACTAGGCTGAACGTGCTCGAACATAGTTGTAAATTGATAACTGCAATATCACTTTCTTGAGTGATGGGACAAATGAAAACATATACTTCGAACTAGACGGATTATTATAATTGCCTATTGTTTTCTCTGAATGAGAATAACAAAATGAAAGGAAGTTTGTAACGAGATCAAGACAAGAAAAAAAGTTAGTTGATGTATCCTTACAACGACGAGAAATTGTGCCTACAATCAAATAAAGTGAATGCAATCGTGCATAACATTTTAATGCGACGGCGCGTTACAAATACGACAACATTTATTACATGTTATGGCCAGGAGGGTTATTACCATGTTTTAATGAGAATGACCGCTATGGCGTGCCAAAAACAATATGGAGATGTGACCCTCAAGGACTGTCAATTGTTGTAATGACACCAATAATCTTGACTTCGAATCTAAAGTTTTCGAGAACGCCTCTATTATCGGGAAACGACGGAGTGCCACCTTTGTAGCTGGAATGGATAAAATTAATTGACAATACTTACTTAGATTCTCAGAAATTTCTTTCTATGAAGCTCCTTGACAATGGTAATCTTTTCGTGCATTTAAAACTTTTGATTGACCCGCAATTTGCAAGTGATGCATCACTGTTTCCTTAATGAAAGTGGTGACTCATTCTTGTTCCTCTTGAGTCAATTTTGATGCTATTCTAAATCAAGAGCAATTTCGCTCCTCATGTTGAAACTCGTTCTGATCCAAGTAAGACTGTTAAATAGATTTCTAAATTCTTGATACAGGACTCTCAAGAAAGCCAATGGCTCGATCTCTGCAAACACATATGAGGAATGAGTTTCAAGAGACACATACAAAAAAAGGATACATCAGCAACACGAGGAGTCAAATATTTTTTGCATCTATGCTTAGTTGTAGCAAGCGGCCGAAGAATCGAACGTTATGCCATACCTAGATATTAGGTCTTGAGAAATAGAAAGTTGAGATAAGCCGTGTACACCAAATGATCATGTTTTGTGGCTCAGAATTTATGTAAGTGGTTTGATCAAGGGATATACGGATAACAACGGAAAGTTGTGAGTCAGAGTATTTAAGATAGTCGCATAAGATCATCACTGTACGATAGTATTGGAATGAAAATACGAACACCCCTGATAGATTAAGATATACAAACGAAGGTCGTCGACGAGAGGAAATCATCCAGCAAGTGGCGAAATCGAATCAACTAAAATGGGAAACAATCGAAAGGAGGAACGCATGCTAGTACCATCGTCATCACCTCCTCCACCTAAGCCAGAAGGACATATTGAATAGTTTTGCAAAAGCAAAATCCTCTTATTCTCGATGGGATAGGAGAGCCAGCAAAGGCCGAGACTTAGATACGCGCATTGGAGATCAGCTTCGAATTCTTCAAGTGCACTGAGGAAGAGCGTTTGATTTGTGTAACCTACCAACTCACGGATTCGGCCGACTTTTGGTGGGACAAGCAAAGGACCATGACCACTGAGCAAATGGATACAATGACATGGGAGGACATTATACCGAAAGACGAAGACAACCGAGTTTTACAATCTCAAACAAGGGCGCATGTCAGTGACAGAATATGGCCGCACACTTGCGACATGGCTCGGCATGCACCCGAACAAGGGATACCAATAAGAAGATGGCTGAGAATTTCCGTTCGGGCTTAAGGCATGAGATAAGGATAGCATTGGCAAACCTTGGGAGACTTACATACGCTGGATCGTTGACCCGCGTACTAGACGTGTATGAAGTTATGCCCAAGGAGAGGGCGATGTGAAACACTACACTGGCACTGCCTCCACCACATTATTCTTGAGAGAAGAGAAAGTGGGATGATAATAAGGCTCCCTATAAAAACCAGGAATACCAGTCTACCCAAAACCAACCAAACTATAGGGGAGTACAGACTGCACCGAGGCAGATGGGTGATTTCCAACCCAAGCACCCTTCAATGCATCGTTTGCTCGTACTATCATTTTGGGAAGTGTAGAATTCATAATACTATCAAGCTTTTATTTACTGTAGTAGGTATAATTATTTTTGTAGAGAGTGTCCAAGCAAAAATGTGGGGACGAAGTTAAGGGAGAACAATCAAGGACCCCGTTAGCCGTTAAGAGGGGATATTTATATAATTTTAGGAATAAATTGGTTACCCTTGTTTTTTGCTACTAATCGTTGTAAGGAGAAACAAATATCATTACGAGCCCCGGGAAAGGAACCAACTGTGTATCATGGAATCAGGACGAATGGAAAAAAACGTCTATCATCTCCGCACCCCAAGTCACTACGATGTTGAGAAAAGAGCGTACTGCCTATCTTGTCTATCTACAAGGGGATGAGAAGAAAGAAAGGAAAATGGAGGATGTTGCTGTGGTACGAGAATTTTCAGACGTTTTTCCTGAATCTTTGCTTGGTGAAAGAGCAAGTTTCTGTCAGGTGTCGTTAAAGCGAAGGTGTATCCTACTGATCAGCAAGGAAACCCCGGCTAAGCCTGAACCTGGTATCAATAAATCCTCAGCCCTCTTCTACTGGGTAGTATAGTGAAGGTAGGGGTCGAATCCCACAGAGATGGTGACGATTTGGAGTGATTGTGGTGATATTTTTGGAAAGGTTTGGTTAGCTACCATGCTTGGGTTGAGTTTCTACCTAGACGGGAAATTAAGATGGTACTCTACTGACTAGGAAGGGTGAAGGGTGGTCAACCTGTAGCTGTGTACGTGGAATTTTGTTAATGAGGTGTAACAGAAAATATGCGGAAAGTACTGGGTTTCTATAAAATGCTAAACAGAAAAGCAGAGAATAAGTGGTAGTTGTGGTGACTGGGCTGACAGATCTGTAGGGTACAAGCTAAAAAGCATAAAGTAACCCAAAAAGTAAAAGTGGTCCCAAAACTAGGAAGTGGACATCATCTTCTCCAAACAACATGATCAAAAATAAACAACAATCCAGACTCTATGAACAACTTCAGATTCAACAAATCACAACTCAGATCCACCGATTTAAACATCAAATCAAAAGATTAAACTGGTGAAACTGTAAATCATGCTTACTGGTCAACATGCAAGGTGGCTAAACTCACGTAAACTAGATTTCCACACTTAACCATTTCAGAACCGAAATCTAAAAGTTAACTAGACTTATAAACTCATATCTACCAATCGGGAATGAAAATATGCTTGTAACACTTGAAAATTACTAATGCGGCTTAATCTAAGTTATCTAGGCAGGAGGAAAGGAAATCAAACGCAAGAAAACATCAAAAGCAAATTCATAGCAATTAAACATTATGATCACAACCAAAATACTTCAAGTCAAAAAATATAGGAAATACAACAGATCCAACATAAGAAAAAGCAAGTGAAAATAAACTGCGAAAGCTATTAAAGATTGTTAGCCACACCGGGCGATGAAACAACTGACTACGATCACACTAGCTGAAATGAGAACATTTGGAACTCCGGCGAACTCCTGGAACTCAGGTAATCGCAGCTGTGGTGAGGAATGAGAATCTGGACTGGGCTGAAAAACTGAATACCGAGAGATTTCTACCTAAGAGTGATGATGGTGCTCGATCGATTCTTTATCTCTCCAAGTGGCTTCCTTTTATAGGGAGGCTTGCCCTTGATTTTAGGGTAAAACCTCATTGCGAAATGACTTCTCTGCCCCTTAATTGCGGTTGATCAGCCCCAGCTATCTTCTTCTCTATCTCGAACTTTTTTTTCTCTATTGCATGCATCCTGGCTAGTATTGCAGCCCCCTGGCGCCCTTTTCACCTGAAGTATCTGGAGCTTTGCCTACTGGCTAGAACATTCAACTTGCACACTTAAGCAACTGTTTTGCAGATATAATCCAAATATGCACATCATACTGACCAGTAACCAAGGCCTAGAATGCGACATATCAAACTGCTCACACTTACCACATGCTTGTCCTCAAGTGTGATGAACAAACAAAAGAAGTAAGTCGTATTCTAGCCTGGTTACTCCCCTGACCGACTCTATCCTAAACTAGACTCTAAACATTACGCAAAGAAAAACACATAAACGACACAGACACACAAGACAGACACTAAAAACACTTAAAACATATCAACTGGGCTATATTTTCAACCATCCCTCCCCTTGGACAACATTGAATTTCTGCCGCCCCCTCTTCCCTCCCAGTCAGTATATCCGCTCGTCAAGATCGCCCAAAACTTTTGGCCAAAACACTAGGTTCACTCAGTCACTCATACCTCTCCGGGAATTTTAGGAATGTTTTCTCTAAATGCTAGACAACAGATGCTTCGGACTTAGATCTCACGTGCAGCTACTGAAGGTCTTTAAAGCTTGTAACGGGGCTATTGGCTTGTAGTGTTTGGGTTGGTTGTTCCTGAGGCTCTAAGCTCAAAAATTTCTAACTTATTTCGGTGTGGGAGACCGTGTGCATTTGGCTCTCGGTTGTTGCTTCTTTTTGGCTGGACGCTTTCTGATATCGGGCTCCAACGGGTCAGCAGCTTCCTTGTAGCTTCGCCACCCTTATTCCTTCTCTTTTGTGGTCAAGTCTTTTTGGACCATTTTCTTCACATTCTTTTCACTTTTGTGGCTTCGCCACCCTTATTCCTTCTCTTTTTTTTGGATCTGGGATGAATCCCTGATCGGTTTTCTCTTTTCTTCTCAGCTTTTGCTCCAGCTGGTTTCCTTCTTTGTATGTCCTTCTAGCTAGTTGCCTTACTGCCTTCTGCCTTGCACACAGTCCCAGTGGTTGAGGGGTTATTTCGGGGTGTATAAGGTTAGAAAGTTGGGTTCTAAGTGTAGTTTTTTTTTTGCGCCGGGGGAAAGGGGGTTCCTACTGCCTTCAGCGTTGCTACACGCAGTCACTTCACCCTACGCACCTTGTGGCAGCCACTCTCTTTTTTTCTGAAAATAGTGGAAAGTGGTTCCACTTTAAGCTTTTTATCTCACATTTAAGAGGGCTTTTGTGTTTTGGCTCTAAGTATGGGCTTTTCTCTCATACTCGCTTCATCTATACTAACTAGGAGGTACTAAGGGGGTGGTTTTCATTGTCCAGCTTGCCCTACTTCTTCAATTCCCCTTACCGCCAGCTCAAGACGGTTGAGTTTTAAGCCCCAATCAACACATCAAAGAAAAAAAACTAGACCTAACAAAACACTAACACAAACACAACCCACGCATGTACACATACGTCATACTAGCCATTGCGTCCTCCCTCCCACTTCACAAGTGTCTGCCCTCAGATAAGGTTGTGAAGTGGAAAAGGTAATGGCCAGTATGGTGGACACACAAACATGACAAACAAAACGACATGCTAAAAACTAAAACTTCTCACACTTAGACTATAAAATAGGCTAAGTGGGAGAGTTTAAAACCTAAGCAGAATCCAACAATTACAAAACACATATATACATAAACTTCTCACACTTAGACCACGTAGTGGGCTAAGTGTGAGTCAACATGCTTATGAAAACATAAAAAAAACAACAGAATATGCGTCATAGTAGCAAACCCTTCCTTCTCACACTTAGACTATAAAATTGGCTAAGTGTTATGAAAGGGGTTTGCGCACATACACAAATTATACTACCTAAACAAACACCAAAACACAAACAAAAAATACGGAAACCTAAAAAAAACTGAAAATTAAAACGAAAACTAGCTGGTCAGTGGGGGGTCGTTAGTGATTCCTGCTCCTTCGTGGTGCAGGTGGTGCAGGTGGGTTCTCCGGTGGTTCCTCTACGTTCTTGGGCTGGTTCTCATCAGACTTCGCCGGCTCCTCAGCTTCCGCCGGTACCTCGGCACTCTCGTTCCCCGATTCTGTTTCCTCTGGCACATTTGGTTCAGTATACTGGCCTTCATGGCCCCTAGTTCCGGTTGCTCCTTCCTGTCTTCCCTTGGTTATTTCCCTCAGTATTTCCTCCATCACGGACGCTATCCTGGTCAACTCCGATCGCATCTGTCGGGTTTCCTCTCCCATCTCTGCCACTGTCCTTTCCTAAGTAGCTTGCCTCTGCACTTGCATTCCATGTCCTGTAGAGGCTCTACCAGTTGGTATAGCCTCTTGTCCCATTGCGTAGAAATGCGGGACACCTTCTCTCATGTACACATCATTTGTGCGGATGAAGAATGGGATGTCAAACAACCCAGGAGGGCTTACCATAGTCAGATGGGATAAGTCCTTGGCCCTTGTGACGAGGATGTTTTTCCCGATAAATACTCCCAGAATATTGCATAGGGTGAGATTTCGGGCAGGATGGGTGGCGATCAAATGGCATTGGTACGCAGTCCAGAACCTTAGATGCAATCTCCGTCCATGCTTTGCACACCAAAGTAGATATAACTCCGTCATTGAGGTACGGACGGCTGAGTTTGACTGGCCCAACAAGTTGAAATCTAGATGGAGTTGCACTAGACGCAGAACGGGGTCATTGAAATAGATTGAGCGAGAGATGGTTGAAACAAACTCCCCAGCACCTGGATGAGTTAACTCTGCCCAAGCCTTCTGTGGGTCAAAATCGACATGTCGACGGGGGATTCCCCGTTCCCGATTTCTCCAATCTGGCCCTATGGCCTCCTCAAGGCTGCACATCCCCAGCCAAACCGTCCATTCAATTAGACTTATACTCATCTCCCCTCCAAACAATCTAAAACTTATAGAAACCACATCTAAATCCGTAGTCACCTTAAACCAAAATGTAGTGAAAAATTCTTTTGCGAGCCGAACACAGATATCTGGGTTCCCATTCGGAATCAACCACTCAAATCCCAATGCATGCAGATAGGTTAGGAACTGCTCTCGGACACCTAACTCATCCAAAGAGGGATAATGCATTACCTTTCCGCATTTGACGTCCTTGTTTCCATCATCTATGCTGTCGCAAACATCTTGCAGCTTCTTTGATTCAAAAATCTTCATCTCCTCAGCTATCTCGTCAGTGAAGCCCACAGTCTACCTGAAGGGGCTGGCAGTGGAAGCGTGCGTTAAATTACCGATCACATGAATTTGATCTATTTAGCAGATTATTTAGACAAAATCTATTCGCGTAAATTATCACATGTATCATGCTCATAACTTGAATTAAATCATGCTTTAGAACGAATAACTCCTAAAACATGCATACTACGGAGTTAGCCATTTTACCTCGTTGATTCAATCTAGAATCGAAGATGGCTTGCGTCTTCTCCTCGTGAAGATCTTCAATACAAGACCTCAGATCTTCTGACTGGTGTCCCGGACTATACGCTGGTATTTGTGTGGGCAAATCTCACCAACGTACTAGGACTCGAATAATGGAAGACAGAACTCAGCTCGCGAAGGAAGAGCAATTTTCGTTTCTCTCTCTTTCTAGGAGGGGACGAAAATAATGATGAGGAAAAATCTGTTTTTTGTCTCCTTTATTCTCCTATTTATATAAGTCACATATTGGGCCCAGTTAGGGATCTAAGGAAAGATTTGCTTTTGCTAATTAAATTGAACCCACAATTTAATATAAGCTTATATTGGAATACTACAAGCAGCCACTACAGAAGTAATATTGCACTGCCTTTCCAAATCTGAAATTACAAGTATTCCGGGTTTCCTTTATTCGTTTTAAATTTATTTTCCGTGCTTAAGATAGAAACATCCATTAATTAATTATTGTCTGCTATGGACTTAATTAATTAACATATTTTATTCTCCAAGAGTGGACTTAGCAAGAAACTCTTATTTATTTTTCATAGAGTAATTAAACTCCAACTAGCTAGGTTCCGAATAATAAAACCTTGTTTCGAGCTCCTCTTGTGGATATTATCAAACAAGACTCTCCTCACGCACGTTTCAACATAATAGCAATCCTAGCACCTCTAGATAATGATCACCACTACCCAATATACCTGGATCGTTGGGTTACGAAAAACCCGCACCTTTGGTAAGTCAAAGTAGTGGATACTCAATATCGTATGCTCAATGCTAACGTACATTGATTAAGAAATTAATTATCAAGACCTCGTCTTTCAGTAGATAGCATAAAGACTCGTCTTGCTATTAGATCCATTCAGTGTTATACCACACCAATGTCATCTTATTTCAATAAGGCTTAGAAATAATCGGACTGACATTGCAACCTTTTCGCGATAGGTATTCTAGGCCTATCTAGGTTGTGAAATTCTTATTTTTCTTTGTTTAGAACTGACCGTGTTACCTTAAATTGGACGACACCCACAACCGGTCTACTAAAACAAAGACTTAGACTTTGTTACGTTTGCTTATACATTTAAATATGTAATAAACAACCATTAAATGTAAAACATAACAACATTATGACAAAAATAATCTGTAGCATTTATTGGAAAATAACCATTAGAGTTTTACAGTATGCAATCACTCGAAAGGTGATTTCTAGTATACAAAACCCTAACACCACCTCCGGTACCTTAATCTCTCTACCGGTGGGTGGATTAACTCCCGATGATCATCCAGAAGCTGTTTTTCGGTGTACTCCTCATCTTCTAAAGAAACATCACTTTCGGAAGCTGATTCGGCACTGGCCGTATACTCGTCGTCGCTCAACTCCCTTCGGCTCGGCGGAGTTCTCTGAGCAGCTTCCCTGGTGACTATTCCAGTATTTACCACTCGGGACTTCTTGGTGACTGATTTCCTTTGAATTGGGGCCTTCCTCTTCCTCTTTCGTGCTTGCTGATATCTGGCTTCCTCCTCCGCTTGGGTTAATGACTCATACTAGGCAGTGGGAATGTTCTCTACGCCGAGATGGGTGTCGACTTGCTCTGATTCCTCGGGGCCTACTGACTCGGATGCGAGGTCCAGACCCTCAGCTATCCTTCCAGTTTCTTCGCCTTGGCCACCCGGCATTGGAGAGACCTCTTCGATTTCCATTGCAGTATCCTCTGGGTCGGTAGCAGGTAAGGAATCCTCCCCAGGTTTTGTGGGAGTTGCCCCTTCCTCTTCACTGATGATCTCTACCGGGTCTGCCTCTGTGCTCAGTTTAGCTTTACTAGCTGCCCACTTACCCAAACACCTATGTGACACCCTTTACGGCTTAGGCCGGTCTGCCTTAGGATCAGTCTTCAATACTAGCCTCCGCTTGATAGCCTTTGGTTTCACTACTGGAGGCGCCACTGGAACAGGTACTTCTATTCCCGGCTCTGCTTCGTTTGCTTCCGTTTCTTGTTCCTCCATAACTGTATCACCCCTCTCTGCTTCTGGCTGGGCTGATTCCGGCAATATCTCTCCTTCCCTAATTTGGCTTTCGTTTGCTCGATCTCCAGGCTGATAGGCTGGGCCTTCTGGTACACGTACTTCTCTTATCTCATCACTCTCTCCTACTGCCTTCGAAGCGAGGTCCAGACCCTCAGCCTTCTAGGCAGTGCTTTCTTCTGCTTGGTTCACCTTGTTCACTATGGAATCAAACTCTTCGTCAGTCATGAGGTCCCGCTTCTGGGTTGACTCATTCAGATCTATCTCCCCCCTAACCACTTCGTGATGAACGGCTTCTGCGACCGTCGTCTCCTCTGCTGCACTTCCTCCGTCTTGGCCTTGCTTCTCCTTCCTCAGCCTTTCTTCTCTTTCTGCTGGATCAGAATCGTAATAGGTCGCAATAGGGTCAACATATGAGGGTTCTGACGGTGCGGCTTCAGTGGGAGATTCCTCTTCTTGTGGAATCGTTGGGGAAGTCGGCATGGTAGATGGAGGTTGTGTCGTGGGATGTGCGCTTGTCTCTGATGCGGTTACCGCCGTGCTTGCTCCGGTCATGCTCCCCTGTCCTCTGATTTGGCTGAAATTTTCCAACTCTGCCGCCCAATTTCTGGTCGGATCTTATAGCCTAAGAAACTCTGCCATTGCGTTTAATGAGATCATCGCTGGCGCTTGCGGAGCCGACTCTGATGGTTGTGGATTCGGCGGTGGTTGGGTGGATGGTGGTTCTTCTCCCGGCTGTTGTGTTTCTGGGACTTCTTCCCGGCGGTTTGAAGGGGGTTTGATTTTCGTTGTGAATGATTTCCTTCCCATGGTCGAAAATGGTTATTTAGTGGTGGAAAGTTAGGTTCGATTTCTGGTGGAGATGAAAAGGGAATTTGGAAGAGGGAAAATGGAAATGAGGGTTTCTGAGGGAGAATGGGTGAGACGATGTGGTTATTTGGGAGAGAGAGTGCAGTTGTAGGTAAATTTAACCGGCATTTGGCAGTTCCAGGTTGTCCTCATCATGTGTTGGAGACGGTTGGGCGGGCTGCCTTCTGATTGGACAATGCCCATCCTTTCGCTGCTTCTCCTGCAGAGCTGCAACAGCCATAATTCAAATTTCCCCTATTCTTAACTAATACGGAAAAAAATTAAAATAGGCACTTAAATAAAATTGAAGTTGCACCAGATAAGTAATCTCGGGGTCAATGCATACTCCAAAATAATTAAGGCCCGAAAATATTTTTGGATTTATTTTTTAGAAATTCTCTTGCGTGCAAAAATTAACTACGTATTTACAATATTTACACTTCTCTTAGGCAATTTGGAACTCCACTTGGCCAGTATATGCAGACTTTCAAAAGAATTGGCCCAGTGGAATTCCAAATCCCTATCCTACTGGTCAGTGAGAAACTGAAGTGTGGGGCTGTAGTGGGATTTCATCCACTACGCCCACTTCACTGTTCTCCCTAAAGACCTTTAGCCTATGTCCATTCACGAAAAAAGGTTCAGAGTTATATAAACTCCCTGAAATTTCCACAGCTCCATTAGATCGGAGTGCAGTGATGGTATAAGGCCTGGTCCATTTCGACTTGAGCTTCCCAGGCATGAGCTTCAGTCTAGACTGGAAGAGTAGTACTTTCTACCCAACATGGAGATCCTTGGTCCTCAGATTCCTATCGTGGCACAATTTGGTTCGCTCCTTGTACCAAGTGGCTGAGTCGAACGATTCCAATCTGAGTTCCTCTATCTCCTGCAACTGCAGCTTCCTTTCCTCTTCATAGGCTGCAGCATCCACATTTACTTGCTGTACTACCTAGTATGCTCGGTGCTCAATCCCAACGGGTAAATGGCACATCTTTCTGAAAACAATCCGGTACGGGGACATTCCTATGGGAGTCTTGTAGGCTGTACGATAGGCTCATAGAGCATCCTCTAACCTTGTACTCCAGTCCTTTCTCGAAGGGTTGACACTCTTCTTCAAAATCTTCTTTATCTCGCGGTTAAAAATCTCCGCTTGACCGTTTACTTGTGGATGGTAAGGGCTATATAGTCTGTGGTGCACACCGTATTTCTTCATTAAGGCTTCAATTGTGTGATTACAGAAGTGTGTACCTTGGTCCGATATGATCTCCCTTGGCACTCCGAACCGGCTGAAAATATGACTCTTCAGAAACTTGGCCACCTCCCTTGCTTCACACGTGCTTGTGGCCTTGGCTTCCACCCACTTTGAGACGTAGTCCACTGCAACTAGAATATATAAATTGCCATAGGACGAAGGAAAAGGATCCATGAAGTCCATTCCCCATATGTCGAACAGCTCACAGACAATTACCGGAACTTGGGGCATCTCATCTCTTGCAGATATCCCACCGGTCAGTTGACAGCGCTCACAACTTCTGCAGAACTCGTAAGCATCCTTGTTGAGCGTTGGCCAATAAAAGCCGCTATCCAGAATCTTTCATGCCGTCTTCTTAGGACCTAAGTGTCCTCCACATGCCAAGGAGTGGAAATGTGTCAATACGTCCCTTTGCTCCCAGTCAGGAACGCACCTCCTTATCACTTGATCGGATCCTACTCTGCACAGATAGGGGTCGTCCCAAAAATAGTATTTTGCTTCACTCTTGAGCTTCATTCTTTGGGTCTTGGTAATACTCGGTACTTCTGGAAGCTCTCCAGTCACTAGATAGTTGGCTAGGTCTGCATACCATGGTTCTTGCCCTACCTTTTCTTTTCCTTTTGCTGTATCGTACTGGCCAGTAAGCTTCATCACTTCTTCCCAGTCAATTTTCTTGACCTCAAAAATTACCTCACATAAATGCTCCTCTGGAAACTTGTCGTGCACCTCTTCGCTGTTTCCATCCTACACTATTTTACTCAAATGGTCTGCCACCTTGTTCTCGACTCCTTTCTTATCTTCCACCTCCCAATCAAATTCTTGTAACACGAGTACCCATCGGATCAAACGGGGTTTGGATTCTTTCTTGGCAATCAGATACTTAGTCGCTGCATGGTAAGTATAAACGGTGACCTTGGACCCCAACAAGTATGGCCGGAACTTCTCGAAAGAATACACCACTGCCAGCATCTCCTTTTCAGTGGTATTGTAATTTCGTTAGGCTTGATTCAGAGTCTTAGATGCATAAAAAATTACGTACCTCTTCCCATCGATCTTCTGACCCAGTACGGCTCCTACTGCACAGTCGCTGGCGTCACACATTACTTCGAAAGGATAGTCCCAGTCAGGAGCCCGTATGATAGGTGCGGATATCAGCTTTTCTTTGAGAAGGTTGAAGGCAGCCTTGCATTGCTCATCAAAAACGAACTCCACTTCATTCTGCAGAAGTCGGGTAAGGGGTTGGGTGATCTTGGAGAAATCCTTGATGAATCTTCGATAAAATTCGGCATGCCCTAGAAAACCCCTTATACCCTTCTGATCAGTAGGGAACGGCAATTTGGATATAACATCCACCTTGGCTCGATCCACCTGGATTCCTCTCTCTGAGACCACGTGTCCTAGAACAATCCCCTCGGTGACTATAAAATGACACTTCTCAAAATTCAAAACCAGACTTTTTGCTTGACACATTTCTAGAACTATGTCCAAATGATGAAGGCATGAGTCGAAAGAGTCTTCGTAGACCGTGAAGTCATCCATGAATATCTATGTACAGTCCTCAATCAAATCGGAGAATATGCTCATCATACATCGTTGAAACGTACCTGGAGCATTGCACAGGCCGAAAGGCAGGCGTCTGTATTCATAGGTTCCGAATGGGCAAGTGAAGGTGGTCTTGTCCTGGTCTTCAGGATCCACGTAAATTTGGAAATATCCGATGTACCCATCTAGAAAGTAGCATTACTTCTTCCCAGCTAATCTCTCCAGCATTTGATCGATGAAAAGCAAAGGTAAGTGGTCCTTCCTGGTTGCATTGTTTAGCTTACGGTAATCTATGCATATTCGCCAACCCGTGACTAACCTCGTTGGTATCAGCTCATTCTTCTCATTTTAACGACTTGGATCCCTGATTTCTTTGGGACCATGTGAATGGGGCTGACCCACTCGCTGTCCGGCACTGAATAGATAATCCCTAGCGACAACAATTTCAAGATTTCCTTCAATATTTCCTCTCGCATGTTAGGGTTTACCTTCCTTTGTGCATCTCGATGTGCTTTTGCTCCCCCTTCCAGCCTAATGTGGTGCATGCAGACGTCGGGGCTTATTCCCACTAAATCTGTAAGACTCCATCCAATTGCCTTCTTGTTCTTGCTCAACACAGTCAATAGCCTCACCTCTTGTTCCTTTGTAAGGGTGCTGCTAATGATCACCGGATATGAGTTCTCCTCTCCGAGGAAAGCATATTTCAGATTCGATGGCAGTTTTTCAGCTCGACTTGGGGTGGGAGTGTGTCTTCGGGTAGAGAGTTCCCTTCAGCTTCTCCTTCTTTTTCTAATTCTCCCCCTGAGGATTCCTCTGTATTGGCTGGTAGCTGAGCCCCTGCGGCTCCAATGAACTCCGATTTCTGGCAAAAACTCTTGATTGCCCCTTCTATTTCTTCTTCAATCAACCCTTGACTATTGATCAGATCACACCAAGCAGCGGCTTCCACGTCAGCCTGTTCATACACATCCAAAGCTTGGAGTTTCTCCTGCAATAATTCAGCCTCAAGAAAATCTTGGACTAAGGGGTTAATTACATCAACATAGCATAAATTTTCAGAATCTATAGGTCTCTTCATGGCCTCATTGATATCAAAAGTAAACTTCTCCCCATGGAAATCAATGCAAATTGTTCCCTCAGCCATGTCCACTATCGTCTTGGCTATTCTCAAAAATGGTCTTCCTAACAAGATGCCACTAGACTCCCTAGCCTCGGATTCACTCATTTTGATCACATAAAAATCAGCAGGGTAAGTGAAATTGTGCACCCTAACTAACTTATTTTCTAGGACACCCTCCGGACTTATGCACGATCTATCGGCCAGTTGGATCAATACCCTAGTACTTGACAATTTAACTCCTCTCAAACGGTTATAGATTGACAAAGGCATAATATTAATAGAAGCTCCAAGATCACACATTGCATGCTCGACTTTCACATCTCCTACAGTTATAGGTAGAGTGAACATACCTGGGTCGGCTCTCTTGGGTGGTAGCTTCTCCTGCACAATTGCTGATGCGATTCCTTCCACCATGATCTTCCCATCCTCCCGTGCCTTCCCGGCTATGAACTCTTTAATGAATTTCCCAAGTGGAGGTATCTTCACTGCCTGGAGGATTGGTATGGTAACATCCAGCTTCCCGAAAACGGACATGTAATCCACTGGGTTCTCCTTCTTCCTCTTGGTCACGAAGCGGTAAGGGAACGGTTTCCTTCCTTTCTCTTTTTCGACATTTCCATCAACAACCTTCTCAGAGTCTTGCTTGGGTGCATCCTGGGCTGAAGTTGCCTTCGTTGTCCCCTTCTCCTTAGGTGGGTTCATCCTGGGTTGTAGGCCTTCGGTCTCAACTTTTCTCGAGGGCTCCTCATCCAAGTAGAATGGATCTTGCATCGGGGGCAGGGGTCTGCATAGCTCCTCTTCCGAGACAACGTAATGTTGCTCCACTTAGCTCCCTTCTAGACACCTTTGGTTGGGGTTCGTCATAAGTAATACCGGACCATAGTGTGACCTTGCTCACGTTTGCCTTTTCAGGTACATGGACTGTAGACGGGAGTTTTCCTGAGTTTCCTTTCATTTCACCCATCGAACTGGCCAGCTGGGCCAACTGCCTATTCATCATATCCATGTTTGCCTTATGCTCCTTCTGGGCATTCTGCATCCCTTGAACTACTTCGTTATGGGACTGTAACTCACCCTTGATACCTTGCTGGGATGCGAGCAATTCTCCCATCATGTCCTCCATGGACCTCCTTGACCGGTTAGGGTATTGGGATTGACTTGGCCCTTGGTGCTGGTTATACTGAGGGTTTTGGCTGGATTGGAAATTCTGGAAGTTTTGCTGGTTCTGGTTAGATTGGTATTAGTTATACTGGCCAGGAGGGTTGTACTGGCCAGGAAGGTTGTACTGGTCTTGGTGATATTGATTTTGGTTCTGGTTTTGCAACTGGTTCTGGTTATGCTGATGTTGCGGACCTTGGTTGGGTTGGTTCTGGTAATTTTGGAAGTTCCTCTGGTGGGGTGGTACATAAATAGGGTTCGGGTTCTAGTTTTGTGGGTGTTGGTTTTGAGATTGTTGACTGTGGGGTTGTTGGTTCCTTCCTGACCAGTTGAACTGGTTGTTGGGATTTTCTTAGCCACGGTTGAAATTCTGGCTCGGGTGGGGGTTGTAATGGTTCTGACCTTGACCTTGGTTTTGATTTTGGCTCCCATCTCCCCATCGAAAGTTCGGATGATCCCTCCATGGTGCGTCCCGTTGTCTCCCCTGGATCCAATGCCCACTAGAATTGTAGTACCCAGCAGCATTGACTTGGTCCATATTCACGAAGTCATTGGGCTGATCATAGCTTGGTCCTTGGTTTCCCTGCTCTGCCCCCTTGTAGTTCCTAGCTGGGGAAGTCGGTGGTGCGTTCTTCTTGATCGCGCTCAGGAGTGTCTTCTTCAATTCGTCTATCTTCAATTCAATCTTCTGCTCTATCTTCTGCTCCTGGTCAGTAGACAAGGCGCTGGCAATCCTTTCTCTGCTGTAACCATCTCTGGAATTGTCGTACTCCTTCTTCGCGCTCAAAAGTTTCCCTAGGACCCTTTTAGCTTCGCTGACCCTGAACTGCGTGAAGCTTCCTCCTGACGAAGAGTTTGCTAGGTCCTTTGTTGCCTTGTTCATTCCCTCATAAAAGGTATGATGTACCTCGATATCAGCCATGCGATGGTTGGGACATGCATCCAAAAGGCTCATGTACTTCGCCCAATAATCACTCAAGGGCTCATCATACCCTTGCTTCACACTAGTGATCTCTCTCTTCAGTGCGCTCATCTTCGATGACGGGAAAAATTCCCCTAGGAAAGCTAACTTGAAGTCGGCCCAACTCTCGATGGAATTAGGAGGCAGTCGCATGAACCAGGTGTTTGCCTCCCCTTTCAAAACGAACGGCAAAGCCTTCAATCTGTAGTCATCCTCGGTCTCCCCTGCTGGCCTTCTCTGCGCCCTACAAATCTTACAAAACTCATGAAGGAACTCGTAAGGGCCTTCATAGCTCTTCCCGCAGTATGTAGGTAGAATTGCGATAACATGGAGCTTTACATCACAGGCAGTCTGCCCCGGGGTGACTACAATAGCTTGCGGTGGTTCTCCCTCGGTATGCGCGTTCAGCGTACCGATCTCTGGATCATCATCTACGTTGGCAGCCATCTCCCTTGGGTTGCCATCCAATAGTTGTATCTCTTCTGGTATTGACCCTTCTATGGTGTATTGCTCTTCGTCACTACTCGTGCCTAGGTCAGACAGGGCTGTCAATAGGCCAGAACGAGTGGTTACGAATATAGTTCCTCGCTGGAGAGTGTCCAAGCAAAAATGTGGGGACAGAGTTAAGGGAGAACAATCAAGGACCCCCGTTAGCAGTTAAGAGGGGATATTTATATAATATTGGGAATAAATTGGTTACCCTTGTTTTTTGCTACTAATCGTTGTAAGGAGAAACAAATATCATTACAAGCCCCGTGAAAGGAACCAACTGTGTATCATGGAATCACGACGAATGGAAAAAAACGTCTATCATCTCCGCATCCCAAGTCACTACGATGTTGAGAAAAGAGCGTCCTGCCTATCTTGTCTATCTACAAGGAGATGAGAAGAAAGAAAGGAAAATGGAGGATGTTGCTGTGGTACGAGAATTTTCAGACGTTTTTCCTGAAGCTTTGCCTGGTGAAAGAGCAGGTTCCTGTCAGGTGTCGTTAAAGCGAAGGTGTATCCTATTGATCAGTAAGGAAAGCCCGGCTAAGCCTGACCCTTGTATCAATAAATCCTCAATCCTCTTCTATTGGGTAGTATAGTGAAGGTAGGGGTCGAATCTGAAGAGAGGTAAATTTTGTTTCGAGTGTGCACAGAAATGGATCACTGCAAGCGCTTGGTCAAGACACCACGCTCCTTAAATCCACTAGAGCACAAGGTCTAGGAACTTAAGAGAACATAAAGTGCTTGGTCGTTGGACACACATCGACTCCCCTTCAAAAATTATAAAAAATCCCTCAACCCGAATACTATGAATTAGTATAGGGAAGTGGGGTCGATCCCACAGAGATGGACTCGCAAAGTAGTGCTCAGAGACTTTGGACAGACTAATGGCTGCTGCCACGCAACAAAAGGGTTGAGAATTTTAAACTAACTCTAGACCTAGGCAGAAAATGTAAATGCTAGACCTAGGACATGTTAAACTTGTAAATTCAGACTTCGACAACAAGAAACAAAACCACTTCCTAGACAGTGTAAACAACTACCTAATCTAGCTAAACAGAATATGACTGAAGGTGGGGACCATAATTCCAAAGATGGCAAGTACGGAAAGAACTGCAGATTAACAAACTCTGACGCTAGCTCGCAGCAAAATGCATCCCCTCAACCAAATTAAACTTGCAGATGAACAAAACAGAGCAAAAGCGAGATTCGAACAGCATATAGAGATTTGGTCGTCGTTATCTTGCTGCAACTCGGAAACACATCAGATCTGCGTACACTAGACGGAATGAAAGAAAATCACGTAAACTAAGCATGAAAATCAGATCGAAACTACTCAGATTCACGGCAGAATGCTTGATCCACTCCGGATCCAAGACATCCGAACCCAACAACCAACAAATCCAGCAAATCCAACCAAAATTCTTCCACAATCCAACTCCAATCTCCCAGATCTGACCATTAACCTGCAATAACTCAGTAAACAGCTGCGAAACGCATCCAACTCAGACAAATTAAAACTCCAAAATCTCAATAAGCGAAACGATCAAACCAGAAATCAACACAATCGCCATAACGGAAAATCAAACTTGCAATTAAACCAGAAACTATTCGGTGAAAACAGCGAACCGAGCTTCGAACAACGAAGCTCGGCAGAGTAAGCAAAATGCGGAAAGCAGAAAGTAAATTGTTTCTTCGCTCTTAACAAGAGCGGTGTTACACCATATCGGAAGCTAAGGTAAAACCCGAACGTGCGAACTGAGATCTCTTCAAAGCTAGTATCAAGTGTGTGTGCGGAAAGTGAACTAAGCAACAGGCTGTGGTGAGGTCTCCCCCGGGAAGATCCCTCCAGCTTGCATGCTTCTGCCTTTTATAGATGCGGAAATAGCCCTTGAGTCTTCGTAGAAATCTCTATTCTACCCTTCAACTCTGGAGCTTCCTCCGTCGAGCAATTCTCTTCATAATCGTTCACTAAATCGCCAGTTCCTCGACCTTGTGATTTTTTGGTCTTCTTTCCTGGACCTGGCGAATTCCTTCACACACCTGGCTTAAAACGTGTGTTAGTCCCAGTAAAATCACGAATTAAATCCCTAGACCCATGCATGAAATTAGCCTTATCAAACTGCTCACACTTAAACCATGCTTGTCCTCAAGTATGAAAGACAAGAAAAAGAAATAAGGCGAATTTCAATGCACGGTCCCCCCCAAGTACTATTCTACAAACAAAACAGACTCCTAGACCTAGACAACTTCAACACGAAACACATAAAAATCACAAAAGAAACGAAAACACATAAGCGCATAAACTGGTATTTTCCTAGCAGCCATCCCCACAAGTTTAAGGTCAATCCAAGCGTTTACAGCCTCAGATTCCTCCCCTTCCCTTCTTCTATCTAGTCGAGTTGTCAGTTCGTCAAGATAGCCTTCTGACTTCCCAATTGTTAGATTCACTCGATCACTCATTCCTCACCAGGGATGTTAGGATCGGATCGCTCTTAAGTTAGAGTTACTCCACTGATGCATCGGGTTATGAGAGTTTCTCCTTCCTACCGTCTCCTTTTTATTCCTGGGTCTGGTTACTACTGCTTCCTAACCTGAATTAAATTTTTTTTTTTTTTTTTTTTTTTTTTTTCCTGGACTTCGTCCAGCTTATACCTCCGGTTTTATTATTTTAACTCCTCCCCTGGACTTCGTCCAGCTTATACCTCCTTTTTCCTGGACTTCGTCCAGCTTATACCTCCTTTTCCTGGACTTCGTCCAGCTTATACCTCCAGAAACCCCTTTTTTTTTCCGTCAGACTCTTCTCCCTAAGCATTCAGTGGTAGCCCATTCTTTTTACAAGTTAGCTCAAAGTGTATAGGCTTATAACTCGCTCTTATAGTAGGGCTGCACAACTGGGTTATCTAAGGCATCCTCTATCGTTCTCACTTCATCCAACTGACTTTGATTTATTAAGAGAAAAGGATTCACAATTTAGCATGTATTTTCTCTTCAATTACTCTCCCTAAGGGGCTTTTTGCTATTTATTTTACCAGTTATGCAAACACGAAACCTAAAAAAAAAAAATTCTACAAACTCCTAGACCTAACAGAATATGTACAAGACACTAACTGCACTAACTGCGTCCCCCCTCCCACTTCATTTATGCTTGTCCCCAAGCAATCCGCATGAAGTGGAAAGCAGGCCAGTTAGTGGCGACATGAAACACACTCAACAAAACACAAACTTCTCACACTTAGACCAAGCATTGGGCTAAGTGGGAGAAGGAACAACATACAACACATATATACAGAACCTAGCATGCTGGCAGGTAAAACAGAAATAAAACGAAAGAACTGTTAAATAAAAGAAAGAAAAAGTTACTTGGGTTTGAGGGGAAATTCAATTCGGTGTCTGGCCCCCGTGGGAGCCAAACTTTGGTGGCACCGTCGGCAGGGTCACCTTTGCTTTCTTCCTGGCCGGCATCTCCGGCTTCACTAGTCTGTCATCAGTAGGTCGGGGTATGGCTGTCCTCAGGACCACGGGTCTAGCGGAAGAGGGGGTGATGTGAGGCCTCGGGCCTTGTGATGGCTTCTGCGCGGACACACCTCCTGGACTTAGCGTTGTAATGTTGCCGCTAGACCCAGGAATAGTTTCTGATGCATCCGGGAACTTTTTGTGCAGCCATTTCAGCATGGTCGTCATCAAAGCAACACCCTCCGCCATCCTGTTGGTTTGCTTAGTGGACGAAGCCACCCAATCGGTGATACGTCCCCTCAGGACTGCGGCCTCTTCCCTGCTCTTTCCGAATTCCCTTCGGATCTCAGTCATTTCCTTGCGTACCCCGTCGATTCCTTTCCTTACCTCCTCAACCTCTTTCTGAACTCCTTGAACCATCAGCCTGACTTCGTCCTCAGTGGCTTGATCCTTTACCTCCACACCATCGGGTTCCTGCTTGACTTGTGCCTCTGACTTACCGACCTCATAAAAACACACCTCCTTCCCTCGGGCGATCAGCAACCCCTTGTTGATAAAAAAATCGAAATTGAAAACTTCCGGGGCTGAGCACATCTTTACTACACGGCAGGCCTTGCTGATTTTAATTACAATGTTGCGCTGCAAATAGGCCCCGAGAAGATGGCACGTGTACAGATGCCTGGACGGGTTGGAGGTGACTTGATGGCAGGCTTGGGCTAACCAATAGCCCAAATGAACTCGTACTCCTGTGGCCATGCACCACGTAAAGTAAAGGTCGGCGGTCGTCAGGGCGTTGTTGGCAGTGCCCATCAAGTTGTAGCTAACAAAAGTTTGGGCGAATCGCAGGACCCGATTTTCTATATTGTGTGCCTTCGAAAAACTTGTTTTAAATTGACCCACTCTTGAGTGAGTCAAGAACTCCCACGCACCTTGTGCCTGAAATCCTGGCGTCAACTTCGGCGGACCGACCATTCTGTCGTTCCACAGGCCCTCATCATCTTCTGTTCTCGATAGCAAGCCCATCCGCAGCGTCCACTCCTGGATACTCATCCTATGTTCTTCATTAAAAAGCCGGAAAGCTATGGAATCCGTATCCAAATCGGCGGTGGATTTGAACCGGAAGGTGGAAAAGAATTCACGGGCCGCGTCGACTGGAACTTCGAAAGTGCTGTGCTTTAGTAACCAATCAAAACCGATTGCATCTATATACCCCCTGAACTCATCGTTAGAGCTGATATGTTTGAGTTCCGCCGGGTGGTACATTTTTCCGGACTTCGCCACCTTTCCCTCAGCACTCTTTTCCTTGTATATGGCCACACGTTTTGGATCGTCAAATCTTCTCATATCGTCTAGCAGCTCTTTTGTAATCCAAATCTCCGTCGGCTCAAAGTTCAGTACATCCTCGTCTTGCTCCTCCTCTGAATCACTGGACCTGGCAGGATTCTCGGGCTCTGTGGCGTATGGTACCTTGGCGGGTGGAGGAAGTGGGGATTCAGTAGATTTCCCCCTCTCCTTCTCGGTCGAGGAGGAAGCAATTTGTTTCCCTTTCCTCTTCTTAGCCCTCGCGCGGCGCCCCTCTTCGTCACTCTCCCTTACACTCGGCCTGGGGGAGTCTTCCTGCGCAGACACGGCTGTCGCTAGGTCCAGTGTATCCTTTTCCTTTTGTTGGGCAGATACGTCAACGTCATCAAGAATACGTCGACGTGTCCGTCTCCTTGTTTCCCTAAGATTAAGCTGCGAATAGGCCTCCTCAGAGACCTCAGTTAAATCCACTATCATGGTGAGTCCTGCATCGACAGTTTCTTGAGCACCCTCAGAATCGAGTGCTCCACTTTCCTCCGCTAACAATGGGGTTGCCCCCGTGATATAAACAGGGGTTTCTAACCCCGTAAGATTTCCTTCAGGTTGGGCTTCAGTGCCCACAGATTTTTCGGGAGTCCTTCCCGCATCAACATCTTCCTCAGTAAATTGGGCTTCATCGCCCCCAACTACGTCTAGGGTTTCCTTTTCGACATCCTTCTCAGAATTTAGGGCTTCTCCGCCCACTTGAACATCATCATCACCAACAACGGCATCCCTCTCAACAGACGCCTCCAGAACAGGGGTTTCCCCCTCAATCCTACTAACAGTAATAGCGGTGCCCTCAACTACCGCAACAAGAGCATCTACCCCCCCAACAACACTTTCCACCAAATTCACAGCAGAAATATCAAGTTTTACTCTCTCTGAAACACCATCACCTCCAAACTTTAAAACAGGGGTTTCCTTCTAAGAATCAGAACCTAACCTGGGTTCACTTACGGCCAATAACGTCAGTCCCGCGGCCAGATCTGTCTCTACTTCGCGAATCTCCGCAATGGGTGATCTTGGAACGGCGAGCACTGCATCGTCCTCCGGCCTGGTGGCGGTTTCTGGAACTGTGTCCTGGGCAGAGGTGGTTTCTGGAATTGTGTCCTGGGCACAGGTGGTTTCTTCTGGAATAACGGTAGCAGCCTCCGGTGCGGTTTCTTGTACAGCAGTGGGTGGTGTCTCGACAACCTCCGGTTGTGTCACGGTGGTTGTTGGAACGGCTGGCATGGGTTGTCCCATTGCAAACATCGCGAACGCTTGCATCGCTTTATCGGCCCCTCCGAACTTCTGAAATAGTTCATTCATGAACTCCGCCGCACTCTTCTCGGCGGATCCAGAAGCGCTGCTGGTTCCTTGTTGGTCATCCATGGTATTCTGCAGAAAATTTTGAAAAGAACTTGGGCGAAATTTTCAGATTAGGGTTAGAGAGATATTGAAATTTGGGGTTTTTGATTTGGGAGAGAGAATATTTGGAGAGAGAATGAGTAATGAAAAAAATAAAAAGGCCAAAACCGATCATAGTGTAGGCATTGGAGAGGACAGTTTCCTTTTGCAGGCGGGTGCAGGTGGTGACGCCAGCGACCGTACGCCTCCCCATAAAGTGCTCTTTGAAATCCGGACCGGTGTCAATTCCCTCCAAAACTCTTTTACCCCACAATTCCTTGCTCAAGTAAATTCCTTCTGCCAAAACACACTAAAAGAAAACATCAAACTAAAAAAAAAACAAATATGAAACGCCAAACTCCCCGGGTCTAGGATATGACAGCATCAAAAACATTCCCGATGGGTCTGGTGTTTCGAAAATATTTTTGGAAGAATAAAATTTTTTATTTGTTTGGATTTTTCTTGATTTAAAGAAAGCAATTAAATATTTACAAAATTGTTGTCAAGTGTTCTCAAAATTTCCTGGATCAGGGTATGGTCAAACTTTTAATTACTAGACCCAGGAGATATTTTAAAAACACTTCCTTCCTAGACTGGTTAGGTGATATCAAAGAGTGCGCGTAGTGGCACTTCGTCCACTACACACAACTCTGAGCTATCCCTAAAGACCTTTATCCTATGTCCATTGACAAGAAAAGGTATGGAATTTGGTGCACTTCCCTGGATTTCAACTGCTCCGTTTGCTCGAAGTCCCATGATGATGTAAGGCCCAATCCATTTAGACTTTAACTTTCCAGGCATCAACTTGAGCTTGGATTGAAACAAAAGGACTTTCTGTCCTACCCTGAGTTCCTTGACCCGGAGATTTTTATCATGCCAAAGCTTAGTTTTTTCCTTATACCACATGGCAGATTCATAAGACTCAAGCCGTAACTCTTCCAGTTCCTGGAGCTGCATCTTTCTCTCTTCTTCACAAGCCTGCGGATTCATGTTGATCTCTTTGACCGCCCAGTATGCTCTGTGTTCGATTCCCACGGGTAAGTGGCACATTTTTCCGAATACCAACCTATATGGTGACATACCAATAGGTGTCTTATAAGCTGTCCTATAAGCCCATAATGCATCATCCAGCCTCTTACTCCAATCCTTCCTAGACGGGTTCACCGTTTTTTCGAGAATGGCCTTTATCTCCCTATTTGATATTTCTGCCTGGCCATTGGACTGAGGATGATAAGGTGTAGACAACCTGTGGTGGACTCCGTATTTCTTCATGAGAGCCTCTAT
Source organism: Salvia splendens (assembly GCF_004379255.2). Taxonomy (NCBI): domain Eukaryota; kingdom Viridiplantae; phylum Streptophyta; class Magnoliopsida; order Lamiales; family Lamiaceae; genus Salvia; species Salvia splendens. Next base: position 165,387 of record NW_024599664.1, read on the forward strand.
TGTACGGTTCTTAAAATGGGTTCCTTGGTCTGAGATGACAGCCCTAGGGATCCCGTACCTGTTGAAAATGTTAGACCGCAGAAATTTGGCTACTTCCACAGCTTCGCAGGAGGTCGTAGCTTTTGCCTCTATCCATTTCGAAACGTAGTCCACCGCCACAAGTATGTATGTATTCCCATATGAAGATGGAAATGGACCCATAAAGTCCATACCCCAAACATCGAAAATCTCACAAACAATCACCGGAACTTGTGGCATTTCGTCCCTTCTAGAAATTCCTCCAATCTGCTGACACCTTTCGCAATTCTGGCAGAATTCGAATGCATCCTTATGTAATGTAGGCCAATAGAAACCACTGTCTAGAACCTTCCTTGCAGTCTTCCTAGGTCCAAAGTGACCCCCACAAGCTAGGGCATGGCAATGATTCAGCACATCCCTTTGCTCCCATTCCGGAATGCATCTCCTAATTACCTGGTCAGCTCCCATTTTCCACAAATACGGATCGTCCCAAAAGTAATATTTGGCTTCACTTTTTAATTTCATCTTCTGGGCCCGGGAAATTTCGTCGGAACTGGGCACTTCTCTAGTGACCAAGTAATTTGCTAGATCAGAGAACCATGGCTCTGCATTCGCCTGGCATTTCCCTTTTTCAGCACCTCCTGGACCTGTCGCTGCCATTACTTCTTCAAAATTGATAGGTCTAGGAGAATCGTTAAAATAATAAAGATGTTCTTCAGGGAACGCATCAGGTATTGCTTCATCCGTCTTACCTTGGTAAATGCGACTCAGGTGATCAGCCACCTTGTTCTCCGTCCCCTTCTTGTCTCTGACTTCCCAGTTAAACTCCTGTAACAGTAACACCCATCGGATCAACCTTGGCTTAGATTCCTTCTTTGCCAGTAAGTACTTTATCGCAGCGTGATCTGTGAAGACTATCACCCTCGACCCGAGCAGATATGGTCGAAATTTTTCAAAAGAGTACACGACTGCCAACATTTCCTTCTCCGTGGTGTCGTAATTTTTCTGGGCTTGATTTAGCGTTTTTGACGCATAGAAAATCACGTAACTTTTTCCATCAACTCTTTGACCTAGCACCGCCCCTACTGCATAGTCACTCGCATCGCACATGATTTCAAACGGCAAACCCCAATCAGGTGCTCTGATGATGGGGGCAGATACTAATCTGTCCTTCAGCAGCTGAAAAGCTTTAATGCACTCCTCATTAAAAACAAACTCAACATCGTTATGCAACAGATGAGTGAGTGGCTGAGCAATTTTGGCAAAATCTTTTATAAATCTCCTGTAGAATCCTGCGTGACCTAGGAATCCCCTCACTTCCTTTTGATTTGTCGGGTGGGGCAGTTTTGATATCACGTCCACTTTTGCTTGGTCCACCTGTATGCCCTTTTCCGATACTACATGCCCCAGGACAATTCCTTCAGGGACCATGAAGTGGCATTTCTCGAAATTCAAAACTAAGTGCTTCTCTTGACATCTTCTCAGCACTACATCCAAGCTCGCTAGACATGAATCAAATGAATCCCCGTATACAGTGAAGTCGTCCATAAAGATCTCGATGCAATCTTCCAGCAGGTCTGAGAAAATACTCATCATACATCGTTGAAAAGTGCCTGGTGCATTGCAAAGGCCAAACGGCATTCTCCGATATGCATACGTTCCGAACGGACACGTGAAAGTTGTCTTCTCCTGGTCCTCGGGGTCCACGTAAATTTGGAAATACCCACTATATCCGTCCAAGAAACAGAAATATTGCTTGCCTGCTAATCTCTCCAGCATCTGGTCAATGAACGGAAGGGGAAAATGGTCTTTCTTGGTTGCCTCATTCAATTTTCTGTAGTCAATGCACATCCTCCAGCCGGTGACTAGCCTGGTCGGTACCAACTCATTCTTGTCGTTCTTGACAACCTGGATTCCCGACTTTTTGGGTACCATGTGTACTGGGCTAACCCATTCACTGTCTGGTATGGAATAAATGATTCCTAGGGATAACAACTTCAATACCTCCTTCAATACCTCTTCCCTCATATTGGGATTCAATTTGCGTTGAGGGTCTCTGCAGGGTTTCGCTCCTTCATTTAATCGAATGTGATGCATGCACAGATCAGGGCTAATCCCTACCAAGTCAGAAAGTGTCCAACCAATAGCGTTCTTGTTCCTTCGGATGACTTTCAGCAGCTCCTCTTCCTGTTCCTTGATCAAGTTGCTGTTGATAATCACCGGAAAAGTCTCATTCACCTCAAGGTAAGCATACTTTAGGCCTGGCGGAAGTGTTTTCAACTCCTTCTTGGGAACATCTTTTTGCTGGGGCAGGGGGTTCTTTTCTGCTGCTCCAGTCGTCATCCCCTTAGTCGATCCAGGAAGATCTTCCTTGCTTGCCCCATAAAGTGTCTCCCTCGATCTGGCTAGCTCGGGCTTGGTGCAAAATTCCAGAATTGCTTCTGCTAGCTCTTCATCTGTCAACTTGCTCGTATTCATTGCTTGGCACCAATTGGCCACTTCCCTATCAACAGCATGACTCATCTCTGAGTTCTCAATCTGTCCCTGCATTAATTCAGTCTCGAGGTATTCCTGGACCAAGGGGTTAATGATATCTACTGAATGCATATTTTCAACATCAAGTGGCTTCTTCATTGCCTCATCTATGCTGAATGTATATTTATCCCCATTGTAATCGAGACAGATAGTACCATCAGAGACATCAATGATAGTCTTAGCAGTTCGCAAGAAAGGTCTCCCCAATAATACTCCGCCAGACTCTACAGACTCATTATCGCTCATCTTAATCACATGGAAGTCAGCCGGGTACAGGAAGTCGTGTACCTTGACTATTACGTTCTCGAGCACTCCTTCAGGGCAGATGCATGACCTGTCCGCCAATTGGATCACAACCTTCGTATCCACCATACCTACTCCCACTAACCTCTTGTATATGGACAGGGGTAACACATTTATGGATGCTCCCAAGTCACACATAGCATGCTCAATTTTTACATCGCCGATGGAAATAGGCAAGGTGAACATACCTGGGTCATTGCATTTCGAAGGCATCCTCCGCTTCTGAATTACCGCGGACACATTCTCGCCTATCAAGATTTTTCCACTAGGTCTAGCCTTCCCAGCTATAAACTCTTTGATGAACTTGCTGAAAACTGGCATTTTCAAAGCCTGTAAGAAGGGTAGATTTATCTCCAGTTTCCCGAAAATATCCATAAGATCCACTGGCTCATCCTTCTTTTTCTTTGCCTCTCCTCGGTTTGGGAAAGGTTTTGGTCGTTTCCCGGTTCCGGAACATTCACCTGCTGAAAATTCATCGACTCCTTTTTTCTCTACCAATTCCGGTTCTGGATCTAGGAAAAATGGTTCGATTGTCCTGGGCAGCCGTTTCTCCAAATCTCCTGCCTGAAGTTCATCTCTAACTGCAGGGTTGCTTTCAACCGAGTTTCTTGATTCAGTGGTTTTTTCCTCTGTTTCCTTATCCTTAATGGGGGTCGTGACCTCTCTGTACCTCATGACCGGCCCTTCGTACTCCTTCCCAGATCTCAGCGTGATCTGGCTAATATTGGCTTTGTTAGGTGGTCTTACCGATGCAAGAATCTTGCCCTCGTTTCCCCGCATATCACTCAAGGAAGTAGCTATTTGAGACAACTGTTTGGCCAACATATCCATTGCCGCCTTCTGTTCTTGCTGCGCATCCTGAAGCTTGTGGACCACATCATTGTTCGACTGTAAATTGTTCTGAATGTGCTGCTGGGAACTAACGAGGTCGTGAACCATCTCATCAAGGTTCCTTGGTCTAGAGCTTGGCTGACTAGGGCCTGGCCCTATATTTTGGTTTGTTCCACTTCCTTGGCCTGGGCGAATGTGCCCTTGACCTCCTGGATTGTTGTTGAAATTACTTCCTTGACCTGGGTAAGGTGCTTGGAAATTCCTTTGATGTGGTGGTACATAAGAATTCCCTTGATAATTTGGATTCTTGTTTCCCCAGGTCGAGTGATCTCCTTGATTACGGTTGTTCCAATTTCCTTGCCCCTCATGATTTCTCCAGTTACCCTGCCTCTCGGGCTGCGGTGCGGACTGTATACTCAGTTGGGGTGCTGGCTGGCTTTGCTCGTTTTCAGACCATCTAAAGTTCGGGTGATTCCTCCAGGGTGCATCTCTTTGTCTTCCTTGGTTCCAACTTCCATCAGGATTCCAACTTCCCATCGCATTCGCCTGGGCCTGGTAATCACCTTCCTGAGGTCCGTAATATTGCTGGAGTTGATTATCCATTGGACCTAACAACTTAGCCGTTTCCTTTGGTGCGGCTGCATTAGTTTTTTCGATAGCATTCAGCAAGGCTTTCTCCAGCCTATCAATCCTTGCTTCAACTTTGTCATCCTCCTGCTCCCTCAATGCATTCACAGAGCCTCTTCTCACAGCATTCCTCGTACTGTCATACGCCTTCTTGGCGTCGATTAATCTTCCCAAAATCTCTCTTGCCTCACTTCCTCTCTTTCTTGTAAAATTCCCCCCGCTCGAGGAGTTCATCAAATCCTTAGACTCGGGAGTTGCCCCTTCATAAAACAGAGAGTAGGTCTCTGCCTCTATCATCCGATGATTCGGGCATGCGTCCAGCAATCCCTTGAACCTTGACCAGTATTGGCTCAATGACTCATCGTAATCCTGCTTGCATTCCACTATCTCCTTCTTCAGAGCGTTCGTCTTGTTGGATGGAAAGAAGTAATCTAGGAACTCCAATTTAAAGTCCCTCCAGGTGCGGATAGAATCCGGGGGTAATCTCAACAACCATGTATTTGCCTCCCCCTTTAGAGTGAAAGGAATCGCGCGCAAGCGATAGTCCTCCTCTGTCGCATCATTAGGCCTCCTTTGAATGCCACATAACTTGCTAAACTCGTTCAAAAACTCGTACGGGCATTCACTCCTTCGCCCAGAAAATGTTGGCAAGACACCTAACACATTCGTTTTGATCTCAATAGATTTCTGACGTGGGTTCATCACTATTGCGTGTGCTGGTTCTCCATCGAGATGAGCCGTTAGCGACCCTATTTCTGGATCTGGGTCCGCTACGTGTGCCATCTCAACTTCCTCTTCCTCCCCTGTTTCTGACTCTGTTTCCGATTCTGGCGGGGACTCCGGATCTGTTCTTCCTGAAGATTCCCAGGATTCGTCACTCAAAAACTCAGTCGGGAACGGATCTCCCGTCGTGAACCCTGATCTGGTAGTCACGGTGGAGGCTGTATCCTTGATCTTCCAAACGAACTGACCGTATTTCCAACCAGACGAGTTACTCCGGTGGAAGCTCCTGCTCATGTACTACAAAGAAAACGGAAAGAAAAAGTAAATTAAAATTATTCACACCAAAAACTCTAGGCACTAACACAAAGTACGCCATCCATCCCCGGCAACGGCGCCATTTGAAGAGAGGTAAATTTTGTTTCGAGTGTGCACAGAAATGGATCACTGCAAGCGCTTGGTCAAGACACCACGCTCCTTAAATCCACTAGAGCACAAGGTCTAGGAACTTAAGAGAACATAAAGTGCTTGGTCGTTGGACACACATCGACTCCCCTTCAAAAATTATAAAAAATCCCTCAACCCGAATACTATGAATTAGTATAGGGAAGTGGGGTCGATCCCACAGAGATGGACTCGCAAAGTAGTGCTCAGAGACTTTGGACAGACAAATGGCTGCTGCCACGCAACAAAAGGGTTGAGAATTTTAAACTAACTCTAGACCTAGGCAGAAAATGTAAATGCTAGACCTAGGACATGTTAAACTTGTAAATTCAGACTTCGACAACAAGAAACATAACCACTTCCTAGACAGTGTAAACAACTACCTAATCTAGCTAAACAGAATATGACTGAAAGTAGGGACCATAATTCCAAAAGTGGCAAGTACGGAAAGAACTGCAGATTAACAAACTCTGACGCTAGCTCGCAGCAAAATGCATCCTCTCTACCAAATTAAACTTGCAGATGAACAAAACAGAGCAAAAGCGAGATTCGAACAGCATATAGAGATTTGGTCGTCGTTATCTTGCTGCAACTCGGAAACACATCAGATCTGCGTACACTAGACGGAATGAGAGAAAATCACGTAAACCAAGCATGAAAATCAGATCGAAACTACTCAGATTCACGTCAGAATGCTTGATCCACTCCGGATCCAAGACATCCGAACCCAACAACCAACAAATCCAGCAAATCCAACCAAAATTCTTCCACAATCCAACTCCAATCTCCCAGATCTGACCATTAACCTGCAATAACTCAGTAAACAGCTGCGAAACGCATCCAACTCAGACAAATTAAAACTCCAAAATCTCAATAAGCGAAACGATCAAACCAGAAATCAACACAATCGCCATAACGGAAAATCAAACTTGCAATTAAACCAGAAACTATTCGGTGAAAACAGCGAACCGAGCTTCGAACAACGAAGCTCGGCAGAGTAAGCAAAATGCGGAAAGCAGAAAATAAATTGTTTCTTCGCTCTTAACAAGAGCGGTGTTACACCATATCGGAAGCTAAGGTAAAACCCGAACGTGCGAACTGAGATCTCCTCAAAGCTAGTATCAAGTGTGTGTGCGGAAAGTGAACTAAGCAACAGGCTGTGGTGAGGTCTCCCCCGGGAAGATCCCTCCAGCTTGCATGCTTCTGCCTTTTATAGATGCGGAAATAGCCCTTGAGTCTTCGTAGAAATCTCTATTCTACCCTTCAACTCTGGAGCTTCCTCCGTCGAGCAATTCTCTTCATAATCGTTCACTAAATCGCCAGTTCCTCGACCTTGTGATTTTTTGGTCTTCTTTCCTGGACCTGGCGAATTCCTTCACACACCTGGCTTAAAACGTGTGTTAGTCCCAGTAAAATCACGAATTAAATCCCTAGACCCATGCATGAAATTAGCCTTATCAGAATCCCACAGAGATGGTGACGATTTGGAGTGATTGTGGTGATATTTTTGGAAAGGTTTGGTTAGCTACCACGCTTGGGTTGAGTTTCTACCTAGACGGGAAATTAAGATGGTACTCTACTGACTAGGAAGGGTGAAGGGTGGTCGACATGTAGTTGTGTACGTGGAATTTTGTGAATGGGGTGTAACAGAAAATATGCGGAAAGTACTGGGTTTTTATAAAAGGCTAAACAGAAAAGCAGAGAATAAGTGGTAGTTGTGGTGACTGGGCTGACAGATCTGTAGGGTACAAGCTAAAAAGCATAAAGTAACCCAAAAAGTAAAAGTGGTCCCAAAACTAGGAAGTGGACATCATCTTCTCCAAACAACATGATAAAAAATAAACAGCAATCCAAACTCTATGAACAACTTCAGATTCAACAAATCACAAATCAGATCCACCGATTTAAACATCAAATCAAAAGATTAAACTGGTGAAACTGTAAATCATGCTTACTGGTCAACATGCAAGGTGGCGAAACTCACGTAAACTAGATTTCCACACTTAACTATTTCAGAACTGAAATCTTAAAGTTAACTAGACTTATAAACTCATATCTACCAATCGGGAATGAAAATATGCTTGTAACACTTGAAAATTACTAATGCGGCTGAATCTAAGTTATTTAGGCAGGAGGAAAGGAAATCAAACGCAAGAAGATATCAAAAGCAAATTCATAGCAACTAAACGTTTGGATCACAACCAAAATACTTCAAGTCAGAAAATATAGGAAATGCAACAGATCCAACGTAAGAAAAAGCAAGTGAAAATAAACTACGAAAGCGATTAAAGATTGTTTGCCACTCCGGGCTTTGAAACAGCTAACTACGATCACACTGGCTGAAATGAGAACATTTGGAACTCCGGCGAACTCCTGGAACTCAGGTAATCATGGCTGTGGTGAGGAATGAGAATCTGGACTGGGCAGAAGAACTGAATACTGAGAGATTTCTACCTAAGAGTGATGATGGTGCTCGATCGATTTTTTATCCCTCCAAGTGGCTTCCTTTTATAGGGAGGCTTGCCCTTGATTTTAGGGTAAAACCTTATTGTGTAATGACTTCTCTGCCCCTTAATTGCGGTTGATCAGCCCCAGCTATCCTTCTTCTCCATCTCGAACCTTTTTTTCTCTATTGCATGCATCCTGGCCAGTATTGCACCCCCTGGCGCCCTTTTCACCTGAAGTATCTGGAGCTTTGCCTACTGGCTAGAACACTCAACCTGCACACTTAAGCAACTGTTTTGCAGATATAATCTAAATATGCACATCATACTGACCAGTAACCAATGCCTAGAATGTGGCTTATCACCTGGCCACCGCCAGATCGACAATTGTTGTTCACAATCGACCTAGAGCCAAGGTCGGCACCTGTGTCTAAGGCCCCATACCGAATGGCGCCTAAAGAGTTGGAAGAACTCAAGGTACAACTTCAGGAGCTTATGGACTTGGGTTTCATTAGACCCAGTGTTTCACAGTTGGGCGCACCTGTGCTTTTTGTGAAGAAGAAGGATAGGTCGATGAGGATGTGTATCGACTATAGAGAGTTGAACAAAATGGCCCTCAAGAACAAATATCCACTGCCGAGGATAGATGACATATTTGATCAACTACGAGGAGCCGGTGTGTTCTCAGAGATTGACTTAAGGTGTGGATACCATCAATTGAGGGTCCGAAGAGAAGACATACCGATGACCGCTTTTCGCACAAGATATAGTCACTATAAGTTTGTGGTAATGCCGTTTGGATTGACGAATGCACCTGCAGTATTCATGGATTTGGTGAACCAAGTATTTCACCCATACTTGGATAAATTCATTTTGGTATTCATAGATGATGTACTCTTCTACTCGAAGAATGAGAAGGAACACGAGGAGACGTTGAGGAGTGAGAAACTATACGCCAAATTCAACAAGTGTGAGTTTTGGCTTAAGGAAGTAAATTTCCTTGGTCACATTGTGTCGGTAGAAGGAATTCGAGTGAATCCCGCTATGGTTGAGGTAGTACAACGGTGGAAAGCACCTTCAACACCAAACGAGATTCGGAGTTTCCTATGCTTGGCAGGATACTACCGAAGGTTTATAGAGGGATTCTCCAAGATAGCGAGACCCATGACACAATAACTCAAGAAGGGGGTGAAAGTCAATTGGACCCCCAAGTGTGAGGCAAGTTTTCAACTCTTGAAGGAGAAGCTAATAGTGCACCGATTCTAGCTGTGCCAGAGCCTGGAGTGAACTACGTGGTATACACGGACGCTTCGAAGGTGGGACTTAGATGTGTGTTGATGCAAAACAACAAAGTGATTGCTTACGCATCACGACAATTGAGGCCACACGAGTTGAACTATCCAACCCACGACTTGGAGTTAGCAGCAGTAGTACACAACTACACGCCCTAAAGATTTGGAGACATCATCTCTCAGGAGTCCGATGTGAAATCTTTATGGATCACAAAAGCTTGGAGTCTTTTTTTTCATTCGACAACAGAGATGGCTCGAATTAGTGAAGGACTACGATTGTGGAATCAACTACCACCCCGACAAAGTAAATATAGTGGCAGATGCTTTGAGCAGGAAGAACCAACCCTAACTAGCCACTTTTCTCACCAAAGAGGGATGTCTAATATGCGAGTTTAGTAAGATGTGGTTGGAAGTGGTAAGAGCCCCTGAAATAGTGGAAGGCCAAATCGCCACCTTAGTGGTTAGCCCTGATCTAAGAAAAAGAATTGTGGAAGCACAAAGGAGAGATGCGGAATAGGAGGAAATTCGTGTAAAAGTGAGAACTGGCGAACCTGCGAATTTCAGTGAAGAAGCTAATAATGCTCCCACATTCGAAGGAAGACTATGCATAGCGAATGACGAGGAACTCAAAAATGAAATCATGAGAGAAGCACATGAAACTCTTTATACGGCTCACCTAGGAAGTACAAAGATGTATCAATACTTGAAGAAGTCAATTTTGTTGAAAGATGCTTAGCGTGCCAACCAGTGAAGGCTTTGCATCCACGATCGTATGGAAACTTGCAACCACTAGACATTCATGAGTGGAAATGAGAGCACTTTTCCATATATTTTGTTACGGGATTGCCGGGATTCTCAAGAGGGAACACTGCCATTTGGGTGAATTTAGACCGACTCGCCAAGAGTGCACACTTCATACCGATTTCCATAATCTATGGATTGAACAAGCTGGCTCAAATCTACACAAAAGAGATAATTTGACTATATGGAGTGCCAGCGACAATCACGTCTGACCGTGACTCGAAATTCACTTCAAGATTTTGAATAATTTTACAGCGACAGCTAGGAACTCAAATGAATTTTAGCATAACATTGCATTCGTAGACCGATGGATAGTCTGAGAGAACAATCCAAATTCTTGAGGATATGTTGAGAGTCGTAGTTCTCGACCGAGGAAGAAGTTGGGAGGCAGCACTTCCACTGATTGAGATCGCTTACAACATGGCGTCGTATGAGGCATTATATGGAAGAAAGAATACCCTCGCTCTACTGGGACGAATTGGGCAAGAGGAGGGTATTTGGACCCGATGCAGTCAAAGAAGATGATTGAAATTATTCGACAAATACATAAAAAGATAAAAGAAGCTCAAGACAGACATAGTCATACTCGGATGTTCGACGAACTGACTTACAGTTTCAAGCTGGCGATAAGGTTTTCTTGAAAGTATCCCTATTGAAAGGGATAGCGAGAATGAGTTAAGGGAAATTCTAGAAGGAGTAAGTCCCATTGCGTATCGATTGGCGCTGCAGCCAAGCGTTGGGAATGTGCACAATGTTTTCATGTGTTGCAATTGCGAAAAATACGATCTCGACCCAAAGCACGTGGTCCATTATGAAGATGTCGTCATGCACCTGAACTAGAGCTACGAGGAGAGACCCGAATCTATTTTGGACCGAAAAATCCAGAAAGTGAGAAATAAATCTATAGCTTGCGCCAAAGTACCTGGATAAATCATGGGCACGAAGACGCACATGGGAGAATGAGGATAAGATGAAGGAACTGTACCCTGAACTCTTTCCTTCAACATAGCAAATTTCGGGACGAAATTTTTGTTAAGGTGGGTAGGATGTAACGCCCCACTTCTTCGCTTTTTCCTCCATTTCTTCAATCTGCTCCAAAAATAAAACATCCATCAACCTTTAATTGCTATTATTTTTTAGAATCAATTACCTCCATTACTCATGCAAACAACGGTATATCAAATCCAAGTTATTTTGCCCTCACTACCCAATTTATTCATTCTTATACCTAATTGCTCTCCCAGCCGTCACATACACACTCTTATATACTTTTCTTTCAATTCTTAACTGAAGAGCAGGAGTGTCTTGATGTTGCACGCACTCATTCAATCCCTTTCGAGTTTTGATTTCTCATCTGCAGAGGTAATTCACGTTTGTTTCTGCTTCACAAATCTAAATCATTTTATTCAGCCAATGACATGGAACCTTTCCGACAGAAATCAAGAACCAGACACAGAAGAAGTCCTTCCTTTGTTCACATACCACCTGTCCGACAGAAATCAAGAATCTTTTCGACTTTTTACTGCTGCACTCAAACATGCACTACCGTTTAACACAATCTGAAATCAAATCTATTAATAGGGCAATCGAAGCAACCAAATTAAAGATCAAACTTGTAAAAAACTGAATGGTGTTGTTCCGGCGAATCGGGGCTGCCAGGTAAGCAATCGGGGCTGTCCGGACGAGTACGCACTGCCAAGCGTCGGCCGCGGCTGCTGCTGCTCGATCTGGACAACGGCGGAACGGCGACGGAGCGGTCGCGCGGTGGGACAGTGGCTGCTCGTGGAGATGACGGTGAGAGAGGAGATTGATCGTCATTTGGGGATTTTGGAGTGTTCTGTTTTGAGAAGAGAGTTAGAGTTTTTGAGTTGGAAAGTTAGGGAGCCGGTGGTATGGATTGGGAATGGGAGTATTGGATTCCTAATTGTTTTATTCTTTTAATATTTATTTTATTTGAATTGAAGTGGAATTGTATGTGTACGTATGGTTTGAGAATGGGATTAAAATGCATTGGTTTGTTTTATTCAAACTTCTCCCTAATTTGATACTTAGTGGTGATCCAAATGGGTTATTAAATAAAGCGGATTTGAAATATTCAATTTGATGGATTAATTGGCGTCTACTTTTTGGGTTGTTTCTTTTGGAGTTGGTTGTTTTAAAATACTTATCTATGGGCTGGATTGGAGATGATTAAATCATCATGGATTGAGATATCTTTTTGCCAAATTTTTGGGGACGTGAACAACCGGAATTAATCGAAATACTTAAGCTTCTAATTGGAAAAAAAATGTAATCCAATCAATCAAAATAATTGAAGCCTTAAGATGCATGCATCTTATTCATTACTTGGTTCATTGTGTTGATTTATGTGTTATTTAAATGCTAAAGGTGATTCCTTGCAAGCGAGAGGTGATATCAAGGGAAAGGAAATAATTTCGGATTAAGAACTTGAGGTGGGATTTCTTTTAAATACGGACAATGTCCTAACTATTTTATCGATGGGAATGAAATGTGAATATGTTATCATGCCAAAATTTTGATTTTAACGCGCCTATCTGAAATGGCTTTGCCATTATTATTTAAATCGAATTCGGGTCCTTGTAGGGCCGCAAACCCTACTTGGATTAGTGTACACCTATGGTAGACCGTGTACCAGCGTACGGGTTGGCCGGTCTAGTAACTTGGTTTGTGGCCACATTCCAAGTCAAGTATGAGCAGATATGGTTGACGTCTATGGGAAAATGACTGCGCAGTCCTGATTTTTGAACAATGGAATATTTTGGTGCCATGGGCCTTTCAAAAGCTAAAACCCTGATGGTTACCTAACAATGGCATGATAAAATATAAATATTTTTGATAACTTGTTTTCGGCATAAGTCCACTAAGTGCATCAAGTACTCAGCCATGCATGTGTTTTTCTTATGTGCAGGTTGAGCGATGACGAGCTGGGTGATGTTGAGCTTGAATTGAAGTCTCGTTGGATTTATTTTGAACTCCGAGGGGCGTTGTGTCTTCAAACATGGCGTCACTCTTACTCTTGAATGCTTCCGCTGAATTGTGACTGTTTCTTTCTCAAATATGTTACTGAACCCTCTTCCATTTTTGGACTATAAATTTTGATAATTGTTGACTTTGGATTCAAATGTTAAGAGTTTACTCTGATTTTCCCTCGTTATTGAATATTAAATATTTTGGTCAAACCCTTTAATGAAACCCTAGAAAATTCTCCTTTCATAAAGCCCCTTTGGTCGCGACCTCCCCCATTTATTCTACCCTAGAAGGGCGGTCGTGACACCGTAGGCTCGGTTTGCCGACGCAGCCTGCCCTTGATTTTCACGACGACTCTCAGCTTGCTCCGACGCCAGTTGCTCACGAAGGGGTGCTGTCTTTTGAGCCGAGGAACTGCCCCGAAGGGCCCCCACTCGGACCGCCATCGCTGCGGCGTCGTTTCTGCGGCTGCTGCTATTTGTTTCCAAAACTCCGACGTTGCCGCGGAGTAAACTCCACAACGCCGTTGCGATCATAATAAGTTGCGATTACTTAGCCAATTGATTATTCCACTATGTGAAGCAAATCACGATTGGAGCAAATCACCACAAACAAGTATACATATTGCAACTAGTGTCAACAATATTACTCAATACGTCATGTAGGGATCACTAATTTGGATGAAGAGAATTAAATCGTCGAGTTCAGCCATAATTCGTTCTTTATGCACAAACTTTGTTTCCATATGAAAAATGAAAAATCAAATAAACATCGAAAATAAAACAAAAAAAATTTGCATGCATTCAAGCAATTCAGATAACATTAAATTTAATCTACATAATCAGAGTAAAAAATTGGCTCTGAAACCAATTGTTGAGGTTTTTGGAGCCCCTTGCACAGTTGAAGACTTGTACAAAACAAATAAGTCAGACATAGGATCTATTTGACAGATTACGGGATTAATCTATTCACATGTTAACACAGAATTGCATGCTAGAACGCAAATAATTCATGCTTAAAGAATATAAATCCTAAAACATAAATTCTACGGTTTAGAGTTACCGATTTGATTCTCCAAAGAATCGTCGATTGCTTGCGCCTTCTCCACGATGATCTTCAATACTAGACCACGGATCTTCTGACTGGTTCCCAAACTGTATCTTGATATCAGGGTGGGCTGATCTTATCAAAATACTAGGACTCGAATAAAGAGACAGAACTTTTGTTAGGGTTTGTATACTAGACATCACCTTTCGAGTGATTGAATACTGTAAAACTCTAATTATTATTTTCCAATGAATGCAACATATTATTTTTTGTCATAATGTTGTTATGTTTTACATTTAATGGATGTTTATTGCATATTTAAACGTATAAGCGAACATAACAAAAGTCTAAGTCTTTGTTCTAGTAGACCGGTTGTGGGCTGCGCTCAATTAAAGGTATGCGGTCAGTTCTGAACAAAGAAAAATATGAATTTTACAACCTAGATAGGCCTAGACTACCTATCGTGAAAGGTTGCAATGTCAATCCGATTATTTCTAAGCCTTATTGAAATATGATGACGTTGGTGTGGTATAGCACTGAATGGATCTAACAGCAAGACGAGTCTTTATGCTATCTACTGAAAGACGAGGTCTTGATATTTAATTTCTTAATCAATGTACGTTATCATTGAGCATACGATATTGAGTATCTACTACATTTTTTTAAACACCATCACGGTGGGGGTTAAGGCAGACCCCCAACCTGTGTATATCAAAAATCATGAAAGAAACATACATTAGCCAAGTCCACAAGTGACTCGGTCCGCACAGGAGATACAAATCACAAGAGCTAACAAAGCTACAATGGTATCCCCACAGACCGGGTACTAACCATCTAACTAACGAGAAAATTAACATAAAAAGCAAATAAATACAAGGAGGATGGCCAAGGGTTGGCCAACTCCAAAGGACAAAATAAATACCATAAATCAAAACCACTAGCCAAGTGAAGTAATCATCCATCTCGATATCTGAATCTGAAGTTCGGATAGCCCAACTGGTCCATCCTCACGAGCGACTTCAATTACCGAGGCTATGAATCCGCATCATAGAAAGTGGTGGCAGGGGTCTGTACCCCCTACCTGCCAGAAAATCGGCTGGTCGGTTGCCCTCTCTAAAGATATGAGAGAACATAACCTACAACTGTGAGAGCAAAGTGCGAATGCAAGCCATGTGATGTCTCACATCCGCTGATCTCCCGCGTCCTGAAGTGAACACCGCGACCATTGCTGCTGCATCCATCTCGACCCAAACCTGCGAAGAGAACTGCATAGCAGTGCCAACCCGTGAAGAAGAGCTAAGAGCTCTGCCTCGAAGGCCGACCCAGCTACGAGGGGCGTGCAAAAGGCCCCCAGGATAGAACCGTCTGAACCACAAACCACTCACCCACCGCCAACTTGTCCCGTCGAGGTGATAAAGGCCCCATCGGTGTTCAGCTTCACCCAAGGATCGTCGGGAGGATGCCAAAGCACACTCAAGGAGCTCAGAACTCGCCGGCGAGGAGGAGCCGGAGTGCAACCGCGCCAATGAGGGGGTAGCAGCACACCCGCCGCCACCAAGATCCGCAGATGCCGAATAACCTGCCAATACACAACACAGACACTTGGATGCGAGAGAGATACCACGGGTCTGAACATAACACTCAACAGGGACCCTCTGGAGGAGGAGGCGCCAGATGAAGACAGAGATAGTCGGGGTCAGCCCAGCATTCCAAACCATGCGAAGTCCGAAATGTCTAGGGGACCGTGTCTGGATGAGCTCCCAAGTTGAGGCCGTCGAGAACTCGCCATCGCCAGTGAGGCTCCATCGCATCGCAGTTAAATATCTACTACTTTGACTTACCAAAGGTACGGGTTTTTCGTCACCCAACGATCCAGATATATTGGGTAGTGGTGATCATTATCTAGCGGTGCTAGGATTGCTTTTATGTTGAATCATGCGCGAGGAGAGTCTCGTTTGATAACATCCACAAGAGGAGCTCGAAACAAGGTTTTATTATTCAGAACCTAGCTAGTTGGAGTTTAATTACTCTACGAATAATAAATAAGAGTTTCTTACTAAGTCCACTCTTGGAGAATAAAATATATTAATTAATTAAGTTCATAGCAGACATTAATTAATTAATGGATGTTTTCTATCTTAAGCGCGGGAAATGAATTAAACAAATAAAAGGAAACCCGGAATACTTGTAATTTCGGATTTGGAAAGGCAGGGCAATATTACTTCTGTAGTAGTTGTTTGTAATATTCCAATATAAGCTTATTTTAAATTGTGGGTTCCATTTAATTAGTAAAAAGATAATTGGGTGAGACCATGTCCAAATTCTTCCTTAGATCCCTGACTGGGCCCAATATGTGACTTAATATAAATAGGAGAATAAAGGAGACAGAAAATACAATTGTTTTTACACAGAAATTTTGTCCCCCTTAGAGAGAGAGTTCGAAAAATGCTCTTCCTCCGTGAGCAGATTTCTGTCTTCATTATTCGAGTCCTAGTATTCTGGTGAGATTTGCCCACACAAATATCAGTCTACAGTCCGGGACACCAGTCAGAAGATCCGAGGTCAAGTACTAATGTTCTTCACGAGGAGACGGAGCAAGCCATCATCGATTCTTGATTGAATCAATGAGGTAAATTAGTCAATTCCGTAGTAAGCATGTTTTAGGAATATTATGTGCTAAAGCATGTTTTAATTCAAGTTATGAGCATGATACATGTGATAATTATGCGAATAGATTTTGTCCAAATAATCTGCCAAATAGATCAAATTTATGTGATCCGTTAGAACATGCACGCTTCCGTTGCCAACCCCTTCAATTGGTATCAGAGCCGGTCTTTGGCTCTGATTATTTGGATTTATATTTCGCGAAATTCATGTATGCATGTATTATTTGATTTCGAAGCATGTTCTTGGTGTTTTGTTTAATTTATTATGCATGATGAACTCAAGAAATATCGAATCAAAGAACTTGAATTACTCGATAGTACGAGACTTACGATCGAGGTAGGGTAGTCAAGACAGTGGGAGCCAGGGAACCGCGATCACGGGGCGACGAGCAGACGAGCATGGGCTCGTGCGCGCCGCTGGCCGAGACCGCATGCACCACACGGAGCTCGCGTCGAGATCGACACAGCGGAAGGCGTGGCACGGTAGTTCGACCGAACTTGCCGAGGTACTGAGCCACCAGGCCGAAAACCCTAGGCGGAACGATCGAGACGGAGGGCGGCGCTGGCCGAGAGCAACTACGCTGTCGCGCGAGCCGCTGGCCGAGAGCGGCGCCACCTAGCGCATCGAAGATGCCGAGACGGGCAGTCGGAGCTGGCCGAGAGCTCGAGCCGCCTGATGGAACGCTGGGCCGAGACGCGTCGGCACCCGACGGTCGACACGACCGAGACGGGTGCTCGCCGCTGGCCGAGACGGAGGCGATACCCGATTGCTCGACGGGCCGAGACGCAGGCGCGCCACCTGCGCGCAAGTGGCCGAGACGCTGCGTGCGTCGTTGTCCGACGAAGAACTTGTCGGATTTTCATCGTTCATCGTTCGTGCGAACCTCGTACGATGAGATAATGATGAAGGATTATTTTAATGATTATTTAATTATTTTATTAAAAGATATCATTAAAATATTATTATTTAATGGAAATAAAATCTTTTTGGAAGATTTACCTAGATTTTAGGAATATTTTTTTTATTATCTATATCTATGGAAATAAATAATATTATTTTATTCCTAGATGATATGGATGAGAATAATTTAATAGTTTCCTAATATTTATCTAGATTTAAGGAATATTTTTATTATTTTCTATATCTATGGAAATAAATAATATAATTTTGATTCCTAGATGATATGGATGAAGATAATTTAATAGTTTCCTAATATTTAAATATCTAAGATCCTAATAAGGATAGATATGTATCAATACATTAAATAATAAAATATCTCTTCCTAACCTTGTATATGGAAATAATTTGAATTTAATTTTTCATGTCTTATTAAGAATTAAATAATTTAATTATTTTAGATATATCTTATAGTAGACATGAATAAGAATTAAATACTAGAACATTATTTTCTTAATGGAAGATGCAAACTATGAATAAGAATTTAATTATCCAGCAAATTAAATACCAACAGAATTTAATTAATATTTTATCTGTCTAAAGGCTAAGGATAATTAAAGAAAAACAATAACCCGAAATATCTAAGCTATAATTACGAACTCAACGTTTGTATATGGTCTCCATCAATTGTTCTGCAATTTATGAAGCCTTTTTTCTAATATTATCGCCACCTGCTCTGTGGGGACAATAATCCTAAGAAAATAGCAAATTCATAAGGCGGACTTCTCAAATATAAATAGTATGAACTAGAATGTAGTTTCCAATATTATCGCCACCTGCTCTGTGGGGACAATAATCCTAAGAAACTGCGAGATTCAGAAGTTCACACAGGATTTATGGGATAGCTTGATCTTGTTAGCAGCACATGAGCATTGTAATGGGAGTGTGTTGTAGGAATGAGATTCTGTAATGCTAAATTTGGTGGTCTTGCTTAGGCAACATTAGGCGGCCATGCCACTCTGTGGTCTCTGGACTATTCGTCGATGATTGTGACCAGTGAAATTGTAAAATTTTAATGCGTATTGACCTCCTCTGGAGGATACAAAATTTTAATATTACAGTTGTAAGATTTTGAAAAGTTTTATGGTTAATCTAATCAAACTTTTTACATAAGTTTATGACAAAGGGTAAATACTCTGTTTTGCAGTGCAAATCAAATCGTCAATGTGTCGTTCAATCCTCTTTCTGCAATTCTTAAAGAAAACAAACTCGAGGGCCAAAATTACATAGAATGGAAACAAAATTTGGACATCGTTCTCACAACAGATGAGTACATCTTTGTAGTCACAACCCCGCGACCTCCAGTGCCGGCGGCTAATGCTGCGGCAGGAGTCAGAGATGCACACAGACGGTGGCATAAGGCGAATGAGATGGCTAAGTGCTACATGTTGGCTTCTATGTCTTCAGTACTCAAGCATCAGCATTCAGCCATGGATACAGCCGCCGAGATCATGCAGAATGTCAAGAATCTTTTTGGTACTCAGAATCGAACGGCTAAGTCTTAAGCCTTTCGGAGTATCATGTCGAAGATAATGAAGGAAGGCTCGTCTGTGAGGGACCACATCCTCGAGATGATGGGCCACCTCAGCCAAATTGGGGTCTTGGGAGGGACGATCGATCCCGAGTCCCAGATGACTATTATCCTTCAAAGTCTTCCCCCTAGCTTCCAACAGTTCAAGCTCAACTTGGAGATGAACAAGAGGAACTACACCTTGGCAGAGCTGTTGACTGAACTTCAGTCGGCAGAGGATCTTATGGTCCAGGCTAAGGCTGCCATGATGACTTCGGCACCTCGTTCCTCTGGCTTCAAGCCTAGCAAAGGAAAAAGGAAGGCACCGAACTCAGAATCGGGCAAAGTAGCTAAGGGTAAGAAGAAGACGAAAAACAAGAAGCCCACGGGGAAGTGTTTCAAGTGCGGAGAAAAGGGGCATTGGAAGCCAGACTGTCCTAAAAGGGACAAGGCTACAGGTATGCACCAAACTTTAGTAGTTGAGTCATGTTTGGCTTTGACATCTACTTGCACTTGGGTTATTGACACAGGAGCCACTGATCATATTTGTTTTGATTCTGACTTAATGCAGGTGACAAGATGGCTACGTGATCGTGAAATCGAGGTCCATCTGGGCGACGCTACAAAAGTGGCGGTCGTAGCAGTGGGAGACATTTATTTGCGTTTTAGTAGTGATAGATTTTTTATTTTGAAGAATGTTTTGTTGATACCTTCTTTTAAAAGAAATTTAATTTCAGTTTCTAAATTACTTTTTGATGGATATTCGATTTCTTTTAATGACAATTGCGTTATTAAGAAAGATGGTTCTTATATCTGTCGTGGTATCATGGAAAACAATCTGTACACAATCACTTCTACACAGTTTAATAATCGCAAATCATAACTCAATACAACATCGAAATTTTCGAAGAAACGAAAGGAACCTTCAAGTTCAATGAACAAAACGTACTTATGGCACCTTAGACTTGGTCATGCCAATGAAAGGAAGATCCATTCTCTTGTTAAACAAGACCTTATTAAAGGTCTAGATGAGGAACATTTTCATAAGTGTGAGTCATGCTTAGAAGGCAAGATGACCAAGAGGCCTTTTCAGGCTAAGGGCAATAGGGCCAAGGAAGTACTTGAGCTCGTTCATTCCGATGTATGTGGACCAATGTCTACTGAAGCAAGAGGTGGTTTTCGATACTTCATCACATTCATTGATGACTTCTCGAAAATTGGATACGTCTATTTGATGACCCACAAGTCAAAGTCTTTCGATAAGTTCAAGGACTTTAAGGCTCAAGTGGAGAAGTATCATAGTAAGACTATCAAATGCTTGCGATCTGATCGTGGAGGCGAATACCTCAGTGCCGAGTTTTTGGACTACTTATTGGAGTCGGGTATCCAATCCTAATTGACAGCGCCGGACACGCCCCAGCAGAACGGCGTGGCTGAAAGAAGGAACAGAACCTTATTAAACATGGTCCGATCGATGATGAGTTATGCACGGCTACCTACTTCGTTTTGGGGACATGCCTTGCTTTCTGCAAGCCATATTTTAGACAATTTACCTTCAAAATCCGTACCTACTACTCCTTATGAGTTGTGGACTGGGCGCAAGCCCAATCTAGCACATCTCAAGATTTGGGGTTGCCCGGCTCATGTATTGGAAAAGGATCCAACTAAGCTAGGATCTAGGACGAAGGATGTTTGTTTATAGGGTACCCCAGAAGAACGAAAGCTTATGAATTCTTTAGTCTCCGAGATAAGAAAGTTATTGTGAGCACTCACGCCACATTCTTAGAGGAAGACTATGTATGAATTATAAACCCAGTAGTGAAGTGGCTCTTGATGAGCTAACTTCTGTCACAAATTCCATTAACCAAGAACAAGTACCAGGTGTACAAACAATTCCAGAAACTTCAACTTCTATTCCAAGAATTGTAGTGCCGCGCCACAGTGGGAGGGTCTCACATGAGCCTGAAAGATACATTGGTTTGGGGGAATCTATGGATCACTCCTCAGACAGCAATGTATTAGATCCCTGGAACTTTGCGGAAGCGCAGGCAGATGTCGATCATTGCGAATGGGTAAAAGCAATGGATTCGGAACTACAATCTATGATAGACAAAGACGTCTACGATTTGTCCGTCCAACCCAAAGGTTGTACTGCCATTGGGAGCAAGTGGATATATAAACGTAAACGTGGACCGGATGGACGAGTTAAAGTTTTCAAGGCAAGACTAGTGGCTAAGGGGTATACCCAAAAAGAAGGTGTCGATTACGACGAGACTTTCTCCCCAGTGGCCATGCTCAAATCGATCCGGATACTATTGTCTATAGCAGCTTAGATGGATTGGGATGTATGGCAGATGGACGTTAAGACTGCGTTTCTAAACGGCGGTCTTGAGGAGGTTATGCCATAAAGGGCAAGGAACACATGGTTTGGAAGCTTAAGAAAGCCATTTATGGCCTTAAGCAAGCATCTAGATCATGGAAGTGTGTTGTAGGAATGAGATTCTGTAATGCTAAATTTGGTGGTCTTGCTTAGGCAACATTAGGCGGCCATGCCACTCTGTGGTCTCTGGACTATTCGTCGATGATTGTGACCAGTGAAATTGTAAAATTTTAATGCGTATTGACCTCCTCTGGAGGATACAAAATTTTAATATTACAGTTGTAAGATTTTGAAAAGTTTTATGGTTAATCTAATCAAACTTTTTACATAAGTTTATGACAAAGGGTAAATACTCTGTTTTGCAGTGCAAATCAAATCGTCAATGTGTCGTTCAATCCTCTTTCTGCAATTCTTAAAGAAAACAAACTCGAGGGCCAAAATTACATAGAATGGAAACAAAATTTGGACATCGTTCTCACAACAGATGAGTACATCTTTGTAGTCACAACCCCGCGACCTCCAGTGCCGGCGGCTAATGCTGCGGCAGGAGTCAGAGATGCACACAGACGGTGGCATAAGGCGAATGAGATGGCTAAGTGCTACATGTTGGCTTCTATGTCTTCAGTACTCAAGCATCAGCATTCAGCCATGGATACAGCCGCCGAGATCATGCAGAATGTCAAGAATCTTTTTGGTACTCAGAATCGAACGGCTAAGTCTTAAGCCTTTCGGAGTATCATGTCGAAGATAATGAAGGAAGGCTCGTCTGTGAGGGACCACATCCTCGAGATGATGGGCCACCTCAACCAAATTGGGGTCTTGGGAGGGACGATCGATCCCGAGTCCCAGATGACTATTATCCTTCAAAGTCTTCCCCCTAGCTTCCAACAGTTCAAGCTCAACTTGGAGATGAACAAGAGGAACTACACCTTGGCAGAGCTGTTGACTGAACTTCAGTCGGCAGAGGATCTTATGGTCCAGGCTAAGGCTGCCATGATGACTTCGGCACCTCGTTCCTCTGGCTTCAAGCCTAGCAAAGGAAAAAGGAAGGCACCGAACTCAGAATCGGGCAAAGTAGCTAAGGGTAAGAAGAAGACGAAAAACAAGAAGCCCACGGGGAAGTGTTTCAAGTGCGGAGAAAAGGGGCATTGGAAGCCAGACTGTCCTAAAAGGGACAAGGCTACAGGTATGCACCAAACTTTAGTAGTTGAGTCATGTTTGGCTTTGACATCTACTTGCACTTGGGTTATTGACACAGGAGCCACTGATCATATTTGTTTTGATTCTGACTTAATGCAGGTGACAAGATGGCTACGTGATCGTGAAATCGAGGTCCATCTGGGCGACGCTACAAAAGTGGCGGTCGTAGCAGTGGGAGACATTTATTTGCGTTTTAGTAGTGATAGATTTTTTATTTTGAAGAATGTTTTGTTGATACCTTCTTTTAAAAGAAATTTAATTTCAGTTTCTAAATTACTTTTTGATGGATATTCGATTTCTTTTAATGACAATTGCGTTATTAAGAAAGATGGTTCTTATATCTGTCGTGGTATCATGGAAAACAATCTGTACACAATCACTTCTACACAGTTTAATAATCGCAAATCATAACTCAATACAACATCGAAATTTTCGAAGAAACGAAAGGAACCTTCAAGTTCAATGAACAAAACGTACTTATGGCACCTTAGACTTGGTCATGCCAATGAAAGGAAGATCCATTCTCTTGTTAAACAAGACCTTATTAAAGGTCTAGATGAGGAACATTTTCATAAGTGTGAGTCATGCTTAGAAGGCAAGATGACCAAGAGGCCTTTTCAGGCTAAGGGCAATAGGGCCAAGGAAGTACTTGAGCTCGTTCATTCCGATGTATGTGGACCAATGTCTACTGAAGCAAGAGGTGGTTTTCGATACTTCATCACATTCATTGATGACTTCTCGAAAATTGGATACGTCTATTTGATGACCCACAAGTCAAAGTCTTTCGATAAGTTCAAGGACTTTAAGGCTCAAGTGGAGAAGTATCATAGTAAGACTATCAAATGCTTGCGATCTGATCGTGGAGGCGAATACCTCAGTGCCGAGTTTTTGGACTACTTATTGGAGTCGGGTATCCAATCCTAATTGACAGCGCCGGACACGCCCCAGCAGAACGGCGTGGCTGAAAGAAGGAACAGAACCTTATTAAACATGGTCCGATCGATGATGAGTTATGCACGGCTACCTACTTCGTTTTGGGGACATGCCTTGCTTTCTGCAAGCCATATTTTAGACAATTTACCTTCAAAATCCGTACCTACTACTCCTTATGAGTTGTGGACTGGGCGCAAGCCCAATCTAGCACATCTCAAGATTTGGGGTTGCCCGGCTCATGTATTGGAAAAGGATCCAACTAAGCTAGGATCTAGGACGAAGGATGTTTGTTTATAGGGTACCCCAGAAGAACGAAAGCTTATGAATTCTTTAGTCTCCGAGATAAGAAAGTTATTGTGAGCACTCACGCCACATTCTTAGAGGAAGACTATGTATGAATTATAAACCCAGTAGTGAAGTGGCTCTTGATGAGCTAACTTCTGTCACAAATTCCATTAACCAAGAACAAGTACCAGGTGTACAAACAATTCCAGAAACTTCAACTTCTATTCCAAGAATTGTAGTGCCGCGCCACAGTGGGAGGGTCTCACATGAGCCTGAAAGATACATTGGTTTGGGGGAATCTATGGATCACTCCTCAGACAGCAATGTATTAGATCCCTGGAACTTTGCGGAAGCGCAGGCAGATGTCGATCATTGCGAATGGGTAAAAGCAATGGATTCGGAACTACAATCTATGATAGACAAAGACGTCTACGATTTGTCCGTCCAACCCAAAGGTTGTACTGCCATTGGGAGCAAGTGGATATATAAACGTAAACGTGGACCGGATGGACGAGTTAAAGTTTTCAAGGCAAGACTAGTGGCTAAGGGGTATACCCAAAAAGAAGGTGTCGATTACGACGAGACTTTCTCCCCAGTGGCCATGCTCAAATCGATCCGGATACTATTGTCTATAGCAGCTTAGATGGATTGGGATGTATGGCAAATGGACGTTAAGACTGCGTTTCTAAACGACGGTCTTGAGGAGACCATCTATATGGAACAACCCGAAGGTTATGCCATAAAGGGCAAGGAACACATGGTTTGGAAGCTTAAGAAAGCCATTTATGGCCTTAAGCAAGCATCTAGATCATGGAACCAGTGGTTTCGATCAAACTGTTCGCAAGTTTGGATTCGAAAAATGCCCAAGTGAAAGCTGTGTGTATAAGAACGTTGAAAAAGGGAATGTAGTTTTCTTAGTTTTATATGTAGATGACATTCTTCTAATTGGAAACAATAAAAAGATGCTGTCATCAGTACGAACATGGTTGTCAAACCAGTTCGAGATGAAGGATATGGGAGACGCGGGACACATCCTCGGCATCAAGGTTCTTCGGAATCGAGCAAAGAAGATGTTGTGCTTATCTCAAGAACCTTACATCGGCACAGTACTTAGTCGATTTAGCATGCAGGACGCCAAGAAACGTTTCTTACCTTTTAGACATGGCATCCATCTATCTCAAGAGATGTGCCCCAAAACGCTGTCCGAGATACAAGCAATGAGAAGGATTCCATATGCTTCGGCAGTTGGATGTCTCATGTATGACATGCTTTGTACGAGGCCTGATATTTGCTTTGTTGTTGGCATGGTGGCAAGATATCAGTCGGATCCGTGCCAAGGACATTGGACTGCCGTAAAGAACATACTCAAGTACCTTAAACGGACTAAGGACTATGCTCCAGTTTACAATGCAGTCGAGCTCTGTCCTTCGGGATATACTGACTCAGACTTTCAAGCTGATCAGGACTCGAGAAAATCTACCTCAGGATATGTGTTCACCTTAGGAGGTGGAGCCGTAATTTGGAAGAGTGTGAAGCAGAAATGCATTGCGGACTCAACCATGGAAGCCGAGTATGTGGCCGCTTCGGAGGCTTCAAAAGAGGCAGTATGGTTCAAGAACTTCCTCATGGATTTAGGTGTGGTTACGAATCTGCCCAAGAGCATCACCGTTTATTGTGACAACTCTGGTGTTGTGGCAAATTCGGAAGAACCAAGAGCTCACAAAGAATCGTCGATTGCTCGCGCCTTCTCCACGATGATCTTCAATACTAGACCACGGATCTTCTGACTGGTTCCCAAACTGTATCTTGATATCAGGGTGGGCTGATCTTATCAAAATACTAGGACTCGAATAAAGAGACAGAACTTTTGTTAGGGTTTGTATACTAGAAATCACCTTTCGAGTGATTGAATACTGTAAAACTCTAATTATTATTTTCCAATGAATGCAACAGATTATTTTTGTCATAATGTTGTTATGTTTTACATTTAATGGATGTTTATTGCATATTTAAATGTATAAGTGAATATAACAAAAGTCTAAGTCTTTGTTCTAGTAGACCGGTTGTGGGCTGCGCTCAATTTAAGGTACGCAGTCAGTTCTGAACAAAGAAAAAAATGAATTTCACAACCTAGATAGGCCTAGACTACCTATTGTGAAAGGTTGCAATTTCAGTCCGATTATTTCTAAGCCTTATTGAAATATGATGACGTTGGTGTGGTATAGCACTGAATGGATCTAACAGCAAGGCGAGTCTTTATGCTATCTACTGAAAGACGAGGTCTTGATAATTAATTTCTTAATCAATGTACGTTAGCATTGAGCATACGATATTGAGTATCTACTAATTTGACTTACCAAAGATGCGGGTTTTTCGTCGACCAACGATTTAGGTATATTGGGTAGTGGTGATCATTATCTAGCGGTGCTAGGATTGCTATTATGTTGAATCGTGCGCGAGGAGAGTCTCGTTTGATAACATCCACAAGAAGAGCTCGAAACAAGGTTTTATTATTCGGAACCTAGCTAGTTGGAGTTTAATTACTCTATAAATAATAAATAAGAGTTTCTTGCTAAGTCCACTCTTGGAGAATAAAATATGTTAATTAATTAAGTCCATAGCAGACATTAATTAATTAATGGATGTTTTCTATCTTAAGCGCGGGAAATGAATTAAACAAATAAAAGGAAACCCGGAATACTTGTAATTTCAGATTTGGAAAAGCAGTGCAATATTACTTCTGTAGTGGCTGATTGTAATATTCCAATATAAGCTTATATTAAATTGTGGGTTCAATTTAATTAGTAAAGAGCTAATTGGGTGAAGCCATGTCCAAATTCTTCCTTAGATCCCTGACCGGGCCCAATATGTGACTAAATATAAATAGGAGAATAAAGGAGACAGAAAATACAATTGTTTTTACACAGAAATTTTCGCCCCCCCCCCCCCCCTTAGAGAGAGAGAGTTCGAAAATTGCTCTTCCTCCGTGAGCAGATTTCTGTCTTCGTTATTCGAGTCCTAGTATTCTGGTGAGATTTGCCCACAAAAATATCAGTCCACAGTCCGGGACACCTGTCAGAAGATCCGAGGTCAAGTACTGAAGTTCTTCACGAGGAGACGGAGCAAGCCATCATCGATTCTTGATTAAATCAACGAGGTAAATTGACCAATTCCGTAGTAAGCATGTTTTAGGAATATTATGTGCTAAAGCATGTTTTAATTCAAGTTATGAGCATGATACGTGTGATAATTACGCGAATAGATTTTGTCTAAATAATCTGCTAAATAGATCAAATTTATGTGATCCGTTAGAACATGCACGCTTCTGCTGCCAACCCCTTCAACTTTTTCACGGAGGAGAAAATTAATTATAAAAAATCGGCCCCTTCTTTAATATGGGAATGGACGAAATTTTCATAACAATTAAGTCTTAATTTTGTCTCCTTTGTTCTCCTATTTATATTAAGTTACATATATGGCTCAGTCAGGGATCTATGGAATGTTTTGGATATTGGCTCCCCAATTAGCATTTTACTAATTAAATTGAACCCACAATTTAATACAAGCTTATATTGAAATATTACGAGAAGCCACTACAGAAGTAATATTGACCTCCCCATCCAAATCCGAAATTACAAGTAATCCGGGTTTTCATTTTGTGTATTATTTATTTTCCACGCTTAAGATATAAATGTTCATTAATTAATTAAAGTCTGCTTTGGACTTAATTAATTAACATCTTATCAATTCCAAGAGTTGACTTAGCAAGAAACACTTATTTATTATTCATGGAATAATTAAATTTCAACTAGCCAGTTTTCGAATAATAAAAACCTTGTTCAAGCTCCTCTTGAGGACATTATCAAACGAGACTCACCTCGCGCATGATTCAACATAATAGCAATCCTAGCACCGTTAGATATTAATCACTACTACCCAATATATCAGGATTATTGGGTTGCGAAAAACCCGCACCTTTTGATAAGTCAAAGTAGTGCATAATCAATACCGTATGGTCAATGCTAACATATGTAGATTAAGAAATAGTATTTTATCAAGACCTAGTCTTTCAGTAGATAGCATAAAGACACGTCTTGCTGTTAGATCCATTCAGTGCTATACCACACCAACGTCATCTTATTTCAGAAAGGCTTGGAAATAATCGAACTGACATTGCAACCTTTCACGATAGGTAGTCTAAGTCTATATGAGTTGTGAAATTCTTCTTTTTCTTTTGCAAAGCATTACATAGAACCGATTGTGTTACCTTAAAGTGGACGACGCCCACAACCAGTCTACTAAGCAAAAGACTTAGACTTTGTTTGCTTCTTATGCATTTAAATGTTTATAAAACATCTTATAAATGCACAAGCAAACACAATGTAATAATATACTGATCCTATTCTTGCGATACTGCTCGAATAATACTGAATCGGGTTAACAGTGGATTGTAGATTTTTCCGTATACAAGCAAGATTATATTCGCGCGAACATGCTCGAAACATGCTTTTCAGTATACCAAACCTAACAGTTATCCCAAACCGCGGCTCTGGAGCGAAGTAGTCCTCATACAACAGATTTCCAGCGATGTGGTCCCGGGGTACTATAGTTCGAGTGCGGATGGGGTGAGGTACCGCCGGCTGCTGCTGCAAGGCCGCTTGTATTAGGCGATTTATCTCCCAGGACGTATAGGCCCGCACCTGTTCGTTAATTCGTCGGCGTATATCATCAGCACCCCCACCACTACCACCCGCACCACTACCATTACCACCACCACTAGCCATTTTGGATATACTGATAAAAACGTAGAGAGAGAAACTCGTTAAAACAAGTGGTGGGAATGAAATGAAGTTCAACCATATATATAGAGTTTTTTTAAAAAAAAATTAAAAAATAGTGATGTCCTTCGTGGCACCGCAATGGCTGACGTCGCCGGAAGGCCGCGGATATGCGGTGTCCGCAAGGGACGTCCGCATCCGTCCCTCTCACGTTTAATGGCGGACGTCCCACGTGGACACCCGGCAATCAGATCGGATGTCCGCCGGGAAATCCGCCATTGCGGACACCCGGCACAACGCTGTTCCTATACCGTTCCTATACCGTTCCTTAAACCATTATTTGAGGGCCCCACTGTACTTTTTTACTCCATTCCTTAACTAAGGAACGGAACCTGCAACTCTCCGTTCCTTAACCGTTCCTTAAATTACTATTCATTCAATTTCATTTTTTTTTATTTCCAACCCAATTCAATTTAAATAAACACACTTTAATCAAAAACAAACACACTTTATTAAAAAACACACAACATTAAAAAAAATTCAACTTAAACTTAAAAAAAAATAAAAAAAGCACACAATTAAAATCCTAAAAAAATAAAAAACACAAAATAAAAAACACACAATTAAACGCGGGAAAATAAAAAAACTACTCCGCCGGTGAATCATCCTCCGGAGGCGGTCGAGGTTTAGGGGGAGGAGGAAGACCAAGTAGTCCTGCCATATGCACAATTCCGTTCCACCAGGCCGTGAATTGGGCGTACGAGAAGCGGGAAGTGTCCGCCATTGTGGCGGTTATGTACGCCACCATAAGTGTGTCCGAGCCTCCCCGCTAGCCCGATCCCGAGGCCGACTGGCTTGATTCGCCTCGGCCCTTCCTCGCTCTAGCTGCCTTCGCCGCCTTCGTCCCTTGCGGCCGACGGCGCCCACGGCTGGATCCCCCGTATTCGTCGGGCGTTGGATCCCCCGTACCCCCAAACACCTGCGGTTCACCCTCGCTGGCCTCACCGGTGTCACCAGACGAGTAGTTGCCGCTCGCCATGTGCTTCGTGCGCTTTGAGGTTGAGCCCGAGCTCGAGCGGACACCGCTGGCCCACCTTTCCTCGTCCTTGACAAGCTACCAAATATCAACATATTTGAACTGTACACCGGTGTCCTGGTAGAAGAAGCGCAAAGCCGCCCTCAGAATGTCGGCGCCCGAAGCTCCGCTTTGGTAGTTCGCCGCTTCGGCCGAGTAGATGCCGCAAAATTTTTTGACCTGTACGTCGACTCGGCCAAAGTGAGCACGGAGCATTGTATATTTGCGCTTCCGTGCCCCTTTCGGCTTAGTCTGGTGGTAGACATCACGGACCTTTTCCCAGAAGCACTTGGCGGCTTGTTGGTTCCCGACGATGGGATCGTACGAGACGGTGAGCCAGGCGGTGTACACCGCCTTAGTTTCTTCGTTGTTGTACGGATGCCGGCCCAGATCCTCCAGTTCCTCATCCTCCTCCTCCTCGGGTGCCTTAGACGCAGCCCTAGAGCTTCCACCGCCTCGGCTTCCTCCCTGGGTGGGTTCAACGGGGATATCCTCCCGAATCTGGGACAAACCCTGAGAAAGCCGCGAGCCGGGTGGTCGAGCGTAGGCATCCACATCGAAAGTGGGTGGTTGGTACCCACCCGGCGTCGCCGACCCCTGGGTGCCCGGCGTCGACGATCCGGAACCACCAAGTGTGTTGTACATGGTCTCCCAATCGCCGAACGCGTTGAGATCCCACCCACCGGAGCCGCCACCGCCGTAATTCCCGTCGCCGGACATTTGGTGAAGGAGATTGAAATAGAAAATTGGAGAGGAATTGATGTTGGTTTAGGAAGAGTAGATGTGTAGTTGTGTGCGAAATGTAATAAATTAGGTGTATTTATAGAATAAGAAAATAAAAATAAAAAAAATAAAAAAAAGTTAAAAAAACGGTAATATTACCGTTAAAAAAAATTAAAAAATCAATTTAAAAACAAAATTAATTATTGCGTCATCGCTGACGTGTCCCACTCGCGGGCCGGCGAGTGGGAAGCACGCACGAAGCGGGGAGCGCCACGTCGCCCCAGCGCGTGGCGGCACAAGCCGTGCCGCGTTCCGTGTCGTCGGCACCCGGCACGGAATGGAACGGAATGGGAGCGGAATGGTGCGCCGCAACGCGTTCCGCGGCGAAACCGTTCCGGCGGAACGGCACGCGGAACGTCGGCGGCACGCGTTGCGGGTGCCCTTAGGTACAGGTACGACGTACGAGTTGAGGATCACACATACGGATAGCCTTATCCTTAATTGTTCCCCACACCCTACACATATTTTACTATGTTTCCCTATGCTTTATATTTCCATTTTTAATACACTCAAATTATGGTTCTAGATAAATTGCACTGCATGGATAAAAAAAGCTTTTCCTTCTAACCAATATGTGGAGACAGCTAGACAATCTTGATCATCTTTTAATATACTCCCTCCCTTCGTCTGCCATTAGCAGGCTCCAACACGAATTTTAATAAATATTAAAAAAAATAGGTAGAAAAAAGTTAGTAGAATAGAGGTTCCACTTATATATATATTAGTTTTAAAGGAGATGTGAGTGGAATGAGTCCGGTAAAGGTGAGACCCTATTACCATTGTGTGAATTGAGGTTCCTATTCGCGGACAGACTAAAAAAATGTGACTCCTATTCGCGGACGGAGGGAGTACATCGAAAAAAATATTATTGTAGGTATAAACATGTGTTAAGATATTTATTCAGAAAATAGTACTTCCATGTCCAAACTAAATTGAGTCGTATTCCTTTTTAAATGTCATGACTAAGTTGAATCATTTTATTTTTTAATAAAAAATAAAATATCTAATTATTTTTATTCTCTTTATATTTCCTACTTTATTCTTCTCTCCTAATTTTTAACTCAATTTCTTATTCTCCATGACCAAAAGTTTTGACTCAACTTTGTTGTGACGAAAGAAGTATCAAACACAAAATTGTAACTTCTTTTAAATATAACTAGGATGTAGATAAAAACTAATACACGCTCCTTCCCATAAAAATAAGGTAATTGGAGATGATATGAGTTTTAATGTGTAATTGGTAAAATAAAAAAAATGAAATATAATGATTGAAATAATATAATGGATGGTAAGACTTATAAATAATAAAGTAAAAATGGAGAAGAAAACAGTTTTTATAAATAAATATAAATTATTTCTATGAAACAACGAAAAAAATTCTACCTATTTGTATGGATGGAGATTGTATTACGAAAATAGAGATAGATGGAGTCATGAAAAATACGTGAAACTGGGGGCCCACATAACCAACAAAATTGAATCCCTTGACTTTAATATAAATCCAAAATAGTTAAAGAAAGAATCAGAAATTGATATTGGATAGCTGTAGACTTAAAATATGGCTACAGAGGAAAGTAGCACGAAAACGCTCCCTTCCTTTCTCACTGCAACGTCCGTACACCATTATATTTAACACCCCTAATATATAAAACAAATAACTATATTTCCTTTCTATTAAAATATTTAAATTACAGGGTTGCAATAATGATTCGCCCTCCGATTCGGAGACACTTGTTGTCGTTTTCTGCCATCTCACCTAGAGTTGTTAACTGGGCCGGGCTTGGCCGGTGATGCCCGAGGGTGTTGAGGCCCAGCTCGGCCCAGTACCAGGGTCTGAAATGAGCTGTGCCGGGCCGGGCTTATTTTCATATATCTCAACCCAGCCCAGCCCAGACCCACTTGGTTAGTGGGCCGAGCTGGGCCGGGCCGGGCTGAACTGGGCTGGGCTTTGACAATTTAATAATAATCAACATAAACAAAAAATTTCTTAAATGTAAAGACTTCAATTATAAAATTACAAAAAATATTACATGTTCGAAGAGTTAATCCGGGTAATTTTGCCAATCAAAAGTAAAGTTTGGATCATTAGTACTTGAATAGTAATAATCCGTTATTGGAAAATAAAATCTCTCGATATCCGGCTCTTGATCTTCTTGTGCATTAATTACCAAATCCGGTTCGCCGTCTTCATCTTCTTGATCTTCCTCTTTCATTTCTGACATTCTATATCGTTCGAGCCTCTTCAACTTGTTCAATCGAAATTCTTCATCCATCCAATTCTTCAAAAGCATGCAAAATTTGATAGATTTTGGTGTCAATCGAGTTCTTCTATCTGTCACTGTTCTTGCACCTGCACTAAAAGCACTTTCGGGTGCTACAATAGACATTTGACATGTTAGTAGATCACGTGCAATCATAGATAAAATAGGATAATGTTTTTGTTCCATTTTCCACCAATGTAGAATATCAAAATCCTCAGAATTTTCCTCTAAATCTAAGCTTAAATAATGTTTAAGCTCATTTGTTGATCTAGTACCAGAATCACTTTTCCTCTTTTTTATTTTATCTAGAAGTGCATAACTAGATGAACAACCACTGCTGTTTTTGTAGGAAGAAGATGGAATAGTAGTTGTCAATGTATTTTCAAAATAAGAGGTATATGAACCAACTAACAAATTCAAATAATCCTCCAATTAAATCCTAAACCTAACCATATTTAATTAAGTGAGTGGGTTGAAGTTGTGCTGGGCTGAGCTGGGCCTGGGCTGGGCCTGAGTCGGGCCTGGGCTGGGCCTGGGCTGCTAGCGGGCCTGGTCCCAGGCCGGTTCTGGGTTTACAAATAGGCCCAAATAGAGCCCGTTACACTCAACAAGCCCAGCCCGAGCCCGTTCCATTTCTCTAACGAGCTGGGCTGGGCCAGCCCGGCCCAGTTGACAACTCTAATCTCACCAATTCATTGCGGCCGTTACTACATTTTTAAATATACTCACCATACATATTTAATTGAATAATTTAAAAAGAAGAAGGTAAAATTTTTTTCTGGAAATGCCCTCCACCCTGTCTCCCAACTCAGTCAAACCTCATCCTCTTCCTCTCTACTAAAATTAAAATCTATATATAGAATGTTTATTGTAAGACTAAATGTTAAAACTGGTCTTGAATATATGCACATTTTAAAATTTTAGTTATATACTTTATCTTTTGAATTTTTGCATCCTAAAATTTCAAATTGGGTCACAATTGGTCCTACACTAACAATTCCGTCAATTTTTAAACGGTTTTAACTCGATTTTGACCAATTTTGATGGTTTTAATAGTCTTATTCGGGTTAAAACGGTTTTAAAATAGGTAAAAATCAGGTTAAAACCGTTTAAAAATTGATGGAATTATTAGTATATGACTAATTGTGATCCGAGTTGAAATGTTCAAGATACAAAAATTCAAAAGATAAAATATATGACCAAAATTATAAAATGGGCATATGTTCAGGACCATTTTTGGTCTTTACTCTTATTTTAATGTAATAAGAGCGTTACTAATCTTATCTTCTTGTAAAATTTACTAGTTTGAATTTGATGGTATAGTATTTTGAATTTGATGGTATAGTATTTTGACTCTTTATTATGTAATAAATGGTTTGAGAGTTTTGTTGTAACTGCCTACCGTTTTCTAACAATAGTATTTCGATTTCATGCGGAGGTTGGGCATTTATCTAATCTACAGTCACGCATTACAAGATTTTGGCTTCATTCCTTCCTACACTATTTCACTACGTTTCTTCTCTTTAATAAGGACTAACCTCCTAATTTTAATTTATTCTTTATTTCTTTACACGAAGGAAACTTGTAAGTATGCAATAGTTGATAGTATATTCTCGGCCCCTCCATTCACAACAAATAATCTCATACACAAATTTTAGTACTCCATATAAAATATCAATTAAGTGGAGCATGAGAAATCAAAAGAAAAATAAAGTATATTCTCATTTTTTTTTGCCCTAACAAAGATAAAAATTCTAAAAAACTAAAAATACATTTATCTCTATTTTATTCCTTCTTTTTTATATTATTTTCCTTAGAATGGATAGAAAAGTAAATAATAAAATAAGTGTAACTTATCATACATAAATTCATGACTAATTTTGGTGAGCACTATTATTTTTTCAATTGATGGAGCATCTTTTATACATGTAACCAAGTTCAACTTATGAAAACCAGGTCCTAATTTTTAAAAACACAAATTAAATTGGAAGTTAAAGACAAACCATCCCAATTACCCACAAAACTATAACACACGCAAATATCTCACAGTTTTTGCTACTATATTTGAGTTAAAACTCCACGTCACATAATTATTAGTATTTGGATGTTGCAAAATAACCACGAGCTTATCATTTATTAAGTGAGATAATGTATCGGTTTCAAACAAATCATATTTATCTGATAATAATATCGGTTGTATTTTAGTGCCCATTAAGCACATAACTAGTGAACAAATCACAGTCACAAGATCAAGAAAATCAAGGGCTAGTATTAATACACGTGATTTTCGAATTTAAAGAAGAAATTAGTTCCATCTATCACTAATTTACTTCACAATAACAAGACGGGGGTATAATGGTCATTGCATTACGTGAATTTTCTTCATCCATGGCGGAAAGAAGAGACCAAGAGAAGCCGCTCGCCCCGGCCATCCCCGCCAACTCCAAGCTCAGCCCTTTTCGACCGGAGTTCATATCAGTCAGACATACTCAGTAAAATAAACCAAAGATAGGAAATCCATGACGCATGTTATCACTCCTCAAAATGTTAAACGAAAGTAAGATCAATAATACGTGTTGCTTCTGCAGACTGATCACATTCACAGCAACGTCACAGATTTCATGAACAAATACCATTAATAAAACAATGCATCCATGCATAAAAACCAGAACTTCTCTCAAAGTCGATAAACAAATTCCAAATCATGTAGCATATATTATTGTTCAATGATTATGATGTTGAGAAGTACATGAAAGTCTATAAGCTATTACTGCTCACAAAACTGATGAGATGTTCCGATATCAGGTAAACTACATATATTGCAATTTCTATGATCAAGCTGGTTACAAGTACATCAAAAAGTAAAAGCTAACAATCACCACACGAAACATGGTTAGAGTGTTGTGTTCCACGGTTAGAGTGATGTTTCTTTGATTTTTTGTTGTAGTGATGTAATTTGTTAACACCAGTGAAGTAAAACATGGTTATAGTGATGTGTTCCAGGGTTAGAGTGATGTTTCTTTTATTGTTTTTGCTTTAGTGATGTATTTTGTTAACATCAGTGAAGTAAAAACATGGTTATAGTGATGTGTTCCAGGGTTAGAGTGACGTTTCTGTATAAGAGAAGGGTACAAGTTGAACCCAATAACAAAGCCTGGTAATATGTATTGAAGTTTTTTTCGTATATAGTGGTACTGGTGTAGTGGTAAACTACTTATCTTTCAATGCATAGATCATGGTATTTGATTTTTCTCACGCGCATTTATTTTTTATCTTTTGATTCTAATTGTGTAATAATGGAGTGCTCATTTCAGTTGGAAGAAGAAGAGAAGAAGAAGGAAGCTCGGCTTTGAGCTCGGCTTTGAGTTCGGCTTTGAGCCGAGAAGACAGTTGGTCTTGAGCCGAGAAGCAAAGGAGTTCGGTTTGTGTACCGAGAAAGGAGTTCGGTTTGTGAATCGAGAAGGGAGCTCGGTTGTGAGCCGAAAAGAAAGTTCGGTCTTGAGTCAAGAATAGAGTTCGTCTTGAGCCGAGAAAGAAGAAGCAACAGTTCGGTCTTGAACCGAGAAGGAAGTTCGGCCTAGAGAAACTAGCCGTTGGAGCAGCAGTTAGTTAGCTGAGATGTAGCGGTTATTCTTCTTGCTTTCTTGATTCTTCTTGTAGTTAGTTAGTAGCAGTTGCTACTTGATTGTAGAGCTTTAAATAGCTCAAAACCATGTACGTAGTGAGTAGTGAAAATCAATAAAGAGTTTTCAAGTTTTCTCTCCAAGATTACCATCTTCGATACTCTAAGTGTGAGTGTGTGTTCTTCTGCATTGTGAGTTATCATACAACTGTGAGTGTGTGTGTGATTCACCTGAGTGTGTGAAAGTCTTGTGCGTATTGAATCCCAACAAGTGGCGCCGTCTGTGGGAAGGGGATATTGAAGCTGATTTGCAGAGGATCAAACGGTTTCATAGATGGCAGCAAGGCTTGATGCAGAAAAGTTCACAGGCAAGAATGATTATAGCCTGTGGAAGATGAAGATGAAGGCGGTCTTGATTCAACAAGGCTTGGCCGCAGTTCTTGCAAATACAGAAGAGAAAGGAAAGGCTCCAATGCTTGATGATAAAGCTCAGGCAAAGATGGAGGAGATGCAGCTCAAGGCACATTCTGCAGTGATTCTGTGCCTTGGAGATAAGGTCTTGAGGGAAGTTCAAGAAGCCAAGACTGCGGTGGAGATCTTGAACAGGTTAGATGAAGTTTACCTGGCAAAATCTTTGGCTAACCGGCTGTATCTCAAGAAGAGGCTCTATGCCTATAGTTTTTCTGGTGAAAAATCTATCATAGAGCAGTTGGAGGAGTTCAATAAGATCATTGATGATCTGGGCTCTGTGGATGTTAAAATTTCAGATGAAGACAAGGCCATTCTTACATTGAATGCCTTGCCTAGCTCGTATGACCAGTTGAGTGATGCAATTATCTATGGCAGAGATAAGCCTATCACCTATGCAGAAGTCTACTCGGCCTTGATGGCTAAGGAACTCCAGAAGACTACCAGCAGAGGCTCTGCAAGCTCCAATGTTCAAGCTGCAGAGGCCTTGAATGTGAAGAAGTTCAAAAAGCAGAACATCAAGAAAAAGTTTGAGGGCTCTAAACCCTCAAGTTCTGATGCTCAGAAGGAAACCAGAGCATGTTTTTGGTGCAAGAAACCAGGGCACTTGAAGAAGGACTGCCATGCCTGGAAGAGAAAACTAGCCTCTGAGGGCCACAACACTTCTGATTGTGTAGAGAGTACTGATCCCCCTGCTCAACTCATGAATGTCAGTGATAATGGGATCAGTCACAGGTGGATAATGGACTCAGGGTGCAGCTTCCATATGTGCCCCAACAAATCTTGGTTTCATGATCTTCAGGAAGCATCAGGGACTGTAGTTCTTGGAAATAACCATGTGTGTCAGATCAAAGGGATAGGGAAAGTGAAGCTAAGTTTGCAAGATGGCTCTATAAAGATCCTAACTGGGGTGAGGTATATTCCGGAAGTGAAAAGAAATCTCATCTCATTGGGAATGCTGGAGGAGAAAGGGTTCACCATATTGATGAGTCAGGGAAAGATGCTTGTGAAATCTGGGAATGCAGTGATGATGGAGGCTGACAGAGAGCACATTCTCTATTATCTGAAGGCTAAGGCTGTTGATGGAGAAAGCAATGCAGTGTCAGATGATTCCATAATGCTATGGCACAAGAGATTGGGCCATCCAGCAGAAGGAAGCTTGAAAGAACTCATCAAGAAGGGCCTGATCTCTGGAGATTTCAACAAGATGGACCCCTGTGAGCAGTGTATACTTGGAAAAGCAAAGAAGGCACCCTATCCTACAGGTATTCACTCTTCTACAGCCCCATTAGACTACATACATAGTGATCTCTGGGGCCCTTCACCTGTAAGCTCAATTGGTGGTGGGAAATACTACCTTGCTATTATTGATGACTACACTAGGAAACTGTGGGTGTACATACTGAAAGAAAAATCAGAGACATTCACAAAATTCAAGATATGGTGTAAAGAGGTGGAGCTAGAGAAGGGAAGGAGTGTTAAATGCCTAAGAACTGACAATGGCTTGGAATTCTTGTCTACTGAGTTTGATCTGTTTTGCAAAGAGAAGGGTATGAAGAGGCACCGCACTGTTCCTGGTAACCCCCAGCAAAATGGTGTTGTGGAGAGGATGAATAGGACTATCCTAGAGAGAGTAAGGTGCTTGTTACTCAGTTCTGGTCTGAGCAACAGATTTTGGGGAGAGGCTGTGTATACAGCAGCCTATCTCATCAATAAGTGTCCATCTACTGCCCTTAAGTCTGAGACTCCTGATTACATGTGGTATGGAGCCCATAGTGACTACTCAAAATACAAGGTGTTTGGGTGCGCAGCCTATGCTCATGCTAGGCAAAGTAAGCTTGAGGCTAGGGCTCTGAAATGCATATTGCTGGGGTATCAGAGGGGTGTTAAGGGGTATAGGCTCTGGTGCATTGAGCCTGGTAGGCAGAAGGTGGTGGTGAGTAGGGATGTTGTGTTCTTGGAGGATCAGATGCCATACTTAAAAAGGAAGCTGGACTCCAATGAAGTTGAGAGTGATTTCCTCAAGGTGGAGCCAGTGGGACTTTGCCAAGGAGCAGGTGGAGCCTCTGACTCAGAAAGTGAGTCTGAACCAGAGGATGATGGTGCTCTAGCTCGAGGTAGAAAAAATGATGAGCCTACAGCAGATTCTGCCAGAGAGTACCAGATAGCAAGAGATAGAGGCAGAAGAAATACAAGACCACCTGAAAGGTTTTCTGATGTGGTCTACTATGCACTTTGTGCTGCTGAGAGCATTGATATTGCAGATCCTCTCACATATAAAGAAGCCATGAAGAGTAAAGACAGAGAAAGGTGGATTGAAGCCATGAATGAGGAAATGGAATCTTTACTCAAGAACAAAACATGGATTTTGGTGGATAAATCCAGACTGACTACAGATGGAAAAGAAAGGAGGCTGATCAGTTGTAAGTGGTTGTTTAAGAAAAAGATTGAGACCACTGATAAAGATAGAATCAGATTCAAGGCAAGGCTGGTGGCTAGGGGCTTCACACAGCAAGAAGGAATTGATTTCAATGAAGTATTTGCTCCAGTTGTTAAGCA
This sequence comes from Salvia splendens, assembly GCF_004379255.2. NCBI lineage: Eukaryota > Viridiplantae > Streptophyta > Magnoliopsida > Lamiales > Lamiaceae > Salvia > Salvia splendens. Next base: position 204,915 of record NW_024599664.1, read on the forward strand.
CACTTCGATTAGGATCTTGTTGGCAGTTGTGAACCAGCTAGACTGGGAGCTACAACAGCTTGATGTGAAGACAGCCTTCCTCAATGGGGATCTAGAGGAGACTATCTTTATGGAACAGCCAGAGGGCTATGTGAAGACTGGAGAAGAAGGCAAGGTGTGCCTGTTACAGAAAAGTCTTTATGGACTTAAGCAAAGTCCTAGACAGTGGAATAAGAAGTTTGATGCACAGATGAAGAAGATTGGCTTCTCCAAGTCAGAATATGATGATTGTATTTACATCAAGAAGGCAGGCAGGACTCCCATTGCCTACCTATTACTCTATGTGGATGATATGCTACTTGCAGGCCCTTCTATGACAGAAATTCAGAAAGTTAAACAAGATCTGAAGTCGAGCTTTGAAATGAAGGATCTAGGAGAGTCAAAGAAGATCCTAGGCATACATATTCAGAGAGATAGAGGCTGCAAGAAGCTGTGGATGCTGCAAACTGATTATATTGACAAAGTTATGCAGAGATTCAGAATGGAGAATGCTAAACCTGCCTCAACACCCTTGTCCCAGAGTTTCAGATTATCAAAGGAACAAGCTCCTAAAACTAAGCAAGAGGATGATGAGATGGAGGCTATCCCTTATGCTAGTGTTGTTGGGAGTATCATGTACACTATGATTTGTACAAGACCAGATCTTGCTCATGCTATCTCAGTGACTAGCAGATACATGGCAGACCCGGGGAAGGAGCATTGGAATGCTCTTAAATGGATATTGAGGTACATGAAGTCAACTAAGGACTGGGGGGTTGTGTTCAATGGCTGGGAAGGTGGATCTGAGGAGGTTGTGCAGGGGTATTGTGATGCAGACTATGCTGCAAATCTGGACACCAGAAAGTCTCAAACAGGTTATTTGTTCACCATGTTTGGAACTGTGATCAGTTGGAAATCAGGTCTGCAGAGTGTAGTTGCTCTCTCAACTACAGAATCAGAGTATATAGCTCTCACTGCAGCTGTACAGGAGAGCTTTTGGATCCAGGGAGTGATTTCTGATTTTGGTTTTGACCAAGAAACAATGGTGATTCATTGTGACAGCAGCTCAGCTATATGCTTGGCTAAACATCCGGGTTTCCATGAAAGGAGCAAGCATATAGACATAAAGTTGCACTTTATTAGAGATGAGATTGAAAGGGGAAGGGTGAAGGTGGTTAAGATTAACACCTTGCACAATCCGGCAGATATGCTAACTAAATCTCTAAGTAGAGACAAGTTTGATCATTGCAAGAAGTTGATCAATGTTTGTGCGAGAACTGAGATGAGCCCTCAGGTGGAGAATTGTAATAATGGAGTGCACATTTCAGTTGGAAGAAGAAGAGAAGAAGAAGGAAGCTCGGCTTTGAGCTCGGCTTTGAGTTCGGCTTTGAGCCGAGAAGACAGTTGGTCTTGAGCCGAGAAGCAAAGGAGTTCGGTTTGTGTACCGAGAAAGGAGTTCGGTTTGTGAACCGAGAAGGGAGCTCGGTTGTGAGCCGAAAAGAAAGTTCGGTCTTGAGTCAAGAATAGAGTTCGTCTTGAGCCGAGAAAGAAGAAGCAACAGTTCGGTCTTGAACCGAGAAGGAAGTTCGGCCTAGAGAAACTAGCCGTTGGAGCAGCAGTTAGTTAGCCGAGATGTAGCGGTTATTCTTCTTGCTTTCTTGATTCTTCTTGTAGTTAGTTAGTAGCAGTTGCTACTTGATTGTAGAGCTTTAAATAGCTCAAAACTATGTACGTAGTGAGTAGTGAAAATCAATAAAGAGTTTTCAAGTTTTCTCTCCAAGATTACCATCTTCGATACTCTAAGTGTGAGTGTGTGTTCTTCTGCATTGTGAGTTATCATACAACTGTGAGTGTGTGTGTGATTCACCTGAGTGTGTGAAAGTCTTGTGCGTATTGAATCCCAACAAATTGAAATAACAAATCAAATCAAAAAATCCGTCCAATTTTGAAGCTTCAAGTTACTGTTATTATTTGACACATCCCAAATTCAAATATGCCATTGAATATGTGCCGCATGCATGGAAATCAAGTTATAGGTTAAAGTTTAAACAATGTAGCGATTTTTTGGTATTCAATATTATAAATTGCCAAAAGTCGTTAATATTTCTTCCATGTCACATAAAAGCCATGTTTGGTTTGTGGTTCGCCTCCTGCTCCACCACCGTCACGATCTTCGGCCGCATCGCCTTGATCGAATTCAGAACATTCTCAAGCGTGCCGGGCCGGGCCAGCAGCTGATGCAGCTCGAAAACGGAATTCACTGCCACCGTCTCCTCATCATCGCCCGCCCTAATTTCCAGCATCTCCGCATCGAGATCGGCCAACAAATTCGTCACAAATCCACGGAATTCACTGCTACCTGCTCCTCCACCTCCTTCGTAGAGAGAGAGTAGGCATGAATGTGGTGTGTATGTCAAAATATGGAACAATGTATTTCCCAAAATACCTCCATATAATTTTTATTAATAGAAAATGAATACTCAATTTAGTCATTAGATTAAGATAACGAGTGGCTGAGATTTATTCTCCAGTTATACACTTATCATTAGTTATACTTTGATCATCTATATATATATATATCGTGTGTTTGGTTCATGAAATTCAATTTCACAACTTAATTTAAGATAATTAATTATAACTAATACATTCCAATTTAAATAATTTCTTAACTTAATTTTAAATTATATCTTTATATTACTTAATCTAAAAAATCAAAATACTACTACTTATTTTTTAAGTACTAAAATTATGCAGATGAAATAAATTTGAAAAAAAGGAAGAAGTGGAAAAGAAAAGATGGAGAAGGGGAGTGTATATGAAAATGTGTGGGATGTGACGCGTGTCCGTTATCCAGCTGTATACCATTCCTATTTCAACCGTTTCTTTCCTTTACCATATATATATATAGATAAACCCAAGCCCAAACCCAAACCCAAACCCACACTATAGAAAAAATCAAAAAATGGCTAACCTCAACAAAACGGCATGGATCGGATCAAGGGTCCATGGAGCCCCGAAGAGGACTACCTCCTCCAGCGCCTCGTCCAGAAGCACGGCCCCCGGAACTGGTCCATGATCAGCAAATCCATCCCCGGCCGCTCCGGCAAGAGCTGCCGCCTCCGCTGGTGCAACCAGATCTCCCCCCAGGTCGAGCACCGCGCTTTCACCCCCGACGAGGACGACACCATCATCCGCGCCCGCGCCCACGCCCGCTTCGGCAACAAGTGGGCCACCATCGCCCGCCTCCTCTCCGGCCGCACCGACAACGCCATCAAAAACCACTGGAATTCAACTCTCAAGCGCAAATCCTCCTCCTTTGCCTCCGACGACTCTCCTCCCTTGAAGAGATCCGCCAGCGCCGGCTCCGCCCCCGCCGATTTCCCCCCGCCCAGCCCCTCCGCCTCCGATTCGGTTTCTACGCACACCAGCTTCCTCCCCGATACGCCCACTGGTCTTACCCTCTCACTCCCCGGAATCGATCAAAGCACCGATTCACATTCTAATTCCCCCAAAATTAACCCTAATTCTATCCAATTGGCGCCGATTCAGCGGCAAACGGAGGCTAATTCGGTGAATTTCACCACGGAATTGATGGGGGTGATGCAGGAGATGATTAGGGCGGAGGTGAGGAATTACATGGTTGGATTGGAGGAGCAGCGGCGGCGAATTGAGGAGCTGGAGAAGCAGCATAATCGGCTTTTTCTTCATCACCAGCAGCAGAAGCAGTTTCAGTTTCAGTTTCAGGAGATGTGTATGAATATGAATGTGAATGAGGGGTTTAGGAATGCGGCGGCGGCGATCGGAATCAGCAGAGTTGATTGATTTGATTGAATTGGATTGGTTTGTGTTTGTTTTTTAGCGATGGGGGAATCGGAGAGAGAAGAAGGAAACGTTCTACGTTTTCTGAATTTTAGATTTCGGAAAAAAATGGCCAAAATATTAAATAATTTTTGGTTATTATACAGTGGAATGAATGTCATCTAAAAACAGAAAATTACAGCTTGAAAAAAGAAAAACGAAAATTAAGTAAATAACTTTGTCCTATTCACTCTTTCTTTGAATTAACTGGGTAATAATTTTATGTTTATATGACACATCAAAAAATATTAAAGTAGAGAGATACTTGGAATTTGTTTTTGACGGAGTGAAAATGCATTTTTATATTTAGTGCAGGCAGCAGAGGGAGTGGGGACACTGTTTTCACTTCAACAGAAAATTATGATAAAAGAAATACAAAAGTAAACGCACTGTGGCCATAAAATTAGAGGCTTCAACTGAAGTGGGAAATATATTTATCTCTTTTAATATTTAATCTTCAACTGCGATTCATGGCATTTTGGGAACAAAACAAAAGAGGCCTTTTAGGAATGAGATATCACAAAGATCTTGTTGTCACATACTATTATTTATTTGAATTTGTCACATACTATTATTTATTTGAACCATTCCTTTCAAAGGAGCGTCTCAAGTTTAAGTTGACCTAAAAAACAGAAAGCTTCAACCAAAAAAGATTAAATGAAGCAATGATCATTGGAGAAACATATCTAAACTCATGCTTTATGTTGCGTTGGGCTACCAAATCTATCATTTTACCAGCTTAATTTATTTGTACCTGCTTAGGGTTCAAGCCTATAATATATTGACAGCTTGAGATTAAAATTACAGTGAAACAAACCAATGGTGCATCTACAAGAGAGTTGGCTGGATGGTTCCATGATCAAAGTTGAAGCGTAGGAGCGATTTGAATTTATGAATAAGTTGGAGAAGATCATGCTTCCACGACCACGTTGGGGCATTCAGGGCTCGGATGGAATTAAGGCACACCAGTAGAGTCCCACCTTCATGGAGGAGGACCTGCAAATATCAATGTTAACACAAACTCAATTTCATGTGTGGTTCGGGGAGAGGTGAAAAAGATTCATGGCAGTCTCCTATTACGAAATTGAATCACAGTTTCCACATATAACATATTCATGATTCAAATCCCCTGTTCATCTGCCATGTTGAAATTTTGAACTCTACTCTAAAGGTTTTCGATGGAAGGTATTGCTTGCAAGATGGAAGAGCCGAAAATTACTAACGAATGTTTCCAAGATCGTCAGCCTTGGCATTTCAAAATTGCCACTTTGAAGACTACCAGAGAAGATATACCTAACGAAAGTACTTACATGCATCCAAAATTGGAAATGAGGCAATAGCTGGAAAACTAAATTATTAGTACTTAGAAACTTACTGTTAGCCAAAGTGGTATAAAACCTAAAACTGATGTAAGAGAGGCCAAAAAGATGCTAGACAACGCAAGGGCAACATTCTGTTTAACCTGCATGTACGCAAAGCATGGACGTTATAAGAAAACTACGATACACAGAAGAAGATTCACTAAAAAGAAGGGAAAAAACGAAGGAATACCAAAGAAGTAGTTTGTCTAGATTTAGCTACGATGAATGGAACCCCAGAAATATTATCTTGTAGCAAAAGCACATCGGCAACAGCTATAGCAGTTGCACTTGCGCGCTCTGCTAGGACAATGCCCACAGTGGCAGCTGCCAAGGCAGGTGCATCATTAATACCATCTCCTACCATAATAAGCCCCCCACCTGCAAAAGAATTTTTCAATATCCAGTAAGGATTGATCACCTCTCTAGGTGGACTCACGGCAATATTAGTCATTTTTTGATGAGGTTAGAGCAGATCCTCCGAGATTAAACCCTCCAGCATATAAACAACAGTTAAGTACCCATACTGGATTCTCGTAAGAGTGCTGATAGTAAATACCCGTATCTCTAGGAATTTTGTCACATGATAGAGCTTGTCCTCCGGCTTCAGGCTGCAGTGAAATTCTTTAATGCCCACAGCATCTGCCACCCTCCGTGCACTCAGCTCATGGTCACCAGTTAACATCATAACACGGAGATTTCCTTCATTTTGCAATGTGTTTATGACATCAAGAGAATCAGCTCGAGGGTTTATCTTCAAAATGAAACAAGGTCACCTGCACAAGACATAAAAGTGTAAGATACTATCTAATTCTTGATATTGACATTTTTGAGTATCAAATATTTCCCACAATAGACATGCATTTTAGCCTTATTATAAAATATTTACATACTGACATACTCATTTTCAAGATAATCTCTCCATATGCTATTACCATATGGAAAGCAAGATGCTATATAGAAGAGTGCATAATCAATATCTAATGTATTTACAGAGCATATCCTTCAATAACACTTCGAATAATAGACAAAAAACAAACACATAGGTTGGAATCTAGAACTGTTTTGAGTTTAACTTGAGTCCAGTAGATTTACAAAAATGATGAAGATTCACAACCTTGTTATTCACTGACAGAGCAGCACGAACAAAGTCACCTCCATAAGAAGAAGTGTTAACTGCCTCCTTAACTTTTCTTGATTCATCATTTGATGTAAAAAGAGAAGTAATGTACTCAACAGAACCTATTGAAGCTTTCAATGGTTTACCACCTTCAAACCCTGGCTATAACAAGCAAAATAACTGTAGAATCAGGAATAGCAAAGTAATGTTTGGAGTAAGCAAAAGCCCTGAACTAGGGAACTCCATTGATTCAGTCCTAGTTCAAAAGGCACCAACTAGCACAATCAAATTAGCATCGTTTTTTTATGTTACTAGTGAAGACATTCTTCTTATTGACTATCAGGAAACTAGCAGTAGCAGCCAATAAAGAAGGTAATATTTATCAGTATCCTAGAACTAAATAAAGTGAATAATGGCTATATGAAAGAATAACAGTGTATTACTGTATTACCATAATCATTATGCGTAAAGCCGATTGGATTAAAATAACTAGAGTAGTTGAGCTAGATAGCATCTCAAGGTTGTCTAGTACACTTGTATTCAGTACCTCAGCGCTAGAAATTGTTGCAAAAAGACCTCTTCCTGGTAAATTCTCAAATCTTTCTACAGAGACTGGAGGGAGATCCTTCCCAACACTATGATCCACAACAGCTCTGCACCACAAAAGAATGAACCGTGGACCGGCGGTTCAAAATCGGCGGTTCGGCGGTTTGAACCGCCGGTTCAACCGAATTTTTTTTAAAAAAATAAATTTATAAAAATTGATTTTTATATTTAAAATCAATTTTTACAAACAAATGAATACAAGAAATTCGTAATAGCCCATATATATTTGATGGGCTTGCGAATTTATGAAACCATTCTTGATTGTTTCTCTTTTATAGAGACATCCTTGAATGTTTTATGTTCCACTTTCGATGTGGGACAAACTCATTCTTGGTTGTTACTCTACATCCTTGAATGTTTTATGTTCCACTTTCGATGTGGGTGAAAATTATTTTTGGTTGTTTCTCTTTTATAGAGACATCCTTGAATGTTTTATGTTTCACTTTCGATGTGAGACAAAATCATTCTTAGTTGTTTCTCTTTTACAGAGACATCTTTGAATGTTTTATGTTTCACTTTCGATGTGGGACAAAATATGTTGAAGTATTTTCTTTTATAATTACATGTTTAGAGCATTCATTCATCTTTTTCTAATGTGGGATATAAAACTTTCTTTTGTCTTCTACTTTTCTTCATGTTTTGTATGATATATATAAATAAAATTATTATTCAAATATATTTTTGATTGATAAAAATAAAGAATTATTGAGAAATATGATTTGTATATAGAAAATATTTATTTGTATAATAATTATTGTTAGGTTTATACAATTTGTATAAGAATTAGTTTATACAATTTGTATAAGAATTATTCTTTCAATGTGTATAATATTATTTATTAGTTAGCATATACATAAATTTATAAACATAAGCAAATAATTAATGATAAATAAAATATTAAGTAGTGTTTATTAATTTTTGTAAATAAAATATATTCATTATAAGTTGAAATACACTCTCTATAATTCAATACACTATAATTCAAGTAGTGTTTTCCCTATAATTCAATACACTCTCTTCCAATTTAAATGTTCAAGTCCAATACTAAGTATTGATATTTTAAAAATCAAAAGGTTTAACTTTAAGGAGTGTTTATTAATTTTTGTAAATAAAATATATTCATTATAATTTGTAATTTTTAGTCTTATTCAAATTTATTATCAATAAAATTTGTAATTTTCACCGCGTGGCGCTGGGCGGTGCGCTGGGCGGTGCGCTGGGCGATCCGCTCGGCGCTATTGCAGCGCCCGGATCGCCCAGCGCACCGCCTAGCGCGAAATTTAATTTTTTTTTCTGAAACACTATATATACGCGCTTTGCTCGTCATTTTCATTCGCACCACTTGTTTTAACGAGTACTCTCTCTATCTTAATTTCTGTACAAGAGCAACAACGCGAAATGAGTAACGCTGGTGGTGGTAGTGGTGGTAGCGGAAGGGATGCTGAGGAGTACGAACGTCGAATGGCCGAAGCGTTGGATGCCTATACGACCAACGCGATAAACCAATGGATGGAAAGGGCCTTGCAGCCGGCGATACCTCGACCTCCCCCCAGTGGTCCACCGCCGCAGTGTGATTGATCGGGATCACGTAGCTGCATATCAGCGCCTATACGAAGACTACTTCGCACAGGAGCCTCGGTTCAACGCCAACCTTTTCAGGCGTCGTTTTAGGATGAACAGGGACCTGTTTATGCGTATTGTCAACGCATTGGAGTCTCGATATTTGTATTTCCGCTTCAGGCACGATGCGGCTGGCAGACCCGGCCACACACCTATTCAAAAGTGCACTGCGGCTATCCGGCAGTTGGCCTACGGAGGCGCGGCAGACATGTGGGACGAGTATCTCCACATCGGTGAGACGACTGCCCTGCAATATCTGAAGAATTTCTGTCTGGGAGTGATAGAAGTATTCGGTGATCAGTATCTCCGAACGCCTACCCCCGAAGACTGCCAAGATCTGTTGCGGATGCACGGGAGTCAGCATGGGTTCCCGGGTATGTTAGGCAGCATAGATTGTATGCATTGGGACTGGAAGAACTGTCCCGCAGCCTGGAATGGGTTCTACACGTCCGGCTACAAGGGAAAGAATCCCACGATGATCCTGGAGGCCGTAGCTGATTACCGGCTTTGGATTTGGCACGCGTATTTTAGGATAGCTGGTTCGAACAACGACCTCAACGTCCTCAACTCGTCGCCATCAGTTTTGTCGCCAACAGCAACCAACATGATATGGGCTACTACTTGGCGGATGGGATATACCCTAGGTGGCCCGTCTTTGTGAAGACGATCCGATGCCCAGGAGATGAGAAGAAGGCCTACTTTGCGGCAATGCAGGAGTCGGCGCGCAAGGACGTGGAGCGCGCATTTGGTGTGCTCCAGTCTCGATGGGCGGCAATTAAGGGTCCAACGCGTTTGTGGAATGTCCAATGCATTGCTGATATATTGTACGCCTGTATTATCATGCACAACATGATTGTCGAAGATGAAGGTGGCGAACTGACCAATTGGGTCAACGACGATAATGAAGCCGGTCCAAGCCACGGCGTGGCCGCCCCCAACGTACGGAGTGAGGTACCTCACGATGAAGCCGGCCTCCTACAAGCACATGCCGACATGCGCCAAACGACGGCTCATATTCGACTCCAAAAGGATTTAATTGAAGAGTTATGGGCGCGGAGGATTGACCGCCGTTAATTTTTTTTAATTATGTAATTTTTTTTAATTAATGTACTTTTTAAATTTTATTAATATTAGTGAATTTTCTTGTTTTTGTGTCGTAAATTTAATTCCGTATATTGTGTGATAGTTAATTATTTCATTTTGTATATATTTGTTAATAGTGATGTGGATATTATGTGGCTAGGCTATGGCTGGACTATTTGCTTGTTTTGATGATGTGGCAGGAGGATTTTTAGTGCTGATGATGTGGCAGTGGCTAGGCTATGGCTGGGCTATTGCTGGGCTATTCGTATTGTGGATGGTCTAAATATAAGTGTATAAATGATTGCATACATGAATATATGAAGATGGAGTACACGCTACTTTTGTTTACACATAGAAGTATGTGTAAAAGTGATGAGCTACACCCTTCAAAAAAGGAAATGTTAGGAGCCTAAGGTACACATGGAAAGCTACCTTTCACAAGTAGAGTACTTGACCTAACCTATTTGAGGACTTAGATAAAAAAGAATACAAATCTACTGTGCAAAAGCTACTATACATTAGTAGCTATTAGTAGCTAGAAAGATTAAAATGACAACACTAGATTCTAATTCATTATGGAAATCTTCTCCAACTCGATCCTTGCTCCCCACTCCACAAAAGACCAAGTTGAAACCTTAGTAAAGCCCCTTTTTCATCTGCCACATCAAGCCAAAAGAGGTTAGGATACCTCCACCAAGGAAATCAAACAAAATCAGCTATTAAATTGGGTACAGGGGCTGTTGCAAAAGGGACAAAATGCATGACCAAGACTTTCACAAATTTGGAATAGAAATAGAGAGAGAGACTACAGAAGTTCATCTTGATGCACAAAATAGGAAGATGAATGAGCTGTTAGGGACAACCTCGGTTACTCCCAATTTCACCAAAGTGGAAATGGTGACAAGTGAAGCAAGAAAGATGCTTATCTTCAAACCCAAATGAGAAGAATCATATTCTCCCAAATCACAAATGAGATCAGCAATGATAGCTTTTCCAAGACTTGCACAAAATAGGAAGGAAGCCTATTTAACAATATGAGACCTTTAGCTCAGAGTAGCAAGTTATACTCCCCAAAACCTGCCACAAAAGATAGGGAAATTGGAATCAGCCCTCACTAGCCAAGGACTCGGCTATAAATACCACCCATCACCACCCTCTTCCTCCCACTTCTCGACTCCCAAAGGTTCAAGGAACAAAGGAGCAGCAAGGGAGGAAGGAGAGGCAGCGAGATAGGAGCATACCCCGCAACCGAATGGAATCACCGAGCAAGGTAATCCCCACAACACGATAGAACCTCAGAGACTCAAGAACTTAGAATCATAAGAAGCATGATCACGTAGGAAATAATAGCAATAGGATCAATGAAGAATCAGTGCCAAACTGTATCAAGGCAGTAGCAAAATGTGTAATTCAAGCATCAAGCAGTTAAGGACCCCAACATAGCCAATACACTGACCTTCCAAACTCTTGGATCTTGAAACATTTAGACAAGTTGTAAAATAAGGCATTGAGCAAAGAACTTAGCTTTTTGGTTGACGACGGAGACAGCAGAACGCGTACCAGCGCTGGGCGGAGGGGACACAGGCGAGGACTCCGCGTGTCCCACGATGCCGCGGCTGAGAACGGGAGAAGGTGGTGACGCCTCCACCCCTGTTGAAACATGAATTCAGGGAGAAGGAGATACCGATGGTATTAAAAGAAAGGTGGAGGAATGATGGGCTAGTAGTGTATGCCTTGGTGAATTGGGATTAAGAATCGGACCACTTATTTTAATGGTTTTGGGCCAAGAAATCCTAATTAAAAATTTGGAGAATTGAGTTTGGAAATGGGAAATGTGTTGCTATGCTATTTTGGATTAAAGAAATCAACTCAAGAATGGGTTGGTATGGATTGGTAGACCGATTCTATTAAGGAGCTGGACTGCCTCACTAAATTATTAGATTGGGCCCAAATTTATTTGTTGAGCTTGGAAATTAGTTTTTGTTTGGATGGAATTAATTTAAGAAATTGAGCTTGGAGCTTAATTAATTAATTCCCGGATAATTTATTAAGGTATCAAGGATGGAAAATGGTGAAGTTGGAGACTCGAAGGGCCGATCGGAGTCGCCCCGCGACGACATGGGCGGCCTTAAGAAAATTCAAAGAAAAGATTTAGAAAATGATTTTCCATGAATCCATACTTTATTAAATAAGTGCACAAGTGGTTATTTTTTCGAGAAAATAGAATTTTCCCGAAATTTGTAAAGTGAATAATCAAATCCCGAGAAGTAGTGAAGCCCGAGGTAGGATTAAGAAAATCCTATAAGCCGAGACTAAGATATATGTGTTATCCAATAGGATGCAAGCATTCTTTTCTCAAGAAAAATATTTCAAGTACTGATTGAGCGTGTTACGTTGTTTTTGTTAAAAAGGCTATTTTTAGCTCGGAGGCAAAGTAAGGCCGACGCGAGAATTTTAATTGAAGAGTAAACGTATCAGGTGGACTTTCTTTTAATATCTAGCGCATTAGTGTGGATATAAATCAAATACTTGTGAAATTATGAATTATCATCTTTTCTCAAAATGGAGCTGTGATTCTTTTCAAGTTGTTGTCATGCCAAAAATGTTTGTTTCGATGATGTCTATCGGTGCGGCTAAGTGCCTCTTTTGTTTTGGTAACCCCAAAACATAAATCAAATTCGGGTCTGAGAGTTGGTAAAATCCCAACACATATTTGTGTACACGTTGAAAGTCGTGAGCCATCGAGACGGTTGGCCGGTTCTGTGTCCGTCGAAGGTGGCCACCTTCCCGGCACGATGGAATGCAATGATGGAAGACCGTGGGGGTGGCCACCTCCCCGGCGCTTGAATGTTTATATATGGAAAATTATGAATGATGAAAGAACTCAGTCTGCAGACGAACTTTTAGCTCACAAAAAAATTTAGTAAGCTTTTAAGAAAACCCCCATGTGTTACTGTGATGGATGACAACTGTATATATGATGTATGTTTTGATTTTCGGCATGTGACCACTGAGTACTCTTGTACTCAGCCCTGCATGTATTTATAAATGTGTAGATTAAGCAATGGGCGGAGGTGTGTTGATCAGAGTCGATGCTACTTAAGTAAATAAGTGTGGATCTCTCGACGCTTCGTGTCTTCATACGCGAAGTCATTCTGTGGACTTTTTCCGTTGGAGTTTGTTAAGAGAGAATAGTGACTCTCATCATCGAAACTCTGATTCATTTTGATGAAACTATTGTTATTTAAATCCATGTAATCGAATACTTGGATCATATCTTATGATATTGTTTGACTTTTCAATGTGCAAGTTCTATTCCCATTTTTCCCTATTTCTTTAAATCCTTTTATTAGTCGCGGTTTACCCGATTTTGCTATCCTTAGCAAAGTGCGGTCGTAATATTAAATTTATTAATTTTATTGAAAGAAAAATAGAATAAATGATATTTCGAAATGAAAAACGACCCAATTACTGTGATGAGTGAGAATAATTTTAGTAATTGGAAATAACTAAGTCAGTAACGTAGAACATATTCACAATAGTAACTTTATCTCCAGTTTCCCCCTGCCACATCATTAGCCTATCTCATAGCTCATCTTCAATCCATCGGAGAGCATTCACAATATGGAGCACCGATCGGCACCTATTGTGCGCTGATCCGGCATCAACCTCTCGTCCTTCCGCTTTTTTATCACCTATAATATACCATACTCCCATTTTATTTCTTCATACCCAATTTTCTTTCTTCTTTTTTTCACACCTAATTTTTTTAGCAAATTATTTAGACAAATTCTATTCGCGCAATTATCATATGTATCATGTTCATAATTTAAATTAAAACATGCTTTTGATTAATTGAAACCTAAAACATACTTTTCTACGGAGATAAAATTATACCTTCTTAATTCTCCAAAGAATCGTAGATGGCTCGCTACTTATCCACGTGATGATCTTCAATACTCAACCACAATTCTTCTAACTAACTAGTTCTCAAACTGTATTCCGATAGCAGTGTAGGTTGATCTTATTAGGATACTAAGACTTAAATAAAGAAGACAAAACTCCCACAAAAAGCAGAAAAATGAGCAAATTTTGACTCCTTCTACAAAGAGGGGGGCAAAAATTTCAGTGTAAAATGAATTATTTTCCTGTCTCTCCTTTATTTTCCTGTTTATATTAAGTTCCATATTGGGCCCAGTCAGGGATATATGTAGGTTTGGATGTGGCCTCCCCAATTAACTTTTCTAATTAAATTGAACCCACAATTTAATACAACCTTATTTGGAAAATTATTATCAGCCACTACAGTAATAATATTGCACTACCCATCCAAATCCGAAATTACAAGTAATCTGGGTTACTTCATTTTAAAAGTTTATTTCCCGCGCTTAAGATATAAATGTCCATCAATTAATTAATATCTGCTATGGACGTAATTAATTAACATCTTTTAAATTTCAAAAGTGAACTCAACAAGAACACTTATCTATTATTCATTGAATAATTAAATTCCAACTACCTAAGTTCCAAATAATAAAACCTTGTTTCGAGCTCCTCTTGAGGTAGTTATCAAACCAAAATCACTAGGCGCACGTTCCAATACAATAGCAATACTATCACCCTAGATATTAATCACAATTACCTAATATATTAGGATTATTGGGTTGCGAAAAACTCGCACCATTTGATAAATCAAAGTAATGCATAATCAATAACGTATGCTCAATGCTGAATATATTGGTTAAGAAATGATTATTTATCAAGCCCTTGTCTTTCAGGAGATAGCATAAAGGTATGTCTTGTTGTTAGATCTGTTTGGTGCTATACCATACATGTAAATCTAATACTCCATCCGTCCCTGTATATTAGATGCATTTCATTTTAAGCATTCATTTTGAAAAAAAATGATACTCCCTTCGTCACATAATAGATGGCATACTTGAGAATTAACACAAGATTTTAGGTGGTGTTGTTTTGTGTGTTAGGTGGAGAGAGAAAATAGTATATTATATTAATGTGAGGGGAGCTTTTTCTAAAAAATTAAATGTGACATCTTGTGTGGGACAAACTAAAAAGGAAAGTGTGACATCTATTACGCGACGGAGGGAGTAATAAATACTTGAAATGGAGAGATAGTAAAGTGAAAGAGAGAATAATATGAATAAGAGTTTTCTCTATATTATGCTCTGTCTAAGTTTACTTTTTTCTACTTTAATTATTTATTACTCTCTCCGTCCCAGATTCAATTTTTCTATTTCGGTCCGTCCCACGTAGTTTGTCCCATTTCACTGTTTACTATTTTTGGTAGTTGACCCAATTCCACTAACTCATTCTTACTTACATTCTATTATAAAACTAATATATAAAAGTAGGACACACATTACATTAACTTTTTTAACTCACTTTTCATTACATTTCTTAAAACCTGTATCCGGTCAAAGTGAGACAAACTATCTCAAACGAAGGGAATATCATTTTTTCAAAACGAAGATTAAAAATGAAATGCCTCTACTGCAAAGGGACATAAGGAGTACTTTTTTTACATATACACTCGCCAAAATGCATTAAAATGGCATTTTTGTGAAGTTTCCACAACTGTTCCATTATACATGTATAATGATACATTAGCCTTATTTAACGAAAAAAGATTCCATACAACTTAAGAGAAATTTAAGATTGTTATTTGATTGGATTACAATACACTAGAATCACATGGTGCAACCACACATTTCATATTTTAATTTGAAATATTCTGGAAATTATAAAAACATGTATTCCCTCCGTCCGCATTAGGAGTCCCATTTTTTGGTGGCACGAATTTTAAGAAATGTTAAGAAATATGAGTGAAAAAAAGTTAGTGGAATATGAGTCTCGCTTGTATATATTAGTTTTAAATGAAATGTGAGTGTAATGAGTTAGTGGAATATGAGACTCTATTACCATTTATGGTAAAAGTGAATCGAGGCTCCTATTCGCGGACGAACTAAAATGAAAAAAATGAGAATACTATTCGCGGACGAAGGAAGTATAATATTGTATTATGTTCGAATATACACATATGTGATGTGATCAAATGCAAATTCTAAATATTGTACAAACTCTAAACTATGATTTGGACCATTAGAAAATGTCAACAGATAATAAAATAGTAACAATAAAAAAGTCAACTCAGTGTCAACGGTTGATGCTGTGTTGACAGTGTGTTGACATTTTCTGTTGCTGATATTTTATCATATGTTGACATTTTTTTAACGGTTCAGATCATAATTTGAAGTTTGTAAAATATTTAGAGTTTGCATTTTATCACTACACATAAATAGTATAAAGTACCGTAAACCTTGAAAGGGAAAAATAAATTGGTTCAATACCTAATATTAATAGCATTATCATAGAAATTTATACTTCTACTATTTACCTTTTCATCTTTAAACTTAAATGACTTGGTAAAAATAGAAATAAATGGAAACAAAACTAAACACGTTCCATCCACACACTTGTACTCTAAAATTGCTGGCCGATTTTCTCTATCATCCGCGCATCTTACGGATCTTCCATCTACTTTTGATTCTTAGCTTTTGTTGTTCCTTTCCCCCACAACTCAACATTGGTTTTCCTCTGAACCTAGCATCTCATTACATTTGTTGGGGGTTGTGAGTTTTGTTGCCTTTTTACGAGTGGTGTATTTGTTTTAATTTGTGTTTGTCCTGTTGAATATAGGTAGAGAGAAGTTATGGCGTTGAAAGAAGCAATGGAGGAATGGCATATTGATGATTCTAAACCCGTAAATGGTTGTGAAGATGTTGATAAATTTCCAAATGATCCTTTCGGGATGGAGTTCCGTATGGACAGAGACGAGTCGTATGGTGGTGCAAATATGATAATCTTCGTTCTTCAAAATATTGATTTTGGTTTAAGGGAACTACTTTCGATTGAAAGGGTCTGCAGATCGTTGCGTGATGCTGTCCAAAAAGATCCATATCTTTGGAGAAGGATCTTTATTCCCGAACCGATTAGCAATAGAATAAGCAATGAGGATCTTTTGCGATTGACAGACAGGGCAAAGGGTAAGCTTCGCAAGTTGACCCTAATCACATGTTGTAATAACATCACGGATGGCGTCAAGCAAGTGCTTGAGAGAAATCTGGAGTTGACGGAAGAATATCACGATGTCACTATTTGTTATGGGATGTGCATGTAATAACTAGTGCGATTAAAACAAGTTTTTTACTTTTAGGGTTCCGTTTCCAGATCAGAATAAGTCTAAAAAAAGTAGTTTTGCTTTGATTTTTGACAGAATTTCACTTATTGATCTGATCACGTTCCTATATATTTACATATATTCATAAGCTAAATAGAGTTCAAAATCAAAACACTTGTAGTTCATTGGATATTATGATGTAACCGTTAGATTAATTACATGTGTCATCTAATAATGTAGATTATTAGTCAAATCATGTAACTTAGCTAATAATGTACTATTTTAGTACAAAAATGTAGCATTTTAGTCTAATAATGTAGTTCGACTAATAATGTAGCATCTTGGGCTAATAATGTAGCTTATCACAACCATCCAATCTAAGGGTCCAAGGGCTGAGATTTGCTTTGACTTTTGACCATAATGCGCCCCTATATATTGTTATCTCTCTCTAGTTGCTAACTACAACTTATTTAAGACCATAAGATTTTAGAAATCTAGTGGTCTAAAATTTGTCACGTGTAATTTTCATTTTTATTAATTAAATCGAAAAAGATAAAAAAAAACTATCAAATTGGGATTTTGGATGAAAATGTCTATATAGTGTTTTGAAAATATCAACACAATGCTTTGAGAATGTCAACAAGTTGCTTATGTCAATACATTGCTTTAAGAATGACATTCTACATGTATTATATTGACATATTTTATATACTATGTTGACATTTGTTGTTGTAAGAAAAAGTTGAAAATTTTTGAATTTTTTTTTCAAATTTTGATATCGGAACATAAGTAAGTGAGATATCGTTAGAATCCTTAAGAAATTATCTTTAATTTGATATATGTTGTGCGAAAAAATAATTTAAATCGAGAAAGTTATATGCGTTTTAAAGTTATGCGATATTTTTCAAAATTTAGTTACAACTAATTTGTTGTAAATTGACCTTAATACCCTTATTGACGTTTTTTGTTGATCGTATTGATATTTTGAGGCTGATGATCTAGGCCCTTGATTTGAATATCTACGGGTTATTATTTTATTGTAGTTAATAATTAAATATTGAGTTAGCAATATAACACTCCTCTCTCTCTCTCTCTATATATATATAAATATATATATATATATATATACTATATATATATATACACATACCTATAGGGCCATGATAAACTACAAACTACAAACTCTAATCCTATACACCCAATATAATGCATCAACTGTTTATGATTAGTACTCATTAGGGGCGAGCAAAAAAACCGGAAACCGAATATCCGAACCGAACCAAACCGAAATTTTGAAATTCGGTTCGGTTTTTTCGGTTTTTCGGTTCGGTTCGGTTTTAAAAATAAAAAAATTTCGGTTTTTTCGGTTCGGGCAAAGAAAAAACCGAAAAACCGAAAAACTGAATTATATATATATTCTATTAATTTAATATATTATATTATATATAATATATATATTCTTTTAATATATTCTACTATATAATATATATTATATGTATTATTAATTTTATATTATATATAAATATTTTATTAGTATATAAAATAAAATAAAATACACATATATAAATATATATTTATATTATATTTATTTTTTTTAGGTTTTTTGGTTTTTTTTCGGGTTTTTCGGTTTTGTTCGGGTTTTTCGGTTTTTAAGTTCGGTTTTCGATTTTTTGGGTTCGGTTCGGTTTGGATTTTGAACTAAATTCGGTTTTTTCGGTTTTGGCAAAAAACCGAACCAAAACCCGAATGCACACCCCTAGTACTCATCATAATGTCAACATTTCCGATAAATTTGTCACCAAGGGGTGTTATTGGGACTAAAAATACACGTTGATTTCATTAAAATTTGTTGAGATTACCTAATCCCCTTAATTGCGTCGCTTATAGTCATTCCCTCCACTATTCACGTTTCATCTCTCATGTTTCCTCTTCTCTTTCCATCCCATTCCAACTTTTCCTCTTCCCTCCGAAATCCAGCGACGATGCGTCTTTTCAGCTGCGGCGGAAACATCAAATCGGATTCAGTGTTGAAGTGAACCATCAAATGTGAGTTTTTCCGGCTAAAATCCTAGTTTTAAAACGTGGTGAATTTTTTTTTTCTCCTGGTTTTTTTGTGCTTTTCCTTCAAAAATCCTAGTTTTGGAAATGTATGATTTTAGAGTTGGTGTTGACATTGTTGACAATGTATGATTTTAGAGTTGGTGTTGACATTTTTTACCAATGAAAGGATCTTGGAGTTGTTGTTTACATTGTTGTTGACATTGTTGACATTGTTGACATCTGGTGTTGACATTATTGGGAATTATGATTTTAGAGTTGGTGTTGACATTTTTTTACCAATGAAAGGATTTTGGAGTTGTTGTTTACATTGTTGTTGGCATTGTTGACATCGATGACATTTGGTGTTGACATTATTGGGAATTATGATTTTAGAGTTGGTATTGACATTGTTGACGAATGAATGTTTTTAGAGTTGTTGGTTTCATTGTTGATGACATTGTTGACATTGTTGATGGTGTGTTGATGACATTCTGCTTTGATTTTGATGTTGATCGTATTGACATAAGAGATGTCAAAAAATGTGGTGTTTTGTTGACATAGGAGTTGGATATGTTGATTCTATTCTCATGGACATTCTGTGCTGACATTCCAGGTTGAAACATGTTGAAATTCTCTACTAATATTATGTCGTTGAAATATGTTGTCACCACAGAATGGAATACTGTTGTGGCTGCTCTCATTGATCTTTTGACACTTTCAGTGTTTCAATAAACATGCTACATTGATATTTTTTTAACAAATGACTAGTTGACATTTTTTAACAAATGACTAGTGGAAATGCACATTAACATTTCTTGTTTTGCTGTATGTGTTTTCATGCTAGAGTGACAGTCAACCTATGAGCGGTGGAATGTGTTGTTGACATTATTTTTGTTTGTTTTTTTTTTGTTTTTTGGTCATTGACTTAACTTATTGATGGTTGCTACTTGATCAGCGAGACGTCTAGCAAAAGGAAAAGCTTTAGACGATGGTGAGTTAAGTGGGAAGCGGAAATCTGTGGTTGGCGTCCCTGCACAAGCCAAGAGACCTCAGTTAAGGATCAAGAGAACAACTCATTTTTTCTTGCGCATCCTGAAGTCTCTGAACGAAAGACAGAAAACTGCTGTAAGGCAGCTCGGCTTCAGCGGACTTCTTGATTTTGACGTGACCTCTGTTCCAGGAACCTTAGCGTATAGGCTATTGGAGCATTTTGACCACCTACGATAGAGAATCATCATCCAAGAATGTCATCACGGAATGTCAACGGCCAAATTTGCAGAATATCATCGCACACTATATCAATACCATTGGCAGAATATTTTTCATGTATTGACGATTTAAATAAAATACAAATAAGTGTCATCACGAAGATTTAAATCAATACCATGGCAAAATTAATTCAAATGCTAACTGTGTTGACTCATTTCATGTATTGAAGTTTATAATTGCAGACACAAAACTCTACAATGGAGCAAGATTATGATCACCGTGTCATAAGGTATCGTGTTTCATGAATCGAAATACATTCCTAAGCTACATATCCTGTACACATATGTATTTCATCACAAAATGCCAGAATATGGAACCATCTCTTCACCAAAAAAACGTCACCAAAATTATCCTACCAACAACGACCAATTCGATATATAGCCTACTACTCAACCTCATTCATCAACTAACGCAGAAACATCAAACATCATCGTCATTGGTTTCAACAATGTGCTACACCTCTAGTTCAAATTAGCATGAAAAATACCTTGAGCTTCGTCAAACATCTCCATTTCAACACAAACGTGGGACGTTGAGCTTACGCCGGCCCAATATACTTCGTAAATTAACGCCTAAGAAGATTTATGCGACCAACTTCAACATAACTGTTGCCAATATGGTACCTTGAATGTCGATGATCAGTGTCAGGATTGGCCAAGATGGTACCTTGAATGTAGATTTATGAGATAAATTGATCGCATGGGATAACTTTTATGGTTGAATGAGAAAGAGAAGGTTCGGCCGATATTAATTCTCATTCCAAAAATGAAAGTAATTGTATTTTGGTATAATGGAGAGGACTTAGGAACTAATGTTTGACCATTCATGTCAATGTCAACTCTGAGGAATCACGCCAGTTTTGGAGAGGTAGGAGTGAAATAAGGGGAGTAGTAACCGCTGTATGCAACGAATTACACATAAGCCCCCGATGACAGAATTTGTAATGTGCGTTGACATTGACATTTGAACCCCTATGCCAACCGTTGATTGTGATAAAAGAGTGTGTAGGATTAAAGTTTGTAGTTTGTATCAAAGATAGGAGTTTGTATTTGATCACACCTCTACACCTATATACATATATAGAGTAGTGATATAGGGCAAGTGCCCTTTAAGCACATAATTAGAGAACAAATCACAGCCACAAAATCAAGAAAATCAAGGGCTAGTATTAATACATGTGATTTTCAAATTTAAAGGAGAAATTAGTTCTATCTATCACAAATTTACTTCACAATAACAAGTCGGGGGTATAATGGTCATTGCATAGAAAAAATTAGGTTACGTAAATTTTTATCTCATTTGAAAGTTAAGCTCGATCTCTTCTACAAATTCCAGCTATGCAACTTTCTTTCTCTGCAAAATCCGCGAGCGATTCAACCGTCTCCGTGATAAATTAGGTTTTAAGAATAGGACTTGGTTGATCACAACTCATTATGAAATTTAAGCCAAAACAAACCTTCATTGCTATTGGGATTTAGTCGTAGACTTGAAATGGCTGCTGAAGCTCTGGATTTGCTGCTACAAACCTTACTCCAAATCCGTGAAACATCGAATTAGCGGAGTTGACGATTGGACGAAGAACCCGTTGGGATAGAAGAAGGCGAAGACGCATCCGAGTAATATTCCGACGAACATGGCGGAGGCGATTCTGGATTTGCCGTCGTCCTTCTTCATCAACGCGGTCTCTCTACGACCACCAAGCATCACTTTCTCACCAATACGCGATTGCTACAGCAAGCATTATTCAACACGAGCTCAGCAGTGCCAGTAATTAACAACTGATAAATTACACCAAATAATACTCCTAATCAGCATGATTTCTTTCTCTACAACCAACTCAGAGGAGTAGACTTTTATCCTGCGCCGCCGTTAAACGTCATATTTTTCTGCATTGATTATAACTACTAATCCTATTTAACAAATTACTACTCCGCGTTTCATTTTACTAAAAACATTATTCGTTTGCCTTTAGCTAATTGCTGAAGTTCACTCAATTTTAATTTTACAGGAACAGTTACAATAATTATTTTATCAAAATGCATGAAATTCGGCATATGAAAAACATTTTCAAAATGAAGAATATTATTCACAAATTATCTAAAAACATCTCCGTGGTTATATTAATGTTTCTTTGAGTTTTTGCTATAGTGATGTATTTTGTTAACATTAGTGAAGTAAAAACATGGGTATAGTGATGTATTTTGTTAACATCAGTGAAGTAAAAACATGGTTATAGTGATGTGTTCCAGGGTTATGGTGATGTTTCTATCATATTTTGCTATAGTGATTTATTTTGTTAACATCAGTGAAGTAAAAACATGGTTATAGTGATGTGTTCCAGGGTTAGAGTGATGTTTCTTTGATTTTTTGCTATAGTGATGTATTTTGTTAACATCAGTGAAGTAAAAACATGGTTATAGTGATGTATTTTGTTAACATCAGTGAAGTAAAAACATGGTTATAGTGATGTGTTCCAGGGTTATAGTGATGTTTCTATGATATTTCGCTTTAGTGATATATTTTGTTAACATCAGTGAAGTAAAAACATGGTTATAGAGATGTGTTCTAGGGTTACAGTGATGTTTCTTTGATTTTTTGCTATAGTGATATATTTTGCTAACATCAGTGAAGTAAAAACATGGTTATAGTGATGTGTTCTGTGGTTATAGTGATGTTTCTTTGATTTTTTGTTATAGTAATGTATTTTGTTAACATCAGTAAAGTAAAAACATGGTTATAGTGATGTGTTCCACGGTTAGAAACATCCAAAAATCACAGCTTATTCTCCTTCAATGGCCTAACCAAATTAAGTAGTTCCGTGTTGATTTTGTTTAATCAAGCATATATTTTGTCCATCTATGTTACAGTGGCCTTAGAAATGTCAAAGAAAGGAAGAATTAAAAGACCTTAAACTTTGTATTGCTTCAACACATTACTAATCCCCATCCCCATCTAGATATCCAACTGCTGATGATCATAAACATCCAAACCCTCATGATGCAGACTCCCAAAGCTTCATCCTTCATATCAATTTTGCAGTGTTTATGTGTGTTGCTCTATTTCAGCATCAAATCAGTTTCCTCCATCGATACAAGGGGACAATCTGACCTCGTCGTCTCAACTCGAACTCGATTCATTTCCCCCAACAGCCTCTTCACCTTACGCTTCTACACACCTAAATCCAATCAATCCACAGGCAACTTGTACATAGCAATTGTGTTCGAGTCCGCTCATGTCACACATAAAGGGTTCACGCTGCTCAGGCATCACGGAATTTGCAAAAAATCAAACGATTGTAGCTCAGATTTGTGCATGGAGACCGCTGCGATCGTCATCCCCTCCCCCGATTCCAATCAGTGGAAGAGAGGGTAGAGAAAAGGAGTGTGAATAGAAGCCCCATTTTTTCTGAAATTGGAGTTGGAAATTTGGAGACGATTGGAGTTGAATTTAGTTTCCAAAAATGCCACTGTTAATTACTTTTTATTTAAAACATGTAAAAATAGCTAAGCCATAGGATTAATTTGGAGTATTAAGATGTGTGGTTGAAATTTGTTCTCTAGTTATACACTTAATATTAGTTATATTTTGATAATTTCCATATATATATATATATATATAGGTTTGTGATCAAATACTAACTTCTTATACTAATAACTAATACCTAAATATCAATATTGTATGTAAAATATCAACACAAAGATATAAATTTGTCAATCTTTCTTGTGTTGGTAAATTATGTCTTTGCATTGATATTTAAATTTACATGTTGTATTAATATAAATATATCTTTGTGTTGATAATTTTAATACATAGCATTGATAGGTATTAGTTATTACTGTAAATAGTTAGCACCCTAGTCCAACCCTATATATATATATATATATATATATATATATATATATATATATATATATATATACAATCCTAGAGTCCCATTATTCACAAATCCACCTTTAAAGACCGAACCACCGAACCATACCAAATTAGGGTTTTTTGATCTAGTTTTTTATGGATGAGAGGCACAAATTTATCAATTATTTTCGCCTTCATCACGAGCCTATTTTAATTCATCCGAAGGTAAATAAGTCATACAAACATGTTACAAAGATTTAAATTCATTACAGTAGGTTTTTACTTCATTCCAGTAGGTTTTTACTTCATTCCAGTAGGATTATTACTTCATTCCAGTACGTAAATGCGGTTTCGCCGTCGTGTGTCGTTCTTTCTCTCTACAATATCTATCACCACCGCCACAACGCTGATATGATGTAATAAACACATGGAATGATGCAATAAATTATTGGAATGAAGTATGTGAAGTCCTACTGGAATGAAGTAAAAACCTTATCCAATGAAGTAATAACGTTTCTGAATGAAGTAATAAACGCACTTGAATAAATTGTATTTTTTAATGTAAATAAAGTAAAAACTCAGGTCAATGAATTCAAATGAAACATATGTTGAATCATTTCAAAACCTACTGCAAGAAAGTAAAAACATGTTGTAGTTTCAAGGTATTACGTACGGAATGAAGTAATAAATCTATACAATGAAGTAAAATGGGCTTGTAATAAAGACCGAAAAATTTACACAGCAACACATCTCATCAAAAAAACTAGATCTAATGGCCCAGATTTGGTCTCTAGTTCGGTCTTTAAAATTGGTTCGACATTGATCACAACCCTACATCATATATATATATATATATATATATATATATATATATATATATATATATATATATATATATATATATATGAAAATGATCAATACAAAATCCAGACCAAATCCAGACCATGAGATTTGGCAATCTAATGGTCAATAATTAAATACAAATACGGAGGGTCATTTTAAAGTAGTTTTAGGTCATATTATAAAATTTAGGTTTGAGGTCATATTAAGATCATTTTATGTCATCATTACTATAATAACGTAAAAATAAGCTTATGATGACTTAAAAATGACCTTTGTATGCTTGGTTCTGCATTTTTGTATTAAGAATGGGCTTTGCATAGATCAAAACACTGCAATCCTATATATATATATAATATATATATATATATATATATATGTATATATATATATAGGATTGTATTCGATGTCGAACTATTTTTAATGACCGAACTAGAGACTGAATCTTGTCCATATATTTTTATAATCTTGTGGTCATAATTAATTCAAGCATTTAATATCAAATATTACATATTTCCATTAATTTAATTCGAAAATCAGAGCTGGGGGATTGTTTTGTCATTCCAACTTTGGCAGTTATCATTTCTTCCTTAATTCAAGTCACGTAAATATGGTAGAGATTTGTATACGATGAAACTGCAATCTCTTGTTCTCAATTAAATCTGCATTTCCATTCCATCGCTAGAACCAGGGCAGACCCATTTTTTAATCTTCATAACTAAATATCTTGGTTTGCTGCAATGGAACATTTAAGCACCCCAAACGCGTAGAGATGATTTTACTAATACGTCAATGCACCTCGATTGATCTTTCTCCGACGACTGATTTTACACATGAAGCAGCGAATGGACATGCTTCAACCGAGATTAATCAAGAGCCTCAGGAAAAATATTTGATGAGTTACAATAAATTCTGAAGAATCAAGCGATCCTAGTTAGTTCTATCGTTTTTGTTGTATCTGTTATGCTACGTGGTCGACGACAGATTTATCGAATGATTAATGTATTCAACTACTTATTTTAGTGATTAATGTATTCAATAAATTCAATGATTTTGTTTGATTTTTGAATGTCGAATTGTAACAGTTTATGTATCTAGTAATTTATGTGTTTGATTGTTATGAATGTCGAATGATTACTGATTATGTGTTTTGTTCGAGTAATGAACTGATTATCATTTGGGATGAATTGTTTTGTTTTAGTAATGAACTTGTTATATTTTGCGATCAACCGTTTTATAGGAGCAGTGATACGATTATCTTTTTTTATTATTATTATAGTAGTTTTAAGCATCTTACAAGCAACGACTGATTTTCCATAATGTTTGGTCATGATGCAAGGAATCGCAAAAGGTTAAAGGAGAAGCAGAAAAAAAAGTAGTTCAAGATCCCTAATGCCATGTATGATAGGCTTGTTGTTTGACTCAATTGTGATCGTGAGTCGCGAGTCAATTTTGATCTTAAATCAATTTTAGATGTAATTTTTCAGTTTTTGAACTTCTTTAATTTTAAAGTAGTTGAACTACATTTTCAGTGTGATGCATCGTTTTACGTACATGATGAAGTTTTTATATATTCTGTTTTTTTTTTTTTAAAAAATTAACTTCATATATTTATATCATATATATGAAGGAGGAAATTACAAATTAACTCCTATAACAAGGACGAAAGACAAATTACGCCACCCAGGGTTCGAACTTGAGACCTCCAGGATGGACGCGGTATCCAGCACCCTTTACCGCTAGGCCAAGGGGCTTGGATATATTCTGTTTCAATATTATACTATTACTTTTATATTCTCTGGAATGACAATGAATTAACACTTTTATAAAGATTGATGCCATTCATCTTTTCCAATTAATTTAATGCGTTTTTGAATTACACTATATAATGAAGTTTTTCGCATTGTTAACCGAAGCTATTTTTTATATAATATTATACCTGCATCTTATACTTTTATAACTTCATCCTATAATGTTATAACTTCATCCAAAAAAATGAACCCAATTTCAAATGAACCAAATATGAAACAAATCACTACATCTTATAAGGTTATAACTTCATCAAATATTGTAACCACTTCATCTTATAATGTTGTAATGTCAACTGAGCCTTGAAAACACACCAGTTAAGTTGAATCAAATATGAACTCCCCGAAAAATGAATCAAAAATTGAAATGACTCAAAGTTGAAAGAAAGAATTACATTTTAAAATGTAACAATTTCATCTTATACTCATATTACTTCATCTTATAATATAATAACTTCATATTCTAAATTGTACCTTTCCAAAAAATAATCAAATTTGAAACAAACCAAATATGAATCAAATCACTGCATCCAATAAAGTAGTAACTTCATATTATACCATAGTCATTTCATCTTATACCGTAATCACTCATCTCTTGAATAGCTTTCTTGAAATCCAAAAATCTGAACCAAAACTGTAAAAAAATATTATAGACATCAATTGAATTATCGTAGAATGTGATCCAAAGACAACACTCAATTTTTCTTTCTAGTCGTTTCCTCAAACACGGGTGGCACTCTTGGGTCATGCCTACTGGATTGCCCACCCCCAAGTTTTGCACAAGCAGTTGTTGTTTTACCTGTGTTCAATTATATCATTACCAAAATACATCTACACTTCACCAAAGACCAAATTCCAACTACATAACCATCTTTATAATTTAAACGAACAAAAAAAAATCAGAACTCGCCACCAAAAATACACTAAAGCATGAATAGAAATTAGAAATTAAAGTATGGAATCAATTCATCTTGTAATCACTTTTCTTCATCTTATAATGAAATAAATCCACCCGAGAAACGGAAACATTTCGGTTAAAATGAACAAATTTGAACAATCCTAAAACAGATAACTTTATCTTATGATATAATTTCTTCATCTTAATGTGAAATCTCTTCATCTTACACTGTAATAAATTCATCGTATACAGTTAAAATAAACAAATACCGTTCAATTTGGCCCGCCTTGTGTCCACCATGGTGAGAATCGTTTGATAAGAGATTAGAAACAATTCATCTTATAATGCACACACTTCATTCACAAAAATTATATATATATACACCAGATATAACATAGAGATTAGAAACAATTCGTCTTATAATGCGCACACTTCATTCACAAAATTTTTATATATACACCAGATATAACCCTGAACCAAATTCATATACAATAGATACAACATAACAACAGATAACACATAAGCATATATGACTGCATATCTGTTCACAATTTTATCTGTTCACAAATTCAGATACAACACAAGCATCTTTGACTCTTGAATGAAAATAAGAGTATGTAATAAACTTTTTTATGGTTGAAATAATCATACAAGTTAAGTTACAGCAAACCACAAACAGAATTCAGTTACAACAAACCACAAATAGAATCCAGAGTATCATACAATCGAAAAATATTTCAGCCGATGTTGAACATACTTCATCTTATAACTTGATAAATTCAGTCGAAAATACTTCATCTAATAAATTCACCCAAGACTGAATGAAAAACAAAAACTTTAATCAACTAATCAAACGAAAAAATGTGAACAAAATTAAATTTCCAAAATTGGGATAGCTCACCCGAACGGTTTGGTTCCATCGGGATTGGGGTGGACCTCGGTTTGGTTTTAGGAAGGCGTCCTCGTTTACTTTTTCCAATTGAAGACAATGGTACTAGGCTTAAGTAAAACGAGAATCAGAAAACATAAAGGATGAACTAAATTACTGCATGCCCTGAACTTATTTAAGCAAAACGAGAATTAGAAAAAACAAAATCTAAACTATATTAACTAAGGAATAGAACTCACCCGCACCGGCTGAAGTTCTGGAATGCAACATCCACTCATCTACAAGTTAGAGATTACTTTGTAGGATTTTTGTAGACTGTAAAAATCGATGAAGACAACAATTACCGTTCAATTTTCTGCATCTTGTGTCCACCATGTTGAAATTAGGCAGATAGCTGGGGTTGAGAATGACGACGGAAGGAATGAATCAAACTAATGGACTACCATGCCGCGTTGGGGAGAAGAGAATCGGGGGAGGGGGAGGTTGAAGCGTTGAGAGGGAAGTGGGAATTGGGCGAGTTTTTGTTTTACCCTGATTCATACTCCCTTGATTTACGCCAAAAACAATTTTACCCTATTTGACTCATATACAAAATGACTAAGCTACCCATGGCTGAACTAATTAATTCATAGGATGAAATACGGAATTAACGTGCAGTAGCTTTAATCTTAGCCATTAAATTTAAATCTATTGGCCAATATTTAGTCTCTAGTTCTACACTAAGGTTGTGTTGTGCATATAAGGGGACCCTATATATATATAAATATATATATAGAGAGAGAGAGAGAGAGAGAGAGTCTCATTATTCACAAATCCAGTCTTAAAGACCGAACTAGAGACCAAATTTGGGCCCTTAGATCTTAAATTTGACGGATTAGATTAGATAATTAAGGGTTATTTTTCGTAGTTCATTGCATACACAATTTACTTCAACGCGAGGGTATTTACGTCATTTTGTAATTAGGGTAAAAAATTAGAGTTCACAGATTACAAAAAATTAACTCATTCACATTCCGCCTCTCCCCTTTCTTCTCTAAAAACCTCTCTGAAAAATCAATGATTCTTCATCTTCATCCATCATCTCCGACCGATTCAACTGAAATCGACGACAATCATCCCCGATTCAGCATCTCCATCGGCCGATTCTGCATTTAAATCCGCGGATTCAACATCTTCATCTCTGCGGTACAGACGCCGTCGCCGGTGTGAGATGGCATGTGCTGTCGCTAGACTCTCACGGTTGTTGCACCCCTTCAGCGCCGTCACCTCACCAAAGCCGCTGTCAGTGTGCCATTGTTGCAGATTTGCCGTCGCGGCCACCGTCGGTTTGTGCTCAGAGTTTTATTACTCAATCGCTGCCTATGTCCGCTCGAAGCTACATCATAGTCATCTCCTTCGCGCTGCCTCTGCTCACCGTGTTTGTTGCTGCTGCCGAGTCACCACCGTGGACAGATGCACCTCGCCATTGTTGCAGAGTACAAATAACTCTTGAATACTGAATTGATGGCAATACTTGGTTAAAAACTACGATGAGCAAGTGAGATTTGTGAGGCAAAGGTGACGCAGTTTGTTTGATTACTCAATCCATTTGTTCAATAATGGTGGGGAATTATGATTTTCTGAAGCTGAAGGCTCTTCCGTGGAAACAATAAAAATGAAGTAATGTGTAGAAACATTTGAAGTCCTACTGGAATGAAGTAAATACCTAGTCCAATGATGTAATAATATTTTTGAATGAAGTAATAAATCTACTGTAATAAATTGTATTTTTACACTAAATTAAGTAAAAATCGTTTTTAGTGAATTCGAATGAAGCATGTGTTTGAATCATTTGAAAACCTACTGGAATGAACTAAAAACCTATTTGAATGAAGTAATAAACATACTAGAATGAAGTAATACCTACTATAATGAAGTAAAAATCTATTTATTTGATGATTGATCTATTGGAATGAAGTAACGACCTATTGGAAAGAAGTAACGACCCATTTGAATAAAATCTAATTTGGTCTCTAGTTTGGTCTTTAAAATTGGTCGACAGTAATCAGAACTCCCGTTATATGCAAAACCACCCCTTGGTGCAAAACTAGAGACCAAATTAGGGCCCTTAGATCTAGTTTTTTATGGATGAGATGAGAAGATGGAGTGAAAGTTTCCGTCCTTCATCAGATAGCCACATTACTTCAACCGAGGGTCTTTTTTTGTCAAATTACATTAATAGTTTATTATTTCACTACAGTAGTTAATTACTTCATTTTAGTAGTTTATTACTTCATTCCACTTTGAATTTAAATTTGTTTAAACTTTTTGCAAACTTTAAAGCGAATGGACAATGTCAAGTGTTTTAACAATGAAGTATTTTTTTATTTATTATGATGTATTCGTATGTCAGTGTTGATGAAGTTATAACCTCATTGATAAAGTTATAACCTCATTTAAGAAGTTATAACCTCACTTGAAGTTCAATGAAGTAAAAACCTATTTTGATGAAGTGATATACATTTTGAATGAATTAATTGCACGTATGAATGGAGTAGTGATCACTCTTTCTTATCTGCTCCAAAATCCTTTAGAGTAATAACCTAGTCAAATGAAGTGATTGAACTATTTGAATGAAGTAGTAAAACCGGAAATGAAGTATAACTTAGTCAATGAAGTAATAAGAAAGTTAAATAATGAAGTACTTAATAATCTAACTGAATGAAGTAATAATCTAACTGAAAGAAGTAATATCATAGTTGAATGAAGTAATAACCTAACTGAATGAAGTAATAATCTAACTGAAAGAAGTAATATCCTTGTTGAATGAAGTAATAATCTAACTGAAAGAAGTAATATCCTAGTTGAATGAAGCAATATAGAAATCTAAATATTGGCAATATCCTAGTTGAATGAAGTAATATAGAAATCTAAATATTGGCGATTTCCACACTTGTTCTTCTCTAATTCGAAATGCCTTCAATCAACCGCGACGATAGAGGAAGACAACGCTGCTCTGCAGCTTCTTCCTCTTCTCGATTTTGTATGTATCGTGCTTGTGTGTGTGTGTGTCCGTGTTCCAAGTGCAATTTACATAGCTGTTGTATCAGTAAAAAAAAGAAGAAGATGATGCCTTTAATAAGTCAGATTTGGTTGCAGAAAGGTTTAGCTCTTAATCAAAACAGAAGATTTTCCAAATTCAGCAGTGAAAAATGCTCTTATTTTTTTTAAAAAATGCACAACTCATGCATGAACTAGCTAAATCTGCAAATTGAAGTACACACGCAACTCATTATCCACAAACAAACACACAAACACAATAAACAACAAATCAACAACACAATCCCCAAATTCAACCAGATCGAAGCTAGAAGCAGTACAGAGTAATTGAAATCCGATGCGGTTTCTACAAATTATCACAAACAATCACATCATTACTAATTTCACAAGCACCGGTGCCAATTTTTCTCATATTACTTATTATTACAAACAATCACATCATTACTAATTTTTCACAAACAATCCGATTTTCGGCAAAGCGCTTGGAGGCGAGCAAATTAAGGGATTGGTAGGGGTAGTCTCTGTCTGGAATGACGGAGAGAAACTCCTGGCTGACGACACCAATGACTTCGATTATGGCGACAGAAGGGCAATCGATGGCGACGACGGGGCAATTGATGATGACACTAGTAACTCCGATTCAGGCAGATCGCGATTGAGGCAATTGTGGCAACAAAATTGTCCGATGATGGAGATCAATGAAGATTGAAGGAGATTACGAGAAGGAGATCGATGAAGACGAAGGAGATTGCGAGAATGAGATCGATGAAGATTGAATGAGAGATCGGCGATTGAAGAATCAAGAGATAGGAGGAAACACGTATTTTATGTCTCATAATATATTGATTTCCCAAAATACCCTTCAGCAAGTTTTTTTGGGATAAAATAATGAAATAATGGTAAATTAATCCTAACCACAAGGACAATGAATCATGAGTTTAATGGAGAACGACTTACAGTCGACATTAATGGAAGCCACAGGACAGCGAAAGCATACAATCGGTAGATACTGTCAGACCTCTGGAGCGAAAGTATCTAGAAAAGGAACTCTTCATTAAGTCCTTCGATTTCACTGATGACGGAAAGCTTAAGAAGGAAGCAGCTGACTGGTTCGAAGCAACAATGACTGAGAAATGGATGATCAAGCCATTGAAAGAGCAATTATGGATTTCTGCAAGCCAACACGACCAGCCAAGACAGAAGAGATCACTCAACCAGGAAGAGTCGAAAAACCACCTGATCAAGTTAGCCCGTTAAGAAGAGAGCCGAAGGAAAATCCCGAACCTACAAGGCAACTATTGTCTCTACCTGAGTCGCCAGTTGCCTTCAAAAACCTGTTCAGCCAAAAGTATCACAAACCAGTCAACCCAAATCCACAGGAACATGAAGGACAATCGAGAAAAAAACCGAGGCCGGTGAAGAAGAAGTCAAGTGGAAAACAGCAGACCTGATGGAGATAAACCTAAATCGGTGCAGGTATCCAGCCTCGGTGGAAAAAGGAGTGATCATCCCCTCCTCGAGAAAGGAAGAGCCCATCGGAGAACAAAAAGAGCCATCATCCCAGCGTCAAATCAAACTGATATCCAGGAAGCGGAATTCGGAATGGGCAGACCCTCATACCACCGTGGCGACACACATAATGGAGGGAAACATGCACAAAAGAGACCCCCAAATTCGTTCTCTTTCACGATGAAGGGTAATAGGGTTGATCCTTATAGAGACAAGACCAAAGCGGGTATAATGGAAGAGATTTCACTAACCCTGCCCAATCTTATCCAGTGAGCAGGTATAGGGAGCGGCTGCGTATTCTTGGGTAGTCTGCTTGATCAAGCAACATAAATCTAAATCTTCAGTCTGATCAAGTGACGTCCTAAGGACACCAGTCATTTCCCTTGATAGTGTAGTGTAAATATTTTATGTGTTGTTTATTTCATAGAAAATTAAAAGTCGGAAGTGGAGGAAAAAAACTAATCAAGTGGAATTATGTGAGCTTTCATCTGGATTTATTTGTCCACTTGATCAGTGCAATGTGAGTTAACCAATGGTCGCAGTATGTTAATTGATCAGGTGTCAGGTGATGATAGGACACATGCAGCCATTGAAGAGGTGTCAGGCAGCGCTAATTGTCGCGATGAAGGGACGTTCTAGGAAAAGAAGAAAGCGTATCAGGGAAGCCAAACCAGCTGGCACTCTAAAAAGGAGCACCTGTACGAGAAGAGTCGCAGAGTACGTGAACAGTCACAGGGATCTCAACCGTCAGAGATCCCAACAGTCAAGATATCAGTATAATAGGCAAATCTCAGGGCCGTATTTCACTTTCAGCCAAAAGGGACTATGGTGTTTTCCTTTTACTTTCCCCACACCACTCTAATTTTCGAACCCTTGCCTAAAATATCTTCTCCACCAGCACTCATCACCATTACCAACAAGAATGTTGATCGAGCAGATCCCCACTTCTTCATCATCCTCCAGTGCCGGCTCCGACGGTGGCGACCAGGAAACTTCACCCCAGGCTCGTGAAGAAAATTCTAACCCTTCTACTCCAACCACCGTCCCACCACAAACTGGCACCGCCACTCCACGTCCCGCGGCGGACAAAGAAACCCTACGGCGCCTCGATAGAATCCTCCGGAGTATACCCCACGAGTTGGACGATGCAGCAGCATACGCCAAACTCAAAGCTAGACTTGGGATTTCCGGGTCTAAAGATCCTGCTTCGTCCTCTAAAACAAAGAACCTTCCTAGCTCTCCTTTGTCACCTTCACCATCTACCATCCAACCTCCACCTACAACCCCCTTTCCTAGGTCTCCTATATCACCTTCACCCTCGTCCCCCATCCAGCCAATGCAAACCGGCGAGGATACCTCTGATAAAGAAAGTTTTGGGGGGGATTATGGGCAGCCGTTTGCTGTTCAGTCACCAGGAAGCGGTGGCGTCTCTCTTTCGATCCATGAGCCCCATTTGACTGAGGGCGGCAAAATCAACGAGGAAAAAGTGGAAGAATTCCACCCATTGTTCGACTACGAGGAGGCTGAGAAGGAGGAGGACCCGCCACGCCGCCAGACGCACCGTATGACAACAGACCGACTCCTAGGGGAAGCTGAAACCCTGAAAACCCGAGGAAAGGAGGAAGCGGTGGTGCAGAGGCCCCGCACAGTACGACGGCTGGTTGATGAAGAGGAGCCGGAGGAGCCAGAGGACCGAGAAGCCAATGAGGAGAGAACGGCTGAAGAAGACATCCGTCAGAAGAGAGAGAGTGAGAGGAAGGGGAAGGGAAGTGTCCTTCCACCTCCAAAGAAGAAACGCCCCGCCTTCATGGGGGTGTCATTACCAATGATTCTGCACCCGCCTCCCTACTACCACAAGATGAGGACAGTGATTTTGAGGAACCGGAATTGCACTGGACCTGAGCATCCAGGAGGCGACAAGGAAGGCCTGCAACATTTCCTTCCACCACCTACTCTCTTCAACATGTGGTGTTGACCCCAGCTCTTCTCCAACAAATGTTGAAATTCGACGATCCCAAACTGCAGGAGGAGGTTCACCAAAGGGTGACCTCCCAGAAAAATTTAAAGGCGGGAAAGATGCTGCACCAGCCATCCTTGGAGAAGGTTGAGATGAAAGAGAGGTTTGCTGCCTACATTTCCGGCATCAGATTTGAGTGGCTGTTGGAGGTCGATGAGACCTTTGTACCGGAGGACCAGGCTAAGGAGTTTTTCACATCCTTCCGATTCACCGGAAGCTCAAACCTGAATGACTGAAGTTTCTCCTTTAGGGTCTTTGGCCAGGACCAGTCGATGAGCCTGAATGAATTCTCCTTCCGGATGGGCCTTTACACGGAACGACAGGTGGCTAACGGGGTCTGGGTTGGGCACGACATCGGTCTCCCTCAAAAGAAACCCGAGTTCGATCAGCAGGCCATTTGGAAGTCCATATGCAATGAGCGTGCCCCTACCTTTACAACTTCTGAATCTAGAGGGCACCGCATTGCTGATCCTGCCCTCCGCCTGACCCAGATATACCTAGCCTGTAATCTCCTCGGACAATGCAATACGCTGTCAATCATTACTATGTCCGAACTCTACTTTATGTGGAGTATGAGAGAGCAGAGAAAGGTCCATCTGGGATTCTAGTTGGCATATTCCATCAATCAAATCGCTACCGGCACTGGCCGCCACCTTAACGTATGCCACCTCCTTGGAGCATATCTGCGCAGGAACTGGATTATGGAGTGTGCCGGGCACCCCACCCTTTGCTCCAGTCCTGAACTGTTTGACCTTGATTTCTTTGTTAGAACTCAGGTACCGGAGAAGACGCAAGGAGGGGGCCTCCAATTTTATGCTGCTGGCCGGCGGGAGCAACTAAGAAGCCAACCCAGAAGGAGGGTAAGGCAGGAGGAGACCTCAGCAGCCCTTGCCAATGAAGAAGAAGAAGACACACACCAGGCGCCCACTCCGAGGATAGAGCGAGAGGAGGCTGCGAGCACTGACAACGCATGGAAGCTCCGAGTGGAGCAAACAATGATGCAGCTGGTGGGGAATTCGAATTCTCAACTGGTCTTGCTTCCAGGTTGTTGGGAACTACCCACGAGCAGACCCTTGCCAGACGACCACCACCTCCCTCTCCAAGCTCTCCTCCTTCCGGCGCCCGTCATCCTCCAAGCATACCTCAGCCTGTCCCAGTAATCCTCCCGAAAAGCATTAAGTACAACCCCCCATCTCAGCTCACGTTAATTTCAAAACAATTTTAGTTTTAATTTGTTTTTGGTGTGTATAACTGTCATTCTATTCCGCATTACACTTAGACCTGTGTTGGGTCTAAGTGTGAGAAGTATGCATGCCATTTTTCTTTGTTTTTGCCTGCCTATATCTGTTCGGTTTCTGTCTCTCTGTTTTGAATAGCATGTTTTGATTGTTGGCACTGTCTCACACTTAGCCCAGTCTCTGGTCTAAGTGTGAGAAGTTTCCTTTATTTGTTGTTATGCCGTTGCCTGTGCCTAACCCTTTTTTCCACTGCATCCAGTCCCTCGAGGACGAGTTCGTATGCAGTGGGGAGGGGGGACGAGTTTGTTAGGGTTTGTATACTAGAAATCACCTTTCGAGTGATTGAATACATAAAACTCTAATAATTATTTTCCAATGAATGCAACAGATTATTTTTGTCATAATGTTGTTATGTTTTACATTTAATGGATGTTTATTGCATATTTAAATGTATAAGCGAACATAACATAAGTCTAAGTCTTTGTTCTAGTAGACCGGTTGTGGGTTGTGCTCAATTTAAGGCACGCGGTCAGTTCTGAACAAAGAAAAATAAGAATTTCACAACCCAGATAGACCTAGACTACCTATCGTGAAAGGTTGCAATGTCAGTCTGATTATTTCTAAGACTTATTGAAATATGATGACGTTGGTGTGGTATAGCACTGAATGGATCTAACAGCAAGACCAGTCTTTATGCTATCTACTGAAAGACGAGGTCTTGATAATTAATTTCTTAATCAATGTACATTAGCATTGAGCATACGATATTGAGTATCTACTACTTTGACTTACCAAAGGTACGAGTTTTTCGTCACCCAACGATCCAGGTATATTGGGTAGTGGTGATCATTGTCTAGCGGTGCTAGGATTGCTATTATGTTGAATCGTGCGCGAGGAGAGTCTCGTTTGATAACATCCACAAGAGGAGCTCGAAACAAGGTTTTATTATTCAGAACCTAGCTAGTTGGAGTTTAATTACTCTTGAATAAAAAAGAAGAGTTTCTTGCTAAGTCCACTCTTGGAGAATAAAATACGTTAATTAATTAAGTCCATAGCAGACATTAATTAATTAATGGATGTTTCTATCTAAAGCGCGGGAAATGAATTAAAAAAATAAAAGGAAACCCGGAATACTTGTAATTTCGGATTTGGAAAGGCAGTGCAATATTACTTCTATAGTGGCTGCTTGTAATATTCCAATATAAGCTTATATTAAATTGTGGGTTGAATTTAATTAGTAAAAAGCTAATTGGGTGAGGCCATGTCCAAATTCTTCCTTATATCCCACACTGGGCCCAATATGCGACTTAATATAAATAGGAGAATAAAGAAGACAGAAAACACAATAATTATTGCTAGAATTTTCGTCCCCCTCTAGAGAGAGAGAGAGAGTTCGAAAATTGCTCCCTCCGTGAGTTGAGTTCTGTCTTCATTATTCGAGTCCTAGTATTCAGGTGAGATTTGCCCACACTAATATCAGTATACAGTCCGGGACACCAGTCAGAAGATCAGAGGTCAAGTACTGAAGATCTTCACGTGGAGACGGAGCAAGCCATCATCGATTCTTGATTGAATCAACGAGGTAAATTGGCTGATTCCGTAGTGAGCATGTTTTAGGGATTTTATATGCTAAAGCATGTTTTAATTCAAGTTATGAGCATGATACATGTGATAATTACGCGAATAGAATTTGTCTAAATAATCTGCTAAATAGATCAAATTTATATGATCGGAACTTATGCACGCTTCCGCTGCCAATCCCTTTAATTGGTATCAGAGCCAGTCTTTGGCTCTGATTATTTGAATTTAAATTTCGCGAAATTCATGTATGCATGTATTATTTGATTGCGAAGTATGTTCTTGGTGTTTTGTTTAATTAATTATGCATGATGAACTCAAGAACTATCGAATCAAAGTACTTGAATTACTCGATCGTACCAGACGTGCGATCCGTCGGCGCTCGCGCCGAGACGGATCGCACCACGCGCGATCGTGAAATAGGGTTGTCGATTGAGTGGGAGCCGAGGGATCACGATCACGGGGCTACGTGCAGTCGAGCGTGGGCTCGAGCGCGACACCGGCCGAGACCGCAAACCCCAGGCGGCCCCGTACCAAGGCCGACGTGAAGGCTGACACAGAGTGGTGGTTCGTCCGAGAACCACCGAGACACCAGGCGCCGAGAGCTGGAACCCTAGGCTAAAGGAAGGGTGGTCGGAGCTGGCCGAGAGCGGGCGCGCCACCATGCGCGCCGCTGGCCGAGAGCTCGCGCCACCCCGACAGCTCGGATGGCGGAGACAGGCGTCGAGACACTGGCCGAGAGGCGCGCGCTGCCGCGTGCGCGCCTGGCCGAGAAGCACCTGGCCGAGAGGAGCAATGCGCCGAGACGGGCGGGGATCACCTGGCCGAGAGGAGCGGCACCGACGTGCGCGCTCCTGGCATAGAGGATGCGACACTCGACGAGCCAGGCGGCCGAGACACTGGCGCGCCACCTGCGTGCAACGACTGAGACGCTTTGTGCGTCGTGGTTCGACGAAGAACTCGTCAGATTTTCATCGTTCATCGTTCGTGCGAACCTCGTACGATGAGATAACGATGAAAGATTATTTTAATAATTATTTAATTTTTTTAATTAAAAGATATCATTAAAATATTATTATTTAATGGTAATAAAATCTTTTTGGAAGATTTATTTAGATTTTAGGAATATTTTTATTATTATCTATATCTATGGAACTAAATAATTTTATTTTATTCCTAGATGATATGGATGAGAATAATTTAATAGTTTCCTAATATTTATCTAGATTTTAGGAATATTTTTATTATTATCTATATCTATGGAAATAAATAATATTTATTTATTCCTAGATGATATGGATGAGAATAATTTAATAGTTTTCTAATATTTATATATCTAGAATCCTAATTAGGATAGATATGTATGAATACATTAAATAATAAATCTTCTCTTCCTAATCTTAAACATGGAAATAATTTGAATTTAATTTTTCATGTCTTATTAAGAATTAAATAATTTAATTATTTTAGATATATCTTATAGTAGACATGAATAAGAATTAGATACTGGAACATTATTTTCTTAATGGAAGACGCCAACTATAAATAAAGGATTCAATTATCCAGCATATTAAATACCAACAGAATTTAACTAAGCCTTAATCTGCCTCAAGGCTAAGGATAATTAAATAAAAACCATAACCCAAAATATCTAAGCTGTAATTACGAACTCAACGTTTGTATATGGTCTCCACCAATTGGTCTGTAATTTATGAAGTTGTTTCCAATATTATCGCCACCTGCACTGTGGGGACAATAATCCTAGGAAATAGCGAGTTCATAAGGCGGACTTCTCAAATATAAATAGTATGAACTAGAATGTGGTTTCCAATATTATCGCCACCTGCACTGTGGGGACAATAATCCTAAGAAACTACGAGATTCAGAAGTTCACACAGAATTTATGGGATAGCTTGATCATGTTAGCAGCGCATGAGCATTGTTATGGGAGTGTGTTGTAGAAATGAGATTCTGTAATGCTAAATTCGGTGGTCTTCCTTAGGCAACATTAGGCGGCCATGCCACTCTGTGGTCTCTGGACTATTCGTCGGTGTTGTGACAAGTAAAAACTCTAAGATTTTAATGCGTATTAACTTCCTCTGGAGGATAAAAAATTTAAATTTTACTGTTGTAAGATTTTGAAAAGTTTTATGGTTAATCTAATCAAACATCTTACATAAGATTATGACAAATAGTAAATACTCTGTTTTGCAGTGCAAATCAAATCGTCAAGATGTCATTCAATCCTCTATCTGCAATTCTAAAAGAAAGTAAACTCGAGGGCCAAAATTACATAGAATGGAAACAAAATTTGGCCATCGTTCTTACAGCTGAAGAGTACAGCTTTGTACTCACAGCCCCGCGACCTCCAGTGCCACCGGCTAACGCTGCGGCAGGAGTCAGAGATGCACACAAACGGTGTCATAAGGCGAATGAGATGGCTAAGTGCTACATGTTGGCATCTATGTCATCAGTACTCAAGCATCAGCATTCTGCCATGGATACTGCCGTCGAGATTATGCAGAATCTCAAGAATCTTTTTGGTACTCAGAATCGAATGACTAAGTCTCACGTCTTTCGGAGTATCATGTCGAAGACTATGAAGGAGAGCTCGTCTGTGAGGGACCACGTCCTTGAGATGATGAGCCACCTCAACCAGATTGAGGTCTTGGGAGGGACGATCGATCCTGAGTCCCAAGTGACCATTATCCTTCAGAGTCTTCCCCCTAGCTTCCAGCAGTTCAAACTTCGAGATGAACAAAAGGAACTACACCTTGGCGGAGCTGTTGACTGAACTTCAGTCGGCAGAGGATCTTATGATCCAGGCTAAGGCGGCCATGATGACTTCGGCGCCTCGTTCCTCTGGCTTCAAGCCTAGCACAGGAAAAAAATAGGCACCGAACTCAGGACCGGCCAAGATAGCTTAGGGAAAGAAAAAGAAGAGGGCAAACAAGATGCCCACGGGGAAGTGTTTCAAGTGCGGAGAGAAGGGGCATTGGCAGCCAGATTGTCCTAAATGGGGCAAGGCTACAGGTATGCACCAAGCTCTAGTAGTCGAGTCTTGTTTGACTTCGACATCAACTTGCACTTGGGTTATTGACACTGGAGCTACTGATCATATTTGTTTTGATCCTGACTTAATGCAGGTGACAAGACGGTTACGTGATCGAGAGATCGAAGTCCAGCTGGGCGACGCTACAAAAGTGGCGGCCGTAGCAGTGGACGACATTTATTTGCGTTTTAGTAGTGATAGATTTTTGATTTTGAAGAATGTTTTGTTGATACCTTCTTTTAGAAGAAATTTAATTTCAGTTTCTAAATTAGTTTTTGATGGATATTCGATTTCTTTTAATGACAATTGCGTTATTAAGAAAGATGGTTCTTATATCAGTCGTGGTATCATGGAAAACAATCTGTACACAATCACATCTACACAGTTTAATAATCGCAAATCAGAACTCAATACAACATCGAAAATTTCAAAGAAACGAAAGGAACCTTCAAGTTCAATGAACGAAACGTACTTATGGCACCTTAGACTTGGTCATGCCAATGAAATGAGGATCCATTCTCTTGTTCAACAAGATCTTATTAAAGATCTAGATGAGGAACCTTTTCATAAGTGTGAGTCATGCTTAGAAGACAAGATGACCAAGAGGCCTTTTCAGGCTAAGGGCAATAGGGCCAAGGAAGTACTTGAGCTCATTCATTCCGATGTATGTGGACCAATGTCTACTGAGGCAAGAGGTGGTTTTCGATACTTCATCACATTTATTGATGACTTCTCGAAAATTGGATACGTCTATTTGATGCGCCACAAGTCAGAGTCTTTTGATAAGTTCAAGGACTTTAAGACTCTTGTGGAGAAGTATCATGGTAAGAGTATCAAAAGCCTACGATCTGACCGTGGAGGCGAGTACCTCAGTGCTGAGTTTTTGGACTACTTTTCGGAGTCGGGAATTGAATCCCAACTGACTGCGCCGGGCACGCCGCAGTAGAACGGCGTGCCTGAAAGAAGGAACATGACCTTATTAAACATGGTCCGATCGATGATGAGTTATGCACGGCTACCTACTTCGTTTTGGGGACATGCCTTGTTTTCTGCAAGCCATATTTTAGACAATTTACCGTCAAAATCCGTACCTACTACTCCTTATGAGTTGTGGACTGGGCGCAAGCCCAATCTAGCACATCTCAAGATTTGGGGTTGCCCGGCTCATGTATTGGAAAAGGATCCAACTAAGCTAGGATCAAAGACGGAGGTATGTTTGTTTATAGGGTACCCCAGAGGAACGAAAGCTTATGAATTCTTTAGTCTCCGAGATAAGAAATTTATTGAGAGCACTCACGCCACATTCTTAGAGGAATACTATGTAATGAATCATAAACCCAGCAGTGAAGTGGTTCTTGATGAGCTAACTTCTATCACAAATTCCATTAACCAAGAACGAGTACCAAGTGTACAAACAATTCCAGAAACTTCAACTTCTATTCCAAGAATTGTAGTACCGACATGAGCCCGAAAGATACATTAGTTTGGGGGAATCTATGGATCACTCCTCAGACAGCAATGTATTAGATCCCTGGAACTTCGCGGAAGCGCAGGCAGATGTCGATCATTGCGAATGGGTGAAAGCAATGGATTCGGAGCTACAATCTATGATAGACAAAGACGTCTACGATTTGTCCGTCCTACCCGAAGGTTGTACTACCATTGGGAGCAAGTGGATATATAAACGTAAACGTAGACCCGATGGACGAGTTAAAGTCTTCAAGGCAAGACTAGTGGTTAAGGGGAATACCCAAAAGGAAGGTGTTGATTACGACGAGACTTTCTCCCCAGTGGCCATGCTCAAATCGATTCGGATACTGTTGTCTATAGCAGCTTATATGGATTGGGATGTATGGCAGATGGACGTTAAGACTGCGTTTCTAAATGGTGGTCTTGAGGAGACCATCTACATGGAACAACCCGAAGCTTATGACATAAAGGGCAAGGAACACATGGTTTGGAAGCTTAAGAAGGCCATTTATGGCCTTAAGAAAGCATCTAGATCATGGAACCAGTGTTTCGATCAAACTGTTCGCAAGTTTGGATTCGAAAAATGCCCAAGTGAAAGCTGTGTGTATAAGAAGGTTGAAAAGGGGAATGTAGTGTTCTTAGTTTTATATGTAGATGACATTCTTCTAATTGGAAACAATAAAAAGATGTTGTCATCAGTACGAACATGGTTGTCTAACCAGTTCGAGATGAAGGATATGGGAGACGCGGGACACATCCTCGGGATCAAGGTTATTAGGAAACGAGAAAAGAAGATGTTGTGCTTATCTCAAGAACCTTACATCGAAACAGTACTTAGTCGCTTTAGCATGCAGGACGCCAAGAAAGGTTTCTTACCTTTTAGACATGGCATCCATCTATCTCAAGAGATGTGCCCCAAAACGCCATCTGAGATACAAGTAATGAGAAGGATTCCATATGCTTCGGCAGTTGGAAGTCTTATGTATGATATGCTTTGTACGAGGCCTGATATTTGCTTTGCTGTTGGCATGGTGGCAAGATATCAGTCGAATCCGGGCCAAGGACATTGGACTTCCGTAAAGAACATACTCAAGTACCTTAAACGGACTAAGGACTATGCTCTAATTTACAATGCAGTCGAGCTCTGTCCTTTGGGATATTCTGACTCAGACTTTGAAGCTGATCAGGACTCGAGAAAATCTACTTCAGGATATGTGTTCACCTTAGGAGGTGGAGCCGTAATTTGGAAGAGTGTGAAGCAGAAATCCATCGAGGACTCGACCATGGAAGCTGAGTATGTGGCCGCTTCGGAGGCTGCAAAAGAGGCAGTATGGTTCAAGAACTTCCTTATGGATTTAGGTGTGGT
The DNA here is from genome assembly GCF_004379255.2 of Salvia splendens. NCBI lineage: Eukaryota > Viridiplantae > Streptophyta > Magnoliopsida > Lamiales > Lamiaceae > Salvia > Salvia splendens. The sequence continues at coordinate 248,641 of NW_024599664.1, forward strand.
TATGGATCTGCCCAAGAGCATCACGGTTTATTGTGACAATTCTGGTGCTGTGGCAAATTCGATGGAACCGAGAGCTCACAAAGCGAGCAAACACATAGAGCGTTAGTATCATATCATAAGGGATGTAGTGCAGGGAGGAGACATACAAGTGGTCAAGATTGCGTCAGAGAACAACCTGGCAGATCCTTTTACAAAGGCATTGGCGGTAAAACTGTTCGAGGGCCACGTTGAAGGGATGGGAGTTCGACTCATTCAAGACCTCAACTCGCTTTCAGTATAAGTGGGAGAAATTTGGCGTGTGCACACTGTTTTGTATACTCGAAAGTTGTTTTGAGTACAAGTGGGAGATTGTTAGGGTTTGTATACTAGAAATCACCTTTCGAGTGATTGAATACTGTAAAACTCTAATAATTATTTTTCAATGAGTGCAACAGATTATTTTTATCATAATGTTGTTATGTTTTACATTTAATGGATGTTTATTGCATATTTAAATGTATAAGCGAATATAACATAAGTCTAAATCTTTGTTCTAGTAGACCGGTTGTGGGCTGCGCTCAATTTAAGGTACGCGGTCAGTTGTTAAAAAAGAAAAATAAGAATTTCACAACCCAGATAGACCTAGACTACCTATCGTGAAATGTTGCAATGTCAGTCCGATTATTTCTAAGCCTTATTGAAATATAATGACGTTGGTGTGGTATAACACTGAATGGATCTAACAGCAAGACGAGTCTTTATGCTATCTACGGAAAGACGAGGTCTTGATAATTAATTTCTTAATCAATGTACGTTAGCATTGAGCATACGATATTGAGTATCTACTACTTTGACTTACCAAAGGTGCGGGTTTTTCGTCACCCAACGATCCATGTATATTGGGTAGTGGTGATCATTATCTAGCGGTGCTAGGATTGCTATTATGTTGAATCGTGCGTGAGGAGAGTCTCGTTTGATAACATCCACAAGAGGAGCTCGAAATAAGGTTTTATTATTCGGAACCTAGCTAGTTGGAGTTTAATTACTCTATGAATAATAAATAAGAGTTTCTTGTTAAGTCCACTCTTGAAGAATAAAATATGTTAATTAATTAAGGTCATATCAAACATTAATTAATTAATGGATGTTTCTATCTTAAGCGCGTGAAATGAATTAAACAAATAAAAGGAAACCTGGAATACTTGTAATTTCGGATTTGGAAAGGCAGTGCAATATTACTTCTATAATGGCTGCTTGTAATATTCCAATATAAGCTTATATTAAATTGTGGGTTCAATTTAATTAGTAAAAAGCTAATTGGGTGAGGCCATGTCCAAATTCTTCCTTAGATCCCTGACTGGGCCCAATATGTGACTTAATATAAATAGGAGAATAAAGGAGACAGAAAACACAATAATTATTGCTAGAATTTTCGTCCCCCTCTAGAGAGAGAGAGTTCGAAAATTGCTCCCTCTGTGAGCTGAGTTCTGTCTTCATTATTTGAGTCCTAGTATTTTGGTGAGATTTGCCCACACAAATATCATTATACAGTCCGGGACACCAGTCAGAAGATCAGAGGTCGAGTACTGAAGATCTTCACGTGGAGACGGAGCATGCCATCATCGATTCTTGATTGAATCAACGAGGTAAATTGGCTAATTCCGTAGTGAGCATGTTTTAGGGATATTATATGTTAAAGCATGTTTTAATTCAAGTTATGAGCATGATACATGTGATAATTATGCGAATAGACTTTGTCTAAATAATCTGCTAAATAGATCAAATTTATGTGATCGGAACTTATGCACGCTTCCGCTGCCAACCCCTTCAGAGTTAGTTATAGAAGAATCATACATGCCAAATTTTTTCAAAAATACAAATTTCAGTTAGTAATAAATAGGCAATATGCATGAAATTGGATAAGTGGAAGACTTGATTACTTGTTGGAAGAGTTAGAAAATTGATTCAGTATGCTCACATGTAAAAACTTGATTGCAAAAAAACTTGATCAGTTTGAACGACGCAAGTATGATGGAAACGCTCAATTTTAAACCAACTGTGAAGCCTCTCTATATGTGAGTTATAAGCCAAAAGTAGGGATGTCAATCGGGCCAACCCGTTCGGGTTCGGGCCAACCCGTTCAGATTGTCGGGCCATTCGGGTACGGGCTATTCGGGTTATGATTTTTTCGGGTTATAATCCTAACCCTAACCCTAACCCTTCGGGTTTCGGGCTAACCCACCGGGTTATTCAGGCCAATGCGTATTTTTAATTCTTTTAATATTTTCAAAAAATAATACGTATTTTAAATTTTCTTTAATTATATACATATTTTTAATTAATCATTCAACAATGAAATACATATTTTTAATTTTCTTTAATATTTTAAAAAAGATTAAGTTATTTAAATTTAAATAACTTATTTATTACATAATTATTTACAAAATATCTATCAATAGTATGTTTATGTTTATGTATTTAAAACATAAATCAACACTTTGTTTCAAAATTTAAACATAAATCTATTCGTAGAAAATTAAATAAAATTTTCATAACGTGAGAGGTGCATCGTAGATGTAACAAAAATATTTTGAATTGTTAAAGAGTGAATTATCAAGATGCTAGCTAATTGGAGTAACTCTAAGTTTTCTTGAATTATGATTGGTCAAATTTAATTTATTCCAGCTGTAAATAAGTCAAATAATAATTTATCTTTGTTTTAAGAATCATCAAAGTACGCATAATTCAATGACAAAGCGGCGTCAAAACACTTTGCACTATTATATTGGAAATATACTAAAAGAAAGCTTTTATATACGAGTATTTATGAATCCATGAACCACATGGTGATTTTTTTCGTGATCTTATATAGTCGGTTGACGTATTTGGATTTTGCATGGTTTTAGAGGGTTGTCTTGGATGATTTTGATTATATTTCTATATTTTGGTATGTTTACATGTTTGTTGAGAAATGATAGAAAATTGATTAGAAAATGTACACAAAATATGTGGATGTGCAGCAGCCTTGTTTGAGTCAATGTTTCTCGCGATTTTGAAGTCTGATAAACCTCTAATACATATCATTCTCTTCGTCTTCGAAAGAGCTTCGCGTGGATATATTGCACGCCTCAATCGGAGCTTTGTAGAGAAAGTTATGACCGTTACAAAAACTGCTCGCTGTGCAGAAGCCTTCAACCCGACGGGCCGACCCGTAACCCGAACGGGTCAGCCCACCTAACCCGACAACCCGAACGGGTCAGCCCGAATGGCCCGATTTTAAATTCGGGCTGCGAAATTACAACCCTAACCCTGTATTTTTATTGGGTTATTCAGGCCGGCTCGCGGGTTCGGGTTACATTGACATCCCTAGCCAAAAGTAGAACACTTTCTACTATTTTTACAAAAGAAAATTTTACGAGAGGCTAACTTTTAATATTGAGATGAAAAATTGCACAAGTAGTAATGACTAAAGGCAATAGGACTTAGCCATTTGAGCCGTTTTCTTCCTTCGTTCAACGAACCCGCCTCATTAATCAAGGAACCCCTTAGTTAGCCACGTTGAGCCCATACACTTCTACCCGTTCTTTAAAGCCTTAAAACCAAATTCAAGTTTCATATCACATGAGGAAAAAGGGTCAAAGAGATAAAGTTTTTCAAGGGAAACAAAAGGGGATAGCAATAGAATAGTCGAAATAAAAGGGTAGCAAGGGTTGATCAAGTCAGACAGTCAAGTCGATCAAGTTAAAAAAATGTTGGAAAAGGTTTGAGAAAAAGAAAGGCCAGGAAAAAGTTGTAACCTGACCCAGAAAATCAAAAGTTAGGGAATAAGCCGAAAGTTAAAGGCTAAAGGTCAAAATTTGACCAAGTATCCAGTAGAAAAATAAATATCCCACTCTGATATAGCAAGTTTAGTCGAATCTTTGGTCTTTTGACTCATGTGATTTTCTTTTTACAGTTTAAATTTTTATTTTAAATTTAGGACCCATAGGACCCTACCCTAATACGTTACTACCCTTGAGCCCCGTTACGACCCAAAACAAAGACCTTAAGGAACTATCTTGTGCAGTCCGATTCAAGGTATTAAAATGGTGGCTATACCGAGTGAACAGTCCTGATATCTCTGGTGAGAAATGAGCGACTGAGTGAATCCAACAGTGGTTTAAATTGAGCAATCTTGACAAACTGACACCTTGATCAAGCAAACGCGAAAGAGACGAAACATAAGCTACTGGCAAATGAATTGACCTCGACCTCGGGTATGATTGTTGGAAATTTATTCGATCTAATGTATATATGTGAATATGTGTTTTTGTTTCGAGTCTTGTTTTTCTTTTCGTTTTCTTTTTACTTTTTTTTGGAATGAGCAAACCATGCCTGAAATTTGCCTTATCTCTTCTTTTTTTTTAATACTTGAGGACAAGTATGTTTTAAGTGTGAGCAGTTTGATAAGGCCTATTTCATGTATCGGTTTATGGGTAAAATGTGTGCTACTTGATCGGTTTATCGCACAAAACAAGTGTTAATTGTGCAGAAATGCCGCTTGACCAAGGCAACAAAGCCAAGCTGATCAAGCATGTACAATCGGCGGAAAAGGCCAATAAATCGGGGGAGTTGATCAAGGGGAGTAATCAAGCAGTTAGGCGGGGACCACTGGCTTCCAGAAGAAGGACACGTGAGGAAATGAGCTGGATGTGGCGCACCATTCTGTTATCACATGCTGACATATGAGACGCAATGACGGAGCTGAGTCATTAATCTGTTACTCAAAAGCGTCGTCATTCTAGAAGAAAAGCACGTAGCAATCAATGAGTCGCTCATTCTCAGCATGAGCGAATATTCCCTGTCAAGATCATTATCCAGCTGGAGGTCGAGTCGAGCTTAGAAATAGAGGATGTGCCATCACAAGAAGGAGATCAGATCCTTTACTTTCCGTCTAGTTTAGATGAGTTCTCTAGTTTAGTTCAGTTCTATAGAATAGCTTAGCTTAGCTTAGATAAAGTGTTGCTTAGTTAAAAAGGGCGATTGAAGAAGCGCTCCAGAATACTTGTTATCTGTCGGCGTATTCTTAAGTTTCCCGCCGAGGATCTTCTCGGTTTTATTTGCTTTCATAGTTTCCGAAGTGTCAGCTTAGTTTCAATTTTCACGCTGTACTGTTTTAAGTTTAGTTTAATCAAAGTTGTTTCATTTTCATCCCCACATTTACTGCTTTAGTTTCAGTTTCGCTTTCGATGCACTTGACCCAGTAGTTAAAATTCTCTTGATCAAGTTAGTAAGTTTAATTATGCCTAGAGTAAAATCAGTAGTTTAAAAACTCCCAAGTTAAAGCGTGACAGCAGCCAACCCCCTATTCATTATTCACACACTTGATACACCAACTTCTCTGTGGGATCGAACCCGAACTTGCCGCTTTACTGTTAAAGTAGTGCAAAATTGGGAGTTTACAACTCACATTGGTAGGAAACGAGTGAGAGCGAGTTTGCCTCGATCAAGTGGCAGCGACATTTGCTAACTGATTCAATCGGTTCGGTTATTCTCAATATAACTTGGTCCGAATTCGCGACCCCTCTCGAGTCCTTCCAAAACGGCGACTCCGACTGCTAAATTCTTATTCCATTCTATGAAAATGAAGTGAAAATGATATGACTCAAGGTGATGATGGTGTCGAACTCCCTTCTTGTGTGCACTCTATCCATATGTATAGAATGATGTTGGGCCCAAATCCCTAGGGTAAGCCCATCCCGTCTTGACATTTATGCCCTTGAGATGACATCTTTTCTTCTATCTCCTATGACTCATCACTTCATGTGGTGAACTCCACTTGATCAACTTGTCGGCTAGGCAGGCTTCACTTCTTGCACACAACTAATCAACTTAGCTTCATTTCTGGCCATTTTCACTTCTTTTCCGAGTTGATCAAGTTGTTTCTGCACTTGCCGCTTTTATACTTTATAGCTCATGCACACTCAAATTCACCACTTTTTCGCACATTATCAACCATATTAGTGTAATAAACCCCTATAAAACCATGCTTGTAACGAGCCCTATCAATGAATAAAGGACTGTTTCTACTCCAATGGGACAACAATTTAAGTTGTCAGCAGAGCATAAACCCAAAAATGATGAAGAAATGAAAGAAATGGAAAATATACCCTATGCTAACATAATTGGAAGTGTGATGTATGCCATTGTTTGTACAAGACCAGACATTGCTCATGCAGTGAGTTTAACTAGCAGTACATGAGTGATCTTAGAAGAATGCATTGGCAAGCATTGATATGGATAGTAAGATATCTAAGAGGATTCAGTGATGGATCTTATTCTCAACAGATCAAGATCATACAAGAGATGAGCTGGAGGGATTTTGTGATTCAGATTTTGCAGTTAGTGTTGACAACAGGAAGTCACAAACAGGGTATGTGTTCACATTATTTGGCTCGACCATCAATTGGAAGTCTAATCTTCAGTCTGTAGTAGCCATATATACAACTGAGGCAGAGTATAATGCCTTAGCAGATGCAGTGAAAGAGGCTATTGGCTAAAAGGGTTGCTGGATGATTTTGGGTTGACTCAGAATAAAGTTGTCATTAACTATGACAACAACAGTGCTATATTTCTCACAAAGCACCAGACTTTCCACAACAGAAGCAAGCATATGGATGTAAAGCTTCATTTTGTAAGAGATGAAGTGAGGAAGGGGGAAGTGGAGGTGAGAAAGATTGGGATAGAGCACAATCCTGCGGATGCTTTGACAAAAGCCTTACCAGCTGCCAAGTTTGCCTACTGCTTGGAGTTGGTGAAGGTGCAAAGGAAGTAAATGGTTGTAGGTGGAGACAATGAAAGCTGATTTGAAGATGTTGGAACCAAAGTGGAGATTTGTTGGGATTTAGTTAACAAATATTCAAATGGTTAGTTGGGTCGTTGGATAACACGAATGGGCTAGTTGAGTTAGTTTGGGACAGTTTGAGCCCACATACAAATAGCTAATTAGATCAGGAAATGAAGAGTCATAACACATAATACATTCTCTCAAACCAGTCTCTCTCTCTCGGCAAGACTCTTGAGCAAAAGGATTTAGCTCAAATGGATCATCTGGATCGTGTCATCGGCTGAGAATAGAGGTGAAAGCAACCGCAACTGTTCGGTTAGTCTTGGGGTAGTTCAATCGTGATTTTGAGCTAGGGTTTGGAGTCTGTAATTGTAGTGATTCTTGATTGATTGATCTTCATCTTTATCGTTCCACCATTGAATAAATCATTGCTTGTGTTTCCCGTGGACCTAGGATTCATCTGAACCACATATATACTTGTGTACTTTACATTCCTTTCATTTTGTTTTCGAATTTAATCATTTGATCAATTTCAATATTATATTAAATAATGACAATAATTAAGTTAGTTCATAATTATGTAAATGTTGATACACTATAACAAAAAAAACATTAAAGACGTTTTTAATGTAGTTAAGGACGCTAATTTTTATTTCTAAATATAGCACTAATGCTTTAAAAAGCATCCTTATTATTAGTGTACCAAATAAAATTAGAGAATGCAAATGGAAGTGTCCTAAAAAATGAAAAGATTAAGTCAAATTTTCCTTTAATATAGGGATGCTTTCTTTGGCATCCTAAATTGTTGTTAATTTTTAAAACTTTCCAACGCAAGTGAATGGATCTCAATTTTTGCGTCCCTAATAGATACTCCTTTCGTCCCATTACATATGAGACATTTCTTTTGGACAAAGGTTTTTAGGAATGAAATATAGTGGAGAGAGAAAAGTAGGCGAGATGATATAGCAAAAGAGTGATAGAGTACATTATTTTTTGCCATAAAATAAATGTTTCACTTATAATGGTATAGTCGAAAAAAATATGCTTCATTTATAATGAAAAGGGGGGTGGGGGGAGGGAGTGAGCTTTTTTAGTGATAACAATGACTATTGTAAATGTTAAATCATCATCCGCTTAATGCATGTGTTGGATATTGAGATGGAATCAATCTAACAATCAACAAAAACAAATCGGAACAAGTACTCAGAAACTTTATTGATTAAGCAGAAAACCAATCTTGAAGAAACAAGAATACATTTCGGTGCTAGGGTAGAAGCAAAAATTGAATTGGGGAAAAACAATGAAGCTGTTAAGACTTTCAATACTAGTCAACTAAACAGTAAATGACAAAATCAACGACTCAGATTAGATCGATCAATAAGTCCTTGATCCAACGGTCCCTGAACAATCTCGGCTTTTTTCCAGTTGTACTGAACAGCCTACACTTCAAAACCCCATTTCTACTTACTCATCCACACTCTAGCTGAATCTCCAACACAGATGAATGGCCAATATAACAAATCTCCACCTTGGCCTTTCATTCCAAACTTCATTCCTTTCTGCATGATCCCACCAATCTCATGCACAGTTCAAATTTATCCTTTGCTAGAGGCTTGGTAGCATATCAGCAGGATTTTCTGTTGTATCAACCTTGAAGACTTCAACTCTTCCCTTCTCAATCTCTTCTAAAATGAAGTGATGCCGCACATCAATGTGCTTGCTCCTCTCATGAAAAATTTGGTGTTTGGCTAAGCTAATTGCACCGTTATTATCACAAACAATGGCTATTGATTTCTGCTCCACCACAAACTCTGATGCAATTCCCTTAAACCAAAAACTTTCCTTCACATCCGCAGTTAATGCCGTATACTCAGCCTCCGTTGTGGAGAGAGCCACTATACTCTGGAGGCTGGACTACCAGCTCACTGCTCCACCAAAAAGTGTGAAGACATAATCAGATTAGGACTTACTGTTGTCAAGGTTGCCAGCATAATCACTGTCATAGTATCCCACAAGAGTATCACCTTCCCATTCATGATTTCCACTAAGCAATATTCCATAGTCTCCAGCTCCCTTCAAGTACCTGAGAGTCCATTTCAAAGCTAACCAATGTTGCTTTCCATAGTCTGCCATGAATCTACTAGTCACACTGATGGCTTGGTCTATGTCATATCTAGTTCCTATCATGGCATATATCGCACTCCCCACAATATTAACATATGGGATAATCTCCATTTCCTGCCATTCCTAATCATTACTCGGCCCCCACAATATTAACATATGAGATAATCTCCATTTCCTGCCATTCCTGATCATTACTCGGCTTCTATTGAACAGAGAGCTTGAAGTGCTGAGCAAGTGGGGTTCCAGCTGTCCTGACATCATCCATTTTGTATTTCTCAATCAGCCTTCTGATATAGTCAGCTTGATTGAGCCAAATTTCCTTTTTTCTCTGTTTCTTACAATATTTATGCTCAATATCATACTGGCACTTCCAAGATCCTTCATGTCAAAAGCTGAACTTAAATCATCTTTCACTTTCTGCACCTCCTCTCTACACGGCCCTGCCACAAGTATGTCATCAACATAAAACAGCAGGTATACCACCACTTTTCCACCCTTTCTTTTGATGTACACACATTCATCATATTTGGATCTTTTGAAACCATTCCTCAAGATATGCTCATCAAATTTCTTGTGCCACTGCCGGCTTGCTTGCTTCAAACCATAGATACTCTTCTTCAGTAAGCACACTTTGTGTTCTTCTCCAGCCTTCACAAAAACTTGAGGTTGTTGCATGTATATGGTCACTTCTAAATCTCCATGCAGAAAAGCAGTTTTCACATCCAACTTTTCCAGTTCCCAGTCCATAAGTGCTAGTAGAATTCAAATAGATGTGTGTTTCACCACTGGGGAAAATACTTTTGTATAGTCTACACCTTCATCTTGAGTAAACCCTCTGGCCACCAACCTGGCCTTGAACCTTATTTTCATTTCATCAGCAGATTCAATCTTTCTCTTAAAGATCCGTTTACAGCTGACTATCTTCATCCCCTCAACTCTATCCACAAGCACCAAAGTCCCATTTTTAATTAGGGACTCTATCTCCTCAATCATTGCATTCAACCACAAATCCTTCTCTTTACAGTTCATGACTGCATTGTAAGACTCAGGCTCTGAAAATACCATCTGCTCAGCCACACATAGAGCAAAATATAGCAATTCTGAATCAATATACCTTGTTGGTGGTTTCACACCCACTCTCCTGAATCTATCCCTTACCAGCTGATAGTTCCTCAGATCATATTGAGTGCTAGTCTCAACCTCTTGATCATCATCACTCTCCATCCCTCTACTTCTTGCCCAGCTATTTCATGCTCTACCTCAATTTCAGAAGTAGACTCATGCTCCACCTCAATTCCAGAAGTAGACCTTTCCTTACTTTTCTGAGCACCTTCATTCACTGACTTGAATGTCATTTCTGATTCAGAGAAGATAACATCTCTACTGATGACAATCTTTTGCCTTCCTGGATCAATGCACCAGAGGCTATAACCTTTAACACAAGGCTGATACCCCAACATCACACACTTGACTGCCCTTGCATCCAACTTACTTTGCTTCAGATGTGCAAAGGCTTTACAATACTTGATGAAGGACACATATTCATAAGCTTTACTGTTGTGGCACCAACCTCAGCCCAGAACCTCTTCCCTATTCCAGAAGTGAATAACATGACCTTACCCTCTCCAATATTGTTTTATTGGCTCTTTCTACCACACCATTCTGTTGAGGGATCATGGGAACTATTCTATGCCTTTTGATATCATTATCATGGCAGAAACTTTCAAATTCCTTTGATAGGAACTGGTGAGGCGTGGATCGAATGCGCAGATGGATCAAGTTATATGGAAGATAACCGAACCGATTGGATCAGTTAGCAAATATCGTTGCCACTTAATCAAGGCATTCTCTCTCGTTCACCGAAAATATATTTATAACTCCCAAACATGCACTACTTTAACAGTAAAGCGGCAAGTACGGGGTCGATCCCACAGAGAAACCGGTGCGTTGAGTGTGTGAATAGTGAACAGGGGTCGGCTGCTGCCACGCTTTAAGTTGGAAGTTTTAAAACTACTGGATTATGCTAGGCAGAATATAAACTAACTACTGGATCAAGTAACTAATCATGCTGGTAAAGAACTGATGGATCAAGTAAGCGACAAGCTGAAATAAAGACATAACTAACTATGCATGCTACGAAAACACAAACTACTTCGTCATTCAACATAATGAAGATGCAAGCACTTGATCTGGGATTTCAAAACGAAACTAAACTGGACAGTAAACAAGATTCCGAAATCAAAATAACTTCAAATTTTATAAAAGACTTCAACACAGAACTGGAAAGTGCAGAATACGAGCAAGATTCATTAACTACGAAACAAAATGAAATTTAACTAAACTAACAAATTAAGAAAACAAGAAAGCGAGTAAAGCCGAGAAGTCCTCGGTCGGAAACTTGAGACAGCGCCGAACAAATATTGATTTCTCTGTCGCGCTCCCTTCGGTCGCTTTCTTCTAACTAACCATTTCTATTATCTAACTAAGCTATCTTTGGAACTGGGGAAAAACTTGGAATAGGCAGAAACTAAACTAAAAAGGAAAGCTAAACTAGAAGCGGAAGGATGAAGATCTTTTTAATGGCGCTTCATCCTCTATTTATAAGCTCCTCACACAACCCCTAGCTACGATAACAACTTTGGCAGCGAATATTCGTCCTTGCTGGGATTGGGCGCCTTATCGATTGATATGTGCCCTTCTTCTAGAATATCGCATTAACACGTGTCCCCTTCTAGAATGCAGTCCTTGATGATTGCCATCCAGCGCATCAGCCTCACGTGTCTTCCTTCTAGAATGCAGTGGTCCCCCTTCTAACTGCATGATCACCTTTCCACCCGATTTTTGCCTTTTTCGCCTTCTGCGCTAGCTTGATCAGCTTGGCCTTGTTGCCCTTGGTCAAGCGACATTCCTGCACAAATAACACTTGCTTGCTCGATAAACTGATCAAGTAGCATACTTTTTAGCCCTAAACCGATGCATGAAATAGGCCTTATCAAACTGCTCACACTTAAAACATACTTGTCCTCAAGTATAAAGAAAAAGAAAAGAAAAGAAAAAGATAAGGTAAATTTCAAGCATGGTTTACTCGATTCAAGAAAGTGAAAGAAAACGAAAAGAAACAAGACTCAAAACAAAGACACATATTCAAATAGATGCATAAACCGAAGAAACTTCCAACAATCATACCTGAGGTGAAGGTCAATCCATTTTCCAGCAGCTTATGTTTCTTCCCTTTCGCGTTCACTTGTTCAAGGTGTCAGTTTGTCAAGATTGCTCAATTTAAACCAACTGCTGGATTCACTCAGTCACTCATTTCTCACCAGAGATGTTAGGACTGTTCACTCAGTAATTGCCACACATTTAATACCTCGAATCAGACTGCACAAGATAGTTCCTTAAGGTCTTTGTTTCGGTTGTAATGGGGCTCAGGGGAGTAATGTGTTAAGGTAAGGTCCTAAGGGTTCTAAGTCAAAAATTTTAAAAATATAAACTGTAAAAAGAAAAAGAAGAGCACATGAGTCAGGAGACCAAGATCTGAACAATTTTGCTGGATCGGGCTGGGCTATTATTTCACTCGGAAAGTGATACTCCTGGCCTCCAGGTCTGTGCTATAGGTAAACCGGAAAGAAGTAAAAATTTCTTTGGCCAAGACCTCAGGCACAGGGGTTTCATCCACCTCCAAGAGCCATTCGAACCCAATGCCAGTGATGTACTCGGCAAACCTCTCCTCAACCTGGATCTTCTCCAGGGACAGTTGGTGGAGCTTCTTCCCTGCCTTCAGCCTCTTCTGCGCGGTCACCCGCTGGTTGACCTCCTCCTGCCATTTGGGATTGTCGAACTCTAGCATCTGTTGGAGGAGGTCTGCGGTCAAGGCCACAGATTGTTTAGAGTAGTCGGCGGCAGGGGCTGTTGCAGGCCTTCCTTGGTGCCTCCTGGACGTCCGGGTCCAGCGGAGCTCACGCCCCTCAGTGTCACTGCCATCATCTCCTTCTCACGGCAGTGGGGAGGCTGGCTGGTCGGCGTCTCTGATACTATGCCCTGGCTGGCAGGGCGGCTTTTCTTAGGAGGGTGAGCAAGCTCCTTCTCCTTCCTCTTTCTCTCTCTCTCTCTCTCTCTCTCTCTCTCTCTCTCCTTGCATGGCTGTCCTCGGCAGCCTCTTCCTCATCCACTAGGCGCCGCACGACGCGTGGCCTCTGGTCCGTCGGTTCCTCCTCCCTTTCTGGTTGATTGGCCACCATGGCCTCTGCTTCATCCATGCGTTTCCTTACACGGCGTGACCGGCAGTGTAGTGACTCCTCCTCCCTCCCTGGTGCTGGTTCATCCACCACATTCCGTACAAAGTTCCATTCTGTCTCTCTTTACTGTAGTAGAATATCATTGGGGAAATGCGGAAAGTCCTCTAGGTTGTCATCATCGATCTCCACCACCTCTATTTGTAGAAACCTTTTGAAACGGGGTGGAATTAGAACCCCCGCCACTCACTGGTGATGGGACGTTTAGGGCAGAGGTGCCATCTTCTGGCTTAGGGCTAGCGCTAGGAGGATCTCCGATGAGCAGCTCCAACTCCACTCGCCCTGGGTGTGAGCGGCGACAGGCTGCGCTAGAGTCTCTTCCTCCTCTGCATCATCTGAGTAATCCCCACTGTACTGTACCAGCGGGAAGATAGGGGTAAGTTTAGGAGAGGGGGGAAATTGTGTTCTGGGAAGAGAAGTTGTTTTGGGAGGAGAAGGTGGGGGATTTTGGGATGTGGGAGTTCGAGCGGGATTCTGGGATTTCGGCATTCCCAGTTGTGCTTTTAGGGCGGCGTAGACCGCTGCGTTGTCCGTTCCGGCAGGTACACTGCCAAGAAGACGCTCTACTTGCCTCATGAATGTCGGGGCCACTGTACGGGGTGGAACGGCGACGCTGGGTTGTGGCGCCGTGGCAGGCGTGGAAGGTCCACGGCCGCTACTGCTAGCGCCGGGAACATCCTCGCTGGATGAAGTGGTGATCATGGTGATCTTCATTTTTCTGATATCTGGTGGATTTTCTCTTTTTTTCTTTCTCTGGAAGTGGTGGTGCTTTGGGCTAGGGTTCTGAAACTTGAGAGAGAAATGGATGAGAGCAAAGAAGCGTACTGTAGGCGGTTGGGAGAAAAAGTGAAGTACAGTACAGAAAACTCCCTTTTATAGTCAAATGTAGACTGTTGGTGTCCGTGCGACTCTTCGAGTACTGGCGTGCTTTTTCAGAGCGACAGATGGCTTGGCTTCCTTGATACACTTCTTGCTCTAGTACGACTTTTCAAAGCAATAGTTTGCCTTCTCCGACGTTTAGTCTTTCAGCGCTTTTTCAAATGAGTGCGTCCTTTCATCACCCTGCCTTGATCAATCAAACCACTTTAACCCACCAATTAAATCGAAATTCCAGCTGATCAAGTGGACAAGTGATTCCAGATGAATACTCAATTAATAACCACTTGATCAGTTGCCTCTTTTTAAAAAATTTTAATTTCCTATGTGTTTAAAGTTAATAATACGAAAAATATTTACACTAAACCACCAAGGAGTTGACTGAGTGCCCTTAGGACGTCACTTGATCAGTTTGTAGGTTTAGAAATTAGTTGCGCGATCAAGCAGACTACCCAAGAATACTTAGTCACTCCTTATACCTGCTTGTACTGGAGAGAGTTAGGCATGAGCAGTGGAATGTCGTCCACCACACACACATCCGTTCCATCTGTATAAGGCTTCACTCTATGCCCATTCACCAAAAAGCAAGACGAATTAGGGTCGCTTCCTTGGAGTTCGATTACCCCATTTGCTCGTATGGCGATGATGGTATAGGGGCTTATCCACCTTGACCTCAACTTCCCAGGCATCAACTTGATTCTTGACTGGAAAAGCAATACCTTCCGGCCCATCTTGAGCTCCTTCTTGCTGAGGTTCTTGTCATGCCACATTTTTGTCCTTTCTTTGTACCACATGGCAGAGTCGTAAGCGTCAAGGCGGAGCTCTTCAAGCTCTTGCAGCTGCGGTTTCCTTTCTTCAACACAGTACTTAGCATTCAGATTCATCTCTTTAATCGCCCAAAAGGCCTGATGCTCGATTCCCACAGGTAAATGGCACATTTTCCTGAATAACAGACGGTAAGGGGACATTCCGATCGGCGTCTTGAAGGCGGTTCTGTATGCCCAGAGCGCGTCCTCCAGTCGACGACTCCAATCTTTCCTTGTGGGGTTTACCGTCTTCTCCAAAATCGCCTTGATCTCCCTATTAGACACTTCAGCCTGGCCATTTGACTGATGGTGGTAAGGTGTGGACAGTCGGTGGTGGACGCCATATTTTCTCATTAAAGCTTTGATGGTCTAGTTGACGAAGTGAGTTCCTTGATCAGAGATGATGGCCCTAGGTACCCCATACCGGGTAAAGATGTTTGATTTTAAGAACTTGGCCACCTCTTTGGACTCACACGTCCTTGTTTCCTTAGCATCTATCCACTTAGTCCACTACCACCAGAATATAGAGATTGCCTTCAGAAGATGGGAAGGTTCCCATGAATTCCATTCCCATACATCGAATATCTCGCATACTATCACAGGGACTTGTGGAATATCATCTCTCGCCGAAATCCCTCCAGTAAGCTGGCATCAGGGGCATCTCTTGCAAAACTCGTAGGCGTCTTTATGGATGGAGGGCCAGTAAAAACCACTGTCAAGCACCTTCATCGATGTCTTCTTTGGACCGAAATGACTGCCACAAGCTAGTGTGTGGCAGTGGACCAATACGTCCTCTTGTTCCCACTCGGGTATGCAGTGTCGGATGACTTGATCAGCCCCTATCTTCCACAAATACGGATCATCCCAATAGAAGAATCGGGAGTCGTTTTTTAGTTTCTGTTTCTGTGCTCTAGTGGCTTCTTCATTTCTTGGCAGCTCGCCCGTCACCAGATAGTTGGCCATGTCCGCAAACCATGGCTCCTTCTGTATGTGTTAGATCTCCTCCCCTCGGTCAGCTTGATCAATCCTCTCAGCTCGGTTGATCCACTGAAGGCTGAACGCTGACTTGATCAGGTACAAGTGTTCCTCAGGGAAAGTGTCAGAGATGGCTTCCCCATTATCTTCTTGCCTAATTTGTCTTAAGTGATCAGCCACTCTATTCTCGCTTCCCTTCTTGTCGACCGCCTCCCAGTCGAACTCTTGTAGTAGGTGTACCCACCTAATCAAGCGCGGCTTCGACTCTTTCTTCACGAGGTGGTATTTGATCGCCGCGTGGTCGGTATAGACAATAACTTTCGAGACCAGCAGGTAGGGCCTTAACTTCTCGAAGGCATAGACTACTGACAGCATCTCATTCTCAGTCGTATCGTTATTGTTAGCGCTTGATTAAGAGTCTTTGAAGCGTAAAAGATAACATAACTCTTCCCATCGATCTTTTGACCCAAGACCGCCCCCACTGCTTAATCACCTGCATCGCACATCGTCTCGAAGGGGTGACTCCAGTCGGGGGCGCGTATGATCGAAGAGCTGATCAGTCTGTCCTTCAATAGCTGGAAGGCGGCTTTGCAGGCATCAGAAAACTCGTACTCCACATCATTCTGGAGTAGCCTTGTCAAGGGCTGGGCTATCTTCGCAAAATCCTTGATAAATCGCCTGTAAAAACCCGCATGGCCCAAGAAAGCCCTGATCTCTTTCTGATTCGTCGGGTATGGGAGCTTTGCTATAACTGCTACCTTGGCTTGATCCACTTCTATCCCCTTGCTCGACACCACGTGGCCCAGGACAATGCCTTCGGTGACCATGAAATGGTACTTCTCGAAATTTAAGACTAGGTCCTTCTGCCGACACCTCTCCAGCACTCTGTTCAGGTTATGCAGCCCTTGATCAAATGTGTCCCCATAGACGGTAAAATCGTCCATGAAGATCTCTATGCAGTCTTCCAACAAATCAGAGAAAATGTTCATCATGCATCTTTGGAAAGTGCCTAGGGCATTGCAGAGGCCAAACGACATCTTTCTGTAGGCTTAGGTGCCAAAAGGGTAGGTGAAAGTGGTCTTTTCTTGGTCCTCTGGATTCACCGCGATATGGAAGTAGCCACTGTACCCATCGAGGAAACTGAAGTATTGCTTCCTAGCTAACTTCTCAAGCATCTGCTCAATAAAAGGCAAAGGGAAGTGATCCTTCTCTGTGGCCGCGTTCAGCTTCCAGTAATCAATACACATTCTCCACCCAGTGACAGGCCGTGTCGGAATCAATTCATTCTTCTCGTTCTTTACAACTTGGATTTCGCCCTTCTTCGGGACCATATGTACTGGGCTGACCCAGTTGCTATCCGGGATGGAGTAGATGATTCCTATGGATACCAGCTTGACTATCTCTTTGAGTACCTCTTCCCTCATGTTGGGGTTGAGTTTGCGCTGCTGGTCACGATGGGGCTTAGCTCCTTCTTCCAGTCTGTTATGGTGCATGCATAAGTCTGGGTTGATGGCTACTCGATCCGTCAACTTCCATCCGATGGCCTTCTGATTTCGCCTTAGTACTTCCACCAATTTGTCTTCCTGCCCCTGGGTCAACTAACTGTTGATGATAACGGACATTGTTTCATCTTGCCCCAGATAGGCGTACTTCAATTGTGCTGGAAGGGGCTTCAATTCCTTTGCGGGTTCTGGTATTTCAGTAGTCAGAGGATTCTCTTCTGTTTCTCTTCTCAGTGGCTTGCCTTGATCAGGCAGCTTCTCGAGGCTAGACACTTGAGTGATTCCACTTGACCCAGCTGGTCGCGGTCGCTCGCAAAAATCCATCACCGCTTTCGCGATGGCTTGATCATCCATTTCACCGACGTTCATGGCTTCATACCATTCGGCGACTTCTCTCTCAACTTCCTCATCCGCGGCGGAGTCTGTAATCTGCCTTTGTAAGAACTCCTCTTCCAGATACTCCTGCACCTGCGGCTCAGTCACATCCACCGAATATACGTTTTCACGATCTGTCGGCCTCTTCATTGCTTCGTCCATGTTCAACGTGAACTGTTCTCCATTGAAATCCAAGCTGATCATCCCATTACGGACGTCTATTATAGTGCTGGCCGTCGACAGGAACGGTCTTCCCAACAGGACTCCACTTGACTCCTTCACCGCTGGCTCTGTCATCTTGATGACGAAGAAGTCGGCTGGGTATAGAAAATCATTCACCTTCACTATTACATCTTCTAGAATTCCCTCCGGTGAATGCAAGATCTATGAGCTAGCTGTATCATGATGTCGGTATCGACCAGCTTAGCCTCTCCTAGCTTCTTATAGATAGCATACGGCAGAACGTTGATAGATACCCTTAAATCGCACATGGCGTGCTCCACTTGAATATCTCTGATCGAAATCGGGAGTGTGAACATTCCTGGATCAGTTTTCTTTGATGGAAGGTCGCTCCGTTGGATCACTGCAGAGACATTTTCTTCTGCAATCATTCTCTCTTCTTCGTTTACCTTCCCCGCTAGGTAGTCCTTTATAAACTTGTTGATTGGGGGCATCATCAATGCCGTCAAGAGTGGCACCTTGACTTCCACGTCTTTAAAAAGACTAGCCACATCGTGGCGTCTCTTTTCCTGGTGACCATTCCACGAGGTAGGGCTTGACCTTCTCAGCTTCTTCTCCTTGACTTTCTTCCGAGGTTTCGCCTCCCATTTTCGCTTTCCCTTTGTCTCTCCTTTTGGCTTGATCAGCTCCACTGGACTCTCCTTCCTCTTGGTGGCTCTGTCCAGGCACATACACTGGCGATACCGCAGGTGGGCTGGGGCTCTGGTATACCTTCCCTGACCTCATGGAGACTTCTCTTATATTCTCCCGCCCAGGTGGTTGCACAGTGGCAGGGATCTTCCCTTCGTTGCCTCTCAGCTCTCCCAGCGACATGGCAACTTGAGATAACAGCTTTATAAGCATGTCCAGCGCCGTCCTCTGCTCCTTCTGAGCCTCCTGAATTTCTCGCATCGCATCATTAGGCTGGTGCGGAACCATCATTTCTCTCAGGCCTTCATTGGGGTGCCGGTTATATCTTTGGTTTGATGGCCCCCCACCGTGGTTTGGCTGAGCGTATCGGACAGCCCATAGTGCTCTGGCTGGTACGGTGGTTAACTGTGTTGTTGATTCCCTTGGTGCTGCTGATTTCCCCGTTGATGTGGCGGAATGTAGCTAACCACCTGGTTGTTCGGTTGTCTCCCCTGGTTGCTTGACTGGGGGCCTTGATGTCGTACCCCAGTTTCCTTCCTGCTGTATTCCTGACCAATTAGCTTTTCCTCCGTTGGACCAGTTACCTTGGTGACCGCTTGTCCAATTGCCTTGTGGTCCACCTGACCAGTTTGCTTGACCACCCTGCATTCTGTTCCCTCCGTTGTTTGATCTCTTTTGGTTCCGAGCGGGCCAATTGGGCTGCCCTCGGAGGGTTGTATTTGTTGTGTTGGTGGTTGAGGTGGTTGGCTTTGGCTCTGGTCACTCCACCTGAAGTTAGGATGATCTCTCCACGGAGCATCCCTCTGCTTCCCCTGGATCCAGTTTCCACTTGCGATCCAATGGCCGACGGCATTCACCTCAGGTTGCGGTTTCACTTCAGGAGGAAACTCGCAGTAACAGTAGTGGTGCTCTTCCGGCGGTGGTGGCTCATATGGTTTCTCCTTGGGTGCAGGCGGTGGAGGTGCTCTGGACTTCTCTACTGACTCTAGCAGCTTCTTCTCCATCTGCTCGAATCGAGCCTCCAGCTTCTCATCACTACGTGCCTCTGCCACGTGCATCGCTCCTCATCTGTATTGGCTGCATGAGGTTTCATATGACCTCATTCGTTCGATTAGCCTCTCCAGAATACTCTTCGCTTGACTGAACGGGGTTTTTGAGAAATCCCCTTGGTCTGCTAGGTTGAGATCGTTTTTGTTGTCCACCGTCAGTATACCATAGAAGGTTGAGTAAATCTCCCGCTCTCCCATCTTGTGGTTGGGGCATGCTTGAAGCAGTCCTTGAAATCTTTCCCAGTATTGGCCCAGAGGCTCATCATACTCTTGCCTCGCCTCTGTAATCTCTCTTTTTAAAGCACTCGTCTTCGACGCTAGGAAGAAGCGGTCTAAGAATGTCATCCGAAACTCGACCTATTTTCTGATTGATCCTTCTGGCAACCTCGACAGCCAGACTCCTGCGTCGCCCTTCAAGACGAAGGGATTAGCCTTGAGCCTATAATCTTCAGATGTGGATCCAGCCGGCACGGGTTGAATATCATAATATCTGCAAAATTCTTCTAGAAAAGTGTAAGGACATTCCTTCGAGAGGCCATAGAAATTTGATAACAAGGGCTAACACTCCTGATTTGATCGCGATCGTCCGTATTCCTGGAGTGATAGCGATGGCATGGGTGGGCTCCTTCACATCGTGGGCATGTAGGGAGCCAATTCCTGAATCGTTGTTGACGAGAGCCATCTTTTTTTCTGCTTCCTCGAGAGGTGGTTTAGGTGGAGGGTTCTGTTCTCATTTTTCCTCGCTGGTCAGTTGTTTTGCGGCTGCTGCTGCTGCTAACGTGGCTCTGTATCGAGTGGTAACAACACCGGCTTCCTGGATTCGCCAATGAGCGTTTGTATCTCTGTATATGAGAGCATGATTCCAATGTCCTCCACAGTGGTATCTTCGCATGAACGGAAAGAAAACCAATCAGAAAAGAAAGAAACAAAACTATTTACACCTATGCACTAAACACATCCATGTAATAACACCATGCATCCCCAGCAACGGCGCCATTTTTGGTGAGGCGTGGATCGAACGCGCAGATGGATCAAGTTATATGGAAGATAACCAAACCGGGTGGATCAGTTAGAAAATGTCGTTGCCACTTGATCAAGGCGTTCTCTCTCGTTCACCGAAAATATATTTATAACTCCCAAACATGCACTACTTTAACAGTAAAGCGGCAAGTACGTGGTCGATCCCACAGAGAAACCGGTGCGTTGAGTGTGTGAATAGTGAATAGGGGTCGGCTGCTGCCACGCTTTAAGTTAGGAGTTTTAAAACTACTGGATTACGCTAGGTAGAATATAAACTAACTACTGGATCAAGTAACTAATCATGCTGGGAAAGAACTAACGGATCAAGTAAGCGACAAGCTGAAATAAAGACTTAACTACCTAGGCATACTATGAAAACACAAACTACTTCGTCATTCAACATAATGAAGATGCAAGCACTTGATCTGGGATTTCAAAACGGAACTAAACTAGACAGTAAACAAGATTCCGAAATCAAAATAACTTTGAATTTTATAAAAGACTTCAACACAGAACTGGAAAGTGCAGAATACGAGCAAGATTCTTTAACCACGAAACAAAACCAAATTTAACTAAACTAACAAATTCAGAAAACAAGAAAGCGAGTAAAGCCGAGAAGTCCTCGGTCGGAAACTTGAGACCGCGCCGAACAAATATCAATTTCTCTGTCGCGCTCCCTTCGGTCGCTTTCTTCTAACTAACCATTTCTATTATCTAACTAAGCTATCTTTGGAACTGGGGAAGAACTTGGAACATGCGGAAACTAAACTAAAAAGAAAAACTAAACTAGAAGCGGAAGGAAGGAGATCTTTTTGATGGCACTGCATCCTCTATTTATAAGCTCCTCACACAACCTCCAACTACGATAATAACTTTGGCAGCAAATATTCGTCCTTGCTGGGATTGGGCCCCTCATCGATTGATATGTGCCCTTCTTCTAGAATGTCGCGTTTCCTCAATAACGGAGTGATGATTCGGCTTCATCCTTGCGCCTTACGCATTAACACGTGTCCCCTTCTAGAATGTAGTCCTTGATGATTACCATCCAGCGCATCAACCTCATGTGTCTTCCTTCTAGAATGCAATGGTCCCCCTTCTAACTGCTTGATCACCTCCTTGATCAACCCACCAGATTTTGGCCTTTTTCGCCTTCTGCGCCAGCTTGATCAGCTTTGCCTTGTTGCCCTTGGTCAAGCGACATTCCTGCACAAATAACACATGCTTTTTACCCCTAAACCGATACATGAAATTGGCCTTATCAGGAACTCTAACCCATTATCCGTTCTTAAACACTTTAGCATACTCCCCTTCTCATTCTTCATCAAGTTACACAATTCCTTGAATTTCAAAAATGCCCCAGATTTTTCCTTCAACACATACAACCAAATCTTTCTAGAATAATCATCTATAATTGTCATATAGTACCTTCCTCCTCCCACATAATTCACTGGAGCAGGCCCCCATAAATCGCTATAAGCATAATCTAAAAGAGCCTGAGAGTTGTGTTTACCTCTAGGATATGGTAATTTCTTTGCCTTGGCTAGTATGCACTTCTCACAAGTCTAAGTATTCTTATCTCCTACTCCAGGTATCAGCTGCTTCTTGATCAGTTGGTCTACACTACCAAAAGCTGGATGACCCAGTCTTAGATGCCACAATTTGATGGAGTCAGCATTGACTGTATTTGATTCACCAGGCTTCTCCACTGATGCATCTAGATAGTATAGGCTTCATCTCCTTTCCTCTCTCAAATTAACCATACCACCCTTGCTAACCTCCATCTTTCCACCAAAAGAGGAGAATGGACACTCTTTGCTTTCCGAAAACCCAAGTGAAATCAAGTTTTTTTAACCTTAGGGATGAATCTCACATCAGTAAGAACTTTAATCGATCCATCAGCTAATCTCATCCAGATGTTCCAAATTATTTCAATCTTACAGACCTGGTTGTTGCCTAGCACTATTGACCTAGTGGTCTCAGATAAGGATTCAAACCATTCTTCATTGGAACTCATATGGAAACTGAAACCCAAGTCAAGAATCTAAGAACTCTGCTCAATTTCTTCCATCACATTCAAGATATGAGAAGCCTCAGCTTCCTGGATACAATAAGAGCTATTCTTTCCCTGACTTGCTTTCTCAACTTGCTTTATCTTCCAGGAATAACAATCCTTTTTCAATTCACCTGGTTTCTTGTACCAATGGAAAGATCTTGTCTCTTTTGAATCCTTCGAAGTCCCCTTTGGACCCTCATGATCCTTCTTGAAACCCTTCTTATTCTTGAACTTCTTGATGGTCAAAATTTTAGATCTTGGTTCCTGACTCCTGGCATTTCCTTTATATTGTTCCTTGGCTCTCGAAGACGATTGAACCTCCAACAAAGTAATGGTGCCTTCTCTCCCATACACGATGGCATCTCTCAATTGATCGTAAGATTTTGGTAAAGCATTAAGCAGCAAGATCACCATATGCTTGTCACTGATGGTCACATCAATATTTTCTAGATCGTCAACAACCTTACCAAAATCCTCCAGCTGCTCAAGAATCCTTTTATCCTCCTGAAATTTGTAGGAGTACAAGCGTAGTTTCATGAGTAGCTGATTGGCGAGTGATTTTGTCAAATAACAACCCTCTAACTTCTCCAAAATCCTAGCTGTCATGGTCTCCTTAGCAACTTCCCTCAACTCTTTATCACCGAGACACAAGACAACTGCCTATGAGCTTTCACAATTATCTCTGCCTTCTTCGCCACCTCCTTTTCATCGGCAGCTACTTTCTCATCTGATTTATCTGCACTGGTTGACAGAGCATCTGATAGCCCTTTGATAAGTCGTATTCTAGGCCTTGGTTACTGGTCAGTATAATGTGCATAATTGGATTATACCTGCCAAACAGTTGCTAAAGTGTGCAGGAAAAAGGTTCTAGTCTGTATGAAAAGGGTTGGACAACTCAGGTGAAAAGGGCGCCAGAAGGGTGCTATACTGACCAGTATTCATGCCAAAAAGGCTCGAGATGGAGAAGAAGGATTGTTGGAGAGAGAAAGGAGGAACACCCCTTATACTTAGTTAGAATTCTCTCTCGGTAGATCAGTCCCTTCAGCATCGTCCTACATCTTCTCATTCCTCGCCAAAGCATGGTCACCTGAGTTCCACCAGTTCGCTGGATTTCCGCTTTCCCTCGTTCCAGCCAGTTGTTGCATAGTGATAATAGTTTCGTCGCTCGGAGTGGCAAAACAATCATTATTTGCTTTCGTAGTTAATCTTACTTGTTTTTCTTACGTTGGATCTGTTGCATTTTCAATACTTGCTTGTTTTGAAGTACTTTGGTTGAGATCCAAACGTTTTAAATACTATGAAGTTGTTTTCGTGCATCGTTTCCTGTTTGATTTTGTTTCATTCTGCCTAGTTAGCTTAGATCTAATTGCTACGATAATTTCCAAGTGTTGAATGCATGTTTACATTTATGAGTTGATCGTTCTGAGTTTGTGAATTGAGTTTGATGCTAGATTTAGATCCGAAATGGTTAAGTGTGAAAGCCTAGTTTACGTAATTTCCGTCACCTTGCATGTTGACCAGTAGGCGTAATTACAGTTTCAGTGTTAATCTTTTGATTTGAAGTTTTAATCGTAGATCTGTGTTCGTGAGTTATTAATCTGAAATTCTCATTTATGAATTCTGGGTTTGTTGATCTGAGTTTATTCATGTTGAAGAAGATAACATCCACATCTAAGTTTGGAACCACTTTTGCTTTTTAGTTACTTTTTGCTTTTGTCCTTTACTTTTCTCCACTTTTGCTTTTTAGTCACCTAACTACCACTTATTCTCTGATATTCCGTTTAGCCTTTTATAGTAACCCAGTACCTTCCACATATTTTTAAAACACCATGTTCCCCCACTCTCATGTACACAGCTGCTTGTCAATCATCTTTCACACCTCTTAGTCAGTAAAGTACCACCTTTAATTCCCATCTAGATAGAATCTCAACCCAAAGCGTGGTAGCTAACCAATCTTTTCAGAATATCACCACAATTACCAAGACGCATTCATCTCTGTGGGATACGACCCTTACATTCACTATACTAGTCAGTAGAAGTGGGTTGAGGAATTATTGATACCAGGTTCAGGCTTAGCTGGGACTTCCATCCTGATCAGTAGGATACATCTTTTGCTTGATGCGACACCTGCACAAACCTACTCTTTCAAATGGCGCTGTTGCCGGGGATAAATGGCGTTATTAACTGTTATTGTGTGTGATACTTTGGCGTATATATTGTGCATAATTTTTTCTCTTCCTTTTTCTTTCAATTTATGAGAAGCAGCTCGGCTCGTGACCAGTGGAGACCAAAGATACTCCAACGAGGAACTATATTTGTAACCACTCGTTCTGGCCTGTCGACAGCCCTGTCTGACCTTGGCACGAGTAGTGACGAAGAGAAAGACACCATAGAAGGATGAATACCATAACAAGTACTACAATTGGAGGGTAACCCAAGGAGGATGGCTGCCCAGATAGATGATGACCCGGAGATCGGAACGCTGAATGCGCATACCGTAGGAGAACCACCGCAGGCTATAGTTGTCACCCCAGGACAGACAGCTTGTGATGTGATGCCCCATGTTATTGCAATTCTGCCCACGTACTGTGGGAAGAGCTTTGAAGGCCCCTACGAATTCCTTCATGAGTTCTGTAAGATTTGTAGGGCACAGAGAAGGCCAACAGGGGCGACCGAGGATGACTACAGATTGAAAGCTCTACCGTTCATCCTAAAAGGGGAGGCCAACACCTGGTTCTTCACTAACTCCATTGAGAGATGGGCCGATTTCAAGTCAGCGTTCTTGGGCAAATTTTTCCCGTCATCAGAGATGAGTGCGTTGAAGAGAGAAATAACCAGTGTGAAGCAAGGGTACGATGAACCCTTGAGTGATTATTGGGCGAAGTATATGAGCCTTTTGGATGGAAGTCCAAACCATCGCATGGCCGATATAGAAATACATCACACCTTTTATGAGGGGATGAAGAAGGCAACAAAGGATCTGGCAAACTACTCGTCAGGAGGAAGTTTCACGCAATTAAGGGTCAGTGAAGCTAAGAGGGTCCTAGGGAAGCTTTTGAGCGCAAAGAAAGAGTACGACAATTCAAGGGATGGCTACAACAGGGAAAGGATTGCGAGTGCTTCGTCTACTGACCAGGAGCAGAAGATAGAGCAGAAGATGGATTTGAAGACGGAAGAGCTGAAAAAGACACTCCTGAGCGCGATCGAGAAGAACGCACCACCACCTTCCCCAACTGGGAGCTACAAGGATGCAGAGCAGGAAAGCCAAAGGCCAATCTATGATCAGCCTAATGATTTTGTTAATATGGAGCAAGTCAATGCTGCAGGGTACTACAACTCTAGTGGGAATTGGAACCAGGGGAGACAGCAGGACGCACCATGGAGGGACCATCCAAATTTTCGATGGGGAGATGGAAACAAAAATCAGAACCAAGGTTAAGGCCAAAACCATTACAACCCCCACCCTAACCAGAATCCCAACCGTGGCCCAGCAAATCCCGACCACCAATTCCACTGGTCAGGAAGAAACCAACAACCCCACAACCAACAGCACCACAACCAAAACCCACAAAACCAGAACTCGAACCTTGTTTATGTATCGCCCCACCAGAGAAACTTCCAAAATTACCAGAATCAGCCTAACCAAGGTCCTCAACATCAGCAGAACCAGAATTAGTATCACCAAGACCAGTACCACCCTCCTGGCCAGTATAACCAATATCCACCTAACCAGAACCAACAGAACTTCCAAAACTTCCAGCCCAACCAAAACCCCCTGTATAACCAGCACCAAGGGCCAAATCAGTCCCAATATCCTAACAGGTCAAGGAGATCTATGGAGGACATGATGGGAGAATTGCTCGCCTCGCAGCAGAGTATCAAGGGTGAGTTGCAGTCCAATAATGAAGTAGTGCAGGGGATGCAGAGTGCCCAGAAGTAGCATAAGGCTAACATAGATATGAGGAATAGGCAATTGGCTCAGCTGGCAAATTCGATGGGTGAATTGAAGGAAAATTCAGGGAAACTCCCGTCTACAGTCCATGTACCCGAAGAGGTAAACATGAGAAAGGTCACATTGCGGTCTGGTACTACCTATGAGCGACCCCAACCGAGGAAACCCAACGGAGAATCCAGTGGGACGAATATACTGAAAGACATCGTCTCGGAAGAAGAGCTTAACAGGTCTCTGCCTCAGATGCTGGATCCATTTTTTTTGGACGAAGCACCAGTGGGAAAGGATGAAACCAAGGGCATACAACCCAAGGAAGACCAGCCTAAGGAAGCAGAATCCATGAAAGAAGCTCCAACCCAGAATGTACCCAAGAAATACTCCGGAAAGGCTGTCGGGGAACCGGTTGAAGAGGAGAAAGGAGAGAAACCATTCCTTTACCATTTTGTGACCAAGAGGAAGAAGGAAAACCCAGTGGATTACATGTCGATTTTTGGGAAGTTGGATATCACCATACCATTCATTAAAACCGTGAAGCTACCCCCATTTGGGAAATTTATCAAGGAATTTATAGCCGGGAAAGCCCAGAAAGATGGAAAGATCATGGTGGAAGGGATAACGTCAGCAATTGTGCAGGAAAAGCTACCGCCCAAGAGAGCCGATCCAGGTATGTTCACTTTGCGTATAACTATAGGAGATGTGAAAATCGAGCATGCAATGTGTGACATGGGAGCTTCTATAAATGTTATGCCAATGTTAGTTTATAATCGGCTGAAGGGAGTAACGTTATCGAGCACTAGGGTATTAATCCAACTGGCTGATAGGTCATGCATAAATCCTGAGGGTGTGTTAGAAAATGTGTTGGTGAGAGTACATGATTTTACTTATCCTGTTGACTTTTATGTGATCAAGATGAGTGAGTCTGAAACTAGGGAGTCTAGTGGTATATTGTTTGGGAGACCGTTTTTTAGAATAACTAAGACAATCGTGGACATGGCTGAAGGTACAATTTGCATCGATTTTCATGGAGAGAAATTCACATTTGATATCAATGAGGCCATGAAAAATCCTATCGATTCTGAAAATCTATGCTATGTTGATGTGATTGACCCCCTAGTCCAAGATTTTCTTGAGACCGAATTATTGCAGGAAAAGCTCCAAGCGTTAGATGTGTATAAGCAGGCTGATGTAGAAGCAGCTGCATGGTGCGATCTGATCAGTAGCCAAGGGTTAACTGACGGAGAGATAGAAGGAGCAATTAAGGACTTCTTCCAGGAATCATAATTTATTGGAGCCACAGGGGCTCAGCTATCAGTCAGTACAGAAGAATTTTCAGATGGAGAGTTAGAAAAAGAGGGGGATGCTGCAAAGAGCATTCTACCAGCTGACACACTTCCCCCATAAGTTGAATTGAAGAAACTACCGCCAACCCTGAAGTATGCTTTCTTAGGGAAGGAAAACTCATACTTAGTGATTATCAGCAGCAGCCTAACGAAAGAACAAGAGGCAAGGCTGCTGACCGTTCTAGGCAAGAACAAAAAAGCAATTGGATGGAGCCTTACAGATTTGGTGGGAATAAGCCACGACATCTGCATGCATCGTATCAGGCTAAAAGAATGAGCGAAAGCACATCGAGACTCGTAGAGAAAGGTGAATCCCAACATGCGGGAAGAAATACTGAAAGAAATCTTAAAGTTGTTGTCATTGAGGATTATCTATTCGGTGGCCGATAGCGAGTGGGTCAGCCCTGTCCACATGGTTCCAAAGAAGTCAGGGATCCAAGTGGTTCAAAATGAGAGAAATGAATTGATACCAACAAGGCGAGTCACTGGTTGGCGAATGTGCATAGATTACCGCAAACTGAACGCCGCAACCAGGAAAGACCACTTCCCCTTACTGTTCATCGATCAGATGTTGGAGCGACTGGCTGGGAAGAAGTACTTTTGTTTTTTGGATGGGTACAACTGGTATTTTCAAATCTACGTGGACCCTGAAGACCAGGATAAAACCACCTTCACCTGCCCATTTGGAACCTATGCCCTTTTTTCAAAATTGCCCAACCCCTTACCAGACTGCTTCAAAACGAGGTGGAGTTCAATTTCGATGAACAGTGCAAGGCCGCTTTCAACCTTGTCAAAGAAAAGCTGATATCTGTACCAATTATCCGGATCCTGACTGGGAGCATCCTTTCGAAGTGATGTGTGATGCCAGCGACTACGCAGTGGGAGCTGTTCTGGGTCAGAAGATCGAAGGAAAAAGGTATGTGATCTTCTGCGCATCTAAAATGTTGAATCAAGCTCAAAGGAATTATGACACCACTGAGAAAGAGATGCTAGCCATAGTGTACTCATTCGAGAAGTTTCGGCAATACTTATTGGGATCCAAGGTCATCGTCTATACTGACCATGCGGCAATTAAGTACCTGGTTGCAAAGAAAGAATCAAAACCCCGCTTGATCCGATGGGTACTCCTGTTACAAGAGTTCGATTGGGAGGTTGAAGACAAAAAAGGGTTCGAGAATAAAGTCGCGGATCATTTGAGCAGGATAGTGCAAAATGGGAGCAGTAGGGAGGTATACAACCGATTTCCGGAGGAACACTTGTGCGAAGTGATTTTTTCCTCAAGAAAAATTGATTGGGAAGAGGTGATGAAGCTTACTGACCAGGATGTCACAGAAAACGGGAAGGAAAAGTAGGGCAAGGGCCATGGTATGCGGACCTGGCCAGCTACTTAGTTTCAGGAGAGCTTCCAGAAGTGCCAAACGTCACCAAAGCTCAAAGAATGAAGATCAAAAGTGAAGCAAAATATTACTTCTGGGACGATCCATACCTTTGGAGGGAAGAAGCAGATCAAGTGATAAGAAGATGCGTTCCTGACTGGGAGCAGAGGGACGTATTGACACATTTCCACTCCTTGGCCTGTGAAGTACACTTCGGTCCCAAAAAAACGGCAAGGAAGATTCTGGACAGCGGATTTTATTGGCCAACCCTCAACAAGGATGCCTATGAATTCTGTAGAAGTTGTGAACGTTGTCAACTGACCGGTGGGATAGCTGCACGAGATGAAATGCCACAAGTACCGGTTATTGTTTGTGAGCTGTTCGACATATGGGGGATGGACTTCATGAGTCCTTTTCCCTCGTCTTATGGGAACTTATATATCTTAGTCGCAGTTGACTACGTCTCTAAGTGGGTGGAAGCCAAGGCCACAAGCACGTGTGAGGCGAAGAAGGTGGCTAAGTTTCTCAAGAGTAATATTTTCAGTCGGTTCGGAGTACCAAGGGTCATCATATCAGATCAGGGAACCCACTTCTGTAACCGCACAATCGAGGCCTTGATGAAGAAGTACGGTGTACACCACAGACTATCTAGCCCCTACCACCCGCAAGCGAACGGTCAAGCAGAGATCTCTAACCGAGAGATAAAGAAGATTCTGGAGAAAACCGTCAATCCTTCCAGGAAGGACTGGAGTATGAGGTTAGAGGATGCTCTATGGGCATATCGTACAGCCTACAAAACACCCATAGGAATGTCTCTGTACTGAATCATTTTTGGAAAGATGTGCCACTTACCGGTGGGGATCGAGCACCGAGCATACTGGGCAGTACAGCAAGTTAATATGGATGCTAAGGCCTGTGAGAAGGAAAGGAAGCTGCAGCTACAGGTGTTAGAGGAACTTAGATTGGAATCGTTTGATTCCACCATGTGGTACAAGGAGAGAACTAAATTGTGACACGACAGAAATCTAAGGACCAAAGACCTCCATGTTGGCCAGAAAGTACTACTCTTCCAGTCGAGATTGAAGCTAATGCCTGGGAAACTCAAGTCGAAGTGGACAGGACCGTATGTCATAATCGCACTTCGTTCTAATGGAGCAGTGGAGATTTAAGGGAGTCTTTCTAACTCTGAACCTTTTATCGTAAATGGACATAGGTTGAAGGTGTTTAGGGATAATAGTGAGGTGGATGTAGTGGATGAGATTTCACTGCAACCACATACTAAGGTTGCATACTGACCGGTAGGATAGGAATTTGGAGTTCCACTGGGCTAGTTTTCTTTTAGTGAAGTTTGCACATACTGGCCAAGTAGAATTCCAAATTATCTAAGGAAAAGGTAAATATTGTAAATACGTGGTAGTTAATTTAATCTTTTCATGCTAGTTAAATTTTAAAATCCAAAAATATTTTTCGGACCTCAAATATTAATTTGGAGTACGTACTGACCACCAGAATGCCGTTTTGGTGAAACTCCCAATTTTATTTAAGTGTCCTTTTTACTTTGTTACTAATCTGGGAAAATATAGGGGGGAAATTATTAAGGGACGAAATTTGAATTGGGGTTTGGTGCAGCTTTGCAGGAGGACAGTGACTGGGAGGGCGCGTGTGCAGAGAAAGGACAGGCGACGTCTAATCAGGGGCAGCACTCCCAACCGTCTCCCACACGAATCGAC
The DNA here is from genome assembly GCF_004379255.2 of Salvia splendens. Classification (NCBI taxonomy): domain Eukaryota; kingdom Viridiplantae; phylum Streptophyta; class Magnoliopsida; order Lamiales; family Lamiaceae; genus Salvia; species Salvia splendens. The sequence goes on from NW_024599664.1 coordinate 279,786, forward strand.
ACCAACCTGGAAACCGCTCATAGCCGGTTACAAACCCTCAACTGCCCATTCCACTCTCATAACCAAACCGTCTATATCCCTTCACCTCACAAACCCTCACCCGTAATTTCTCTCTTTCAAAAATTCCCACCATTTCCCATAGAAAGCACCACCTACATTACCACCAGAAATCTCTGATCCAAACCATGGGGAAGAAGAAAATGGCAAGAAAACAAACCGGTGAAAAGCCCCCTTCAACCCGACGGGAAGAAACCCCAGAATTGCAACCACCAACGGAGGAGCGGCCGCCGAACCCGCAACCACAAGAACCGATTTCTCAGGTTCCAGCGATGGTTTCTTCGGACGTAAAGACGGAGTTCCTCAGACAGCAGGACCCGAATCGAGATTGGACGGCCGAGTTGGCTGGTTTTAGCCGAATCGGAGGCAATTGGAGCATGACCGGAGAAGCCCCGGCAGTACCTGCATCAGAACCGATTGTGTAACCCACAGTACAACCACCCACTTCCATTCTGACTTCCGCAGCAACCCGGCAATAAAGGATATCTCCCACGACGACCGCACCATCAGAGTCCTCAAAACCCTCCCCGACTCACCAACAAGGCAATCCAATGGATGTCGACCCCCTTTCCTCCTATTTTGACTCTGACTTAGGGGAAAGTGAAGGGAAAAATAGCGAAGAGCATGGGAGCCAGGAGGAAGGAGATGAACCAGAGAGAATGCCGGAAGCGGAACCTGTTCCTCAAGAAATAGCCAGAGTATAAATAGATCAGAATGAAACGTCCAGGAAACAAGGCCTTATGACGGATGAGGAGTTTGAAGCGCTTTTGAGCGAGGTGACCAGAATGGAAGATGGCACTGCCACGATGGCTGGGGATCGGAACCTCGCATCGGAGGTACTAGGAGAGGTTAAAGAAGCTAATACAGTGAACAACTGAGAAGACCAAGCCCGCCAGCTAGTAGACGAGATGAAAGAGAGACAAACCGGAGAAGAAGAACCACAGTCAATGACCCCCAAGCCAGGAGTAGGAGAGAGTGTTACGCAAATTGAGGAAAAGGAGACCGAGGAACAACCATCGGTACCAGATTAAGTGGCACCAAAAGTCTCAAAGCCGAAAGCAGTTAGAAGGAAATTGGTGTTGAAGAGCGATCCAAAGACAGAACGGTCAAAGCCGAAGAGAGTATCGCAGAGATGCCTAGGAAAATGGACATCCAGCAAGGCGAAGGCGAACACAGCAGCAGATCCTGCTAGTGAAGAGTCAGACTCTGACAGTGATATCTCCCTAGAGGACGAAGAGTATGGTGAGCAGGAACTTCCACAAAACCATCGGGAGCTAATACATCCTCCGGTAGAGAGGTTGAAGTACCGACGCTGGGCAGTGGAACTTACAGATGAGCTGGTGGAAGAAATGAAGTTGTTCGACTCCAAAAAACTCCAAGATGCTTTCGATAATAAGGATGACGGAAGCAAGCAAGTTAAGTGTGGAAAGGTACTCCACTTTCCTTCCCTCGATGAGTTGGATTCATGTGAACCTTTTATATCTTATGTGCGTGCGTTGGGATTTGATTGGTTATTGGAGAATAGGGATCCGAATATCCTTGTTAGGCTAGCGAAGGAATTCTTCACAACTTTCAGATTCAAAGTTACTACCGATTTGGACGAGGTGTCAATAAGCTTTAGGTTGATCGGAGCGGAGGTGAGCATGGGTTTGTTGAATGGACTGTCAGATTGGGGATGTGTAGTTAGGAAGAGACCATAGGGCCGGATTGGAGAATAGAGACAGGGGAATTCCTAGACGCCATATCGACTTTGAACCTCAGGAGGCTTGGGTAGAACTAACTCACCCAGATGCCGGGAAATTCTCATCCACCATATCCCGCTCCATCCATTTTAACAACCCTATCTTGCACCTGGTTCAGCTTTATCTTGATTTCAACCTGCTAGGGCAGTCGAATTCGGCCATCCGGACGCCGATGACAGAACTTTACCTCCTTTGTTGAACCAAGTGCAAGAGAAGAGTCCATCTGGGATTTTGGACCGCCTATCAGTGTCATCTCATAGCTACACATCCTACTAGAAATCTTTCCCTGTGTCACCTACTGGGAGATTTTGTAAGAAACAATATCACCGTGGTGGAGGTTGACGAGCTGTCCCCTTTAAATATGGTCGACCCTCCTAGTTAGTTTGATAAGCCCTTTTTCTTCCGAACCAACACTGTTTATATCCGAGAAGGAGCCCCGCATTTTTACGTGATGGGTGAAGAGGCGATCCTGACTGGGAGAGTTGCAGCAAGCCAGGGCACGCAAGCTCAAGCGCAGATGCAGGGGAGTTTAGAGAGGGCGGTGGCAGAACTAGCGGAGGAGAATAGGCAGGCCAGAGCGGAGTTGACCCGCTTGACAAATGTGATGGAAAGTTTTCTGAAAGAGTTAGTGCAAGGAAAGACAATCCGAGGAGCTGGACCGAGTGGCCACGGAGGCCAAACTAATGAACCAAGAGTAGCCGAGACAGAAGTAGGCGAGACAGAAGTAGAAGAGATAGAGGAGAAAGGTACCAAGGAACCGGCAGAATCTGAGATAAGTGAATCCGAATCCGAGGAAGAGGAGTCAGAAGAACCACTTGCACCAACCCCTGCACCACGGAGGAGCAGGAGAAACATGTGACCAACCCACTGACCAGTTAGTTTTTTTTTATTTTAAGTTTTAGTTTTTCTTATTTTAATTGTGTTCTGTTTTTTAGGTAGCATAATTTGTGTAGTATGTGTGTGTAAACCCTATTCAGAACACTTAGACTATTCAATAGTCTAAGTGTGAGAAGTACGGGGTTTACTACTTTGACGAATGTGTTTATGTTTATGTTTATGTGTTTTTCCTTCTGAGTGCATGTTAGCTCACACTTAGCCTACTGTGTAGCCTAAGTGTGGGGAGTTTACGTTTATACGTGTTGTTTTTGTTGAGCTCTATTTAGGTTTAAAACTCTCCCACTTAGCCTATTGAATAGTCTAAGTGTGATAAGTTTTTAGCCTAGGCATGTGTTTTTGTTGTTAATATGTCTGTGAGTCAGTCATACTAGCCATTTCTTTTTTCCACTTCACAGCCTTCTCTGAGGGCAGATACTTGTGAAGTGGGAGGGGGGATGCAATGGCCAGTATGACATGTAAATAGGTGTGGTTTGTGTTAGTTTTTGTCTAGTTTTTTATATATATATGTGTTGATTGGGCTTAAAACTCAACTACCTCGAACTGGCGGTGAGAGGAATTGAGGGAGGTAAGACACGTTGGACAACAGAAATCACCCCCCTTAGTATCTCCTAGTCAGTATAAATGATGCGAGTATGAGAGAAAAGCCCATTCTTAGAGCCAAGCATAAAAGCCTTCTTAAAATGGTGAGTCAAAAGCCTAAAGTAGAACCACTTTCCACCAGTTCAGAAAAGAAAAGAATGGCTGCCACATGATGCCTAGGGTAAGGTGACCGCGTGTAGCAAGACCTGAAGGCAGTAGGAAACCACCCCCCCCCACCCCCAAAAAAAAAACCACCCTTAGAACCTTTTTTTTCTAACCATATCGATACCCATATATAACCCCCTAGCCGCTAGGACTGTGTGTGTGCGAGGCATAAGGCCAGAAGGCAACCAGCCAGAAGGACATGCAAGAAGAAGTCAACTGGGAGGAGAAAAATGACCAGGAAGAGATTCCAGGTCCCAAAAAGATAAGAAGGAATAAGGGTGGCGAAGCCACATAAAGAATGTTGAAGAAAATGGTCGAAAACACTTGACCACCAAAAAGAAGAAGGAATAAGGGTTGCGAAGCCACAAGACGCTACTGACCAGTTGGAGACCAATATCAGAAAATGTCCAGCCAAAGAGAAGTAACAGCCAAAAGCTAAAATGCACACAGTTCTCCCAAATCAAAATAAAGTAGTAGTTTTTGAACCTAGAGCCTTAGGAACATCCACCCCAAACACTACAACCCAAATACCCCGTTACAAGCCTTAAGCCCTTCAGGAGCCGCACATGAAATCTGAGTCCGAAGCATCTGTGGTTCAGCATATTGAGAGAAACAGTCCTAACATCCCTAGTGAGGAATGAGGGACTGAGCGAATCTGGTGTTTAGCCGTGAGTTTGGGTAATCTTGACGAGCAGATATACTGACTGGGAAGGAAAAGGGGGGCAGCAGAAGTTCAAGGTTGTCTAAGGCCGGATTGCACCTGATCCCGAGGGGAGGGATGGTTGAAAATATAGCCCGATCAATGTGTTTAAGTGTTTTGTGTGTTTGTGATTTTGTGTTTTTTTGTCTTTCATGTGTTTTTATTTGCGTCAAGTTTAGAGTCTAGTTTAGGATAGAGTCGGTCAGGGGTGTAACCAGGCTAGAATTCAACTTATTTCTTTTTGTTTGTTCTTCACGCTTTAGGACAAGCATGTGGTAAGTGTGAGCAGTTTGATAAATCGTATTCCAGGCCTTGGTTACTAGTCATTATAATGTGCATAATTGGATTATACCTGCAAAACAGTTGCTAAAGTGTGCAGGAAAAAGGTTCTAGTCAGTATGGAAAGGGTCGGACAACTCAGGTGAAAAGGGCGCCAGAAGGGTACTATACTGACCAATAGGCATGCCAAAAAGGCTCGAGATGGAGAAGAAGGATTGCTGGGAGGATCAACCACAAACAAGGGCAAAAGAGTCATTACACGAAGAGAGTCTATCCTAAAAATCAAGGGCAGGCCTCCCTATAAAAGGAAGCCACTTGGAGAGAAAAAGAAGGAACACCCCTTACACTTAGTTAGAATTCTCTCTCGGTAGATCAGTCCCTTTAGCATCGTCCTACATCTTCTCATTCCTCGCCAAAGCATGGTCTTCTGAGTTCCACCAGTTCGCCGGATTTCTGCTTTCTCTCGTTCTAGCCAGTTGTTGCATAGTGATAATAGTTTCATCGCCCGGAGTGGCAAAACAATCTTTATTTACTTTCGTAGTTAATCTTACTTGTTTTTCTTACGTTGGATCTGTTGCATTTTCAATACTTGTTGACTTTGAAGTACTATGGTTGAGATCCAAATGTTTTAATGCTATGAAGTTATTTTTGTGCATCATTTTCTGTTTGATTCAGTTTCTTTCTGCCTAGATAGCTTAGATCTAATTGCTACGGTAATTTTCAAGTGTTGAATGCATGTTTACATTTCTGAGTTGATCGTTCTGAGTTTGTGAATTGAGTTTGATGCTAGATTTAGATCCGAAATGGTTAAGTGTGAAAGCCTAGTTACGAGATTTCTGCCACCTTACATGTTACTTAGTAAGTGTATTTTCAGTTTCGCTAGTTTAATCTTTTGATTGGGAGTTTTTTTTCCCTCCGGACATACATATTTAGGAGTTCGAGATACATTTGGCAAGCTAACCAGCCCTTCCCTAGCCCCTCGTGGTTCGTAGACAGGCCGCCAACCAGCCCCTTGTGGTTCGTAGACAGGCCGCCAACCAGCCAGGCACCTCCGGCGGGTCTACGCCCGTGAACAGCCGCCATCTGAGACGGCGCCACCCGACACGGGTCTACGCCCGTGAACAGCCGCCACCCGAGACGGGTTCCAGACCCATTAGCTTGCTAAGCCCCAAGGCAACCAGCCTTGTAAAGGCCCACAGGGGAAATTAATCCCAAGTTGCGCCATCCAGGATTCAAACTCAAGACCTGGATGGTGCGGTATCCTTGCCACCCTCCTCAACCACTTGAGCTAGGGGGCTTGGATTAATTAGGAGTTTAATTGTGGATCTGTTTCGTGAGTTGTTAATCTGAAATTCTCGTTTATGAATTCTGGGTTTGTTTATCTGAGTTTATTCATGTTGAAGAAGATAACATCCACATCTAAGTTTGGGACCACTTTTGCTTTTTAGTTACTTTTTGCTTTTGTCCTTTACTTTTCTCCACTTTTTATGTTGGTACTCTACAGATCTGTCAGCCTAGTCACCTAACTACCACTTATTCACTGATATTCCGTTTAGCCTTTTATAGTAACCCAGTACCTTCCACATATTTCTGAAATGCCATGTTCCCCCACTCTCACTACACAGCTGCTTGTCAATCATCTTTCACACCTCCTAGTCAGTAAAGTACCACCTTAAATTCCCGTCTAGATAGAATCTCAACCCAAAGCGTGGTAGCTAACCAACCTTTCCAGAATATCACCACAATTACCAAGGCGCATTCATCTTTGTGGGATTCGACCCTTACATCCACTATACTAGTCAGTAGAAGTGGGTTGAGGAATTATTGATACCAGGTTCAGGCTTAGCTGGGACTTCCATCCTGAGCAGTAGGATACATCCTTTGCTTGACGCGACACCTGCACAAACCCGCTCTTTCACCCTTGTTGAATCAACATCGCTCTCATCTTCATGCGCTAGAGAGAGAAGTCATTCTTTCCAGTAAATTTTTCAACCTCGAAACAAGACGCCATAGCTCGATCCAGATCCCAACTCCTCAGCTCAAAAAATGCTTCCCACGGACGGCGCCACTTGTTGGATATTGAGATGGAATCAATCGAACAATCAACAAAAACAAATCGGAAATAGAAATCAGAAACTTTATTGATAAAGCAGTAAACCAATCTTAAAGAATCAAGAATACATTTCGGTGCTATGGTAGAAGCAAAAATGAAATTGGGGAAAAACAATGAAGCTGTAAAGACTTTTCATACTAGTCAACTAAACAATCAATGACAAAATCAACAGCTCATATTAGATCCATCAATAAGTCCTTGATCCAACGGTCCCTGACCAACTCTCGGCTATTTCCACTTGTACTTAATAGCCTACACTTCAAAACCCCATTTCTACTTACTCCTCCACACTCCAGCAGAATCTCCAACACAGATGAATGGCCAATATAACAGCATGTAAGGTGAAATTTATATCATTAGAATAAGTATGGCTGGCAAAATATACCGAAATACTGAAATACCGCACTTACCATACCAAAAAAATACCGAAAATACCGAATTTTCAGTACAGTATGATACCTTACCGACAGATTTAGGTACTGCAAAGGTATGAATTTTGTATACCGCAACTGCGGTATATATCTTAAAGTTACAGTATAAACCGTATTTTTGCGGTATACACTGTTAATAATTATATATTTAATATATTTATTATTTATAATATTATAAACAACGAAAATTTTATTTACAAGATTTACATTAAATTTCTTTAACAAAACTTGAGACATTCCGTCCATCTAAGTGTTCCTCTGCCCTAGTTGCCCATTTGGTCCACACTAGCGGGTTAAGCAGTTGATCCACATAGATGAAGACGTTGATGTTTCCGCTGTTGTCTCCATGAGCTGTCCCTAAACTGTAATCAAAAAGAAAAAGTATTAACAAATGTGTCCTGCAACAAATGTATGATAAACGCTATCATCCCCAGCAACGACGCCATTTGAAACACTGCTTATTTTTGTTGTTCTTCTTGTCTGCTCCTGCTATTATCGTTGTGAATTGCTCAAGTTAGATTGTCAAACCGATCCATCTGGCCAAATGTATGCCTTCTACCTGCAAGCGCCAGTGAGTCGGTCCACTGGAAATTCAGACTGATCAACTCAACTTAATTCAACTTGAGTGAGCAAACGGAGACACTCAAGAGTGTTTCAAAACCTTAACTCACAATACTAATAATTTAGTATAGGGAAGTAAGGATCGATCCCACAGAGACAATGTGTTTTACTTTTGTTGCGGACAAAATGGGTTTGGCTGCTACCACGCTTACCAGTGGGTTAAGTTAAACTACTTGATTTAATAGACTAGGAGACTGCACTAACTAAACTGGTCCACTTGCTAACAGGACTAAAACTACTTGATCAAATCATACTAAAATTTCATGAAATAGCCAAACAGAATAAAAGCGAACGACTGTCAGTCACCTGCAAAACGTACAACAAAGTAAAACTTTTCTCACAAATTCATATTCTTCACAAAATCAACATGAAAACAAAGCAAAATCTAATGTGAACATTTCCGAATAACAGAACTATCATAACAGCTTGTAACTTCAAATCTACCTACCCCTAAGAACTAAACTGCACCTACGTAAATAAGACCTGAACCATGATCATGCAGAAATCAAGAATCATCTATCAGATCTACCATCTCAGAAATTAAATTAGACATTAAAATCAACAATAGCCTGATTAGATCTATTCTACGATGCTATGAACAATCAAATCCAAACATTGCAAAACATTTCATCTATGATTACACTGCAATCAAGCAAAACATGTCAACATGAACCAAAAATCATAAAACTAAGTTTACTAAGTTAAAAGCCACTAGAGTCTGCAACATCAAACCGTAAACCAGAAATAGACAAAACAAAGACATAAATTGTTTCATCGCCCCTTCTCGGAGCGGAATTACAGAACCAAACGATCAACGTGACCTAAACCAACACCAAACCACTGCTAAACTAGACTAAAATAGGAACCAAGTGTGTATGCAACAGAATTTAAAAGTTTGGAGTGTTGGGAGCTCCCATTTCAGCCCTAGAAGAGAGCTGAAGTCTACTGAGTGGCAAGAGCTGGAAGTTGCCTCCTTCCTCCTTCTATATTTCCATTTATAGGAAGGCGTGAGGTCTTGATCCCTAGGGCAACTGTCCTCCAAAAAGTCTTTCATACCCTTCGCCCTTGGATCTATTCTTATGTGGCGCTCAATCTTCTAATCGGGTGCTCCTGCTACATGCCATATATATGACTTGAATCGTCTGCGCAGCAATATCGACTCCTGCTCTTTGATCTGTTCGTCCGACCAACTGATCCACTCGTTTTCTGAATATGGGGACTCACACACACCTGGCTCAAAATTAGACGTTAGATTACAACATTGGATATATTTTTATCACAGAACACATGCATGAAATGAGCCTCATCATACGGTATCGTGTTTTCTCATACCGTACTTTTCGGTATGGTATACCGTACCGTGCCAACCCTACGAATAAGTATGGTATATTTTACTATGATTCTTATCTTACATTGAAATTAAAGTAACCTATTTTACTAACGTCTCACTTAAAATAATAATAATATTATTATTTAAAAATTGAAGCATCATTCTCTTTAAATTTTTTATCCTATTTTATTTTCTTTTTAAATTATCTCACATAACAGAATGCGTAAAATTACGAGTATAATAAGAAATGTTCGTCTTTCAACTATATAAGCACATGCATTCTTTTGCAAAAGAATATGTGGAAGTTGAAAATATCGAGAGTTGGTAATCTTTATTTATTTGCCTTAAATAAGAAAATTGAATGTCTTTCATGATCTAACATCATTATCACGCCATACCTATAACCCTTACATCAAGAATCGATAATATATGATCCAATAAATCATGCAACATGCTCAGTAAATAATTCATTAAACTTGACGGCAAAATGCTCAAACAAAAAACCTGTAATTTTATACTCCGTATATGAATAGATGACACATTTTCAGTGAAGATCTTCGATACAAATTGGTTTCTGCTGGAGCCTTAACAATTTCTAGGTAATAAACCAACATATGCACCAACTTAATTACTTAAATACCATTAAATTGTAATTATATATCCTTTTATAAATGTAACCATATAATTGATATTGCTAAAATCTAGAAATATTGGGCTTTCTCTCAATCGTTGCCAACTACTGTAGTACAATACTTGACATTCTTTCACCATAACAATCAGCAAAGATAGACAACATTATTTGATAAGAAAGTTACTCTAATTTATAACAATCAATATTTCTTACATACTTAGACACCCTTAGACTCATAATTAACTATTATGTCTCCCAAATTTAGAAATTCTCAATGGTCTTTTAGATGGGCCATCCATTCAAACAAAAGACTATCGAGTTGTGCTTACCATAATGTTGAACCATAACACAATGTGGTGATAGTGTCTACTCATATAATGGATTACTGATATTTTATCAATAAAATCAACACTAAATAAGAACGACGTATAATTTTCTGAGTCAAAATTTAAAAAGTGAGGTATACAATTATTTATACGTATATTGTTTATGTCTTCATCTTATATAAAGCAGCAAAATGAAATACAATAGGATTCTAATGGAATAACAATCTAACTAAATTTCAAATCGCAATATGTAAGAAGATTGGTAGCCAGCAACAATCCACCTACAAGTTTCTACAATCAGTGGATAAGAACAGAAATATATCACCAACCCAATTTATCCTAGTTGTTGTCCATATGCATGAATTGCAACAACTATTGTTAATCCTCAAGAATAAAACATCCTTGTAATTTTAACGAAGTTACTATAGTTTTTATTAAAGGTTCATGACTTTGTAATTGTACTTTAAAAAAATTTATACTCCATATAAGTACGTTTTTAACAGTATTAAACATTAAAATTCATGCGAGTATTAAATACTTAGTCTATATATATGTGGCGGAGAATTCTCCAACAACTTACTCCTTCCATCCACCAATAATAATCTCATTTTGGCATATTCATTCCTCCATCAGTAAATATCCTATTTATTTTTTCACTGCTTTTGATAATGGATCCCTCGTTCCATTAACTTTATTTCACATCACATTTCACTATAAAACTAATTACTAAAATGGGACTTACTTTCCACTTTTCCACCCACTTTTTACAGCATCATTAACTTAATAGGCCGGGCCGCAAATCGCGAGTCCCGGCCCGCGCTGCGCGTTGGAGGCGACGGATTTTACAGTATTTGAATACGATCTAAACTTGATAGTACAGAGAAATTACTCTAGGAAAAGCCATTATACATGTATTTATAGACAATTCAAATGATACTGATCATGTTTTATACACAACAAATCAAAGTGCAAGCTAACTACTTCATACCAAAGACCTTCCCAGCATACATGTGGATCGCTCCCTTGCTTGACGAAAACACCAGCTGTAAGCAGGTTGTCCGATCCTGCTTGATGCGCAGTCCCGAGTCTCTCCACATTCAGTGCAATTCCCAACCCTCTTAAGCCACCATCATAAGGTGTCAAAGCTATCATAAATTTCAGATCATATATCACCGGGAAATACGTGTTTAACAGGCTCTGATATCTGTCCAACGAATCGGGCAGATAACTGTTGGAATATAGGAAATATATTGGAGGAGTATTTTAGTTTGGAGGAAATATTTGAGGGGACAATGGGTGGAATATTTGGGAAGTGATTTAGGAGATGTTGGTGTGGGGAAACTAAGACACACTTTATTTCTCAAATTCTCTCAACTTCTCAACTTATCTAAAATGTTACAACTCACTTCTATTTATAGGAGTCCTCTTCCTATTCTAGAATCTACATAATAATTTTATATTCTAAATATCTAGATTTTTATCTATAAAAATCTAGATATTTCTTACATAATATCTAAAATCTAGATTATTCTCCTAAAATATCTAGATGTTTCTACTAAAATATCTAGATATTTTCTCAAGCTTATTTCTAGACAATTCTACAATATCTAGATATTTCCATTACAAAATCAAGTTTAATAATATTTCAACACTTCCCCTTAAACTTGATTTGTCACTCCAAGCAATGTCTTTATCTTGATAAAGTCTTCATGCTTGAGCGGCTTTGTGAAGATATCAGCAACCTGATCTTGCGACTTCACATACTCGACTTGAATCTCTTGATTTGCAACACATTCTCTAATGTAGTGGTAGCGGGTGTCGATGTGTTTGCTTCGGTTGTGGAACACTGGATTTTTGGATAGCGCAATGGCCGACTTGTTATCCACACAAATAGTTGTTGGCTCCTTTTGTGGCCACCTGAGCTCCGATAATAAACTCCTGAGCCAAATTGCATGACAAACACTGAAAGTGGCGGCCACATATTCGGCTTCGCATGTTGATAGTGTGACAATTGGCTATTTCTTAGACATCCAAGTGAAGGCAGTGTCTCCCATGTAGAACACATATCCAATTGTACTCTTTCGATCATCATTATCTCCAGCCCAATCACTATCGCTATAGCCAACAAGCTTGTAATCATTAGACTGTGAATAAAATAGGCCATAGTCGATCGTACCTCTGAGATAGCAGAGTATCCTCTTTGCTGCCTTGAAGTGGAAAGTAGTTGGATTTTCCATGTAGCGACTTACGAGCCCAGTAGCGTACAATATATCTGGCCTTGTGCAAGTTAAGCACCGTAGGCTTCCAACCAAGCTCTTGTATAGTGTCGGATCCACCTTTTCTCCTTTGTCGTTCTTAGATAGCTTGACCCCGTACTCCACCGGCGTGTTGATTGGCTTGCAATCCTCCATTTTGAATTTCTTCAAAATCTCCTTTGCATAGTGTTCTTGTGTGATGAATACTCCATCTTCAAGTTGCTTCACTTCCACACCGAGGTAGTATGTCATCAGCCCAATGTCCGTCATCTCGAATTCGTCAGTCATGGCCTTCTTGAATTCCTCGAACATGCTTGGATTGTTTTCTGTGAAAATGAGATCATCCACATACAAGCACACTATTAAGACATCATTTCCTTTACTTTTCACATGGAGCGCATGTTCATGTGGGCATTTGGTGAAGCTGTTATCTTCAAGATACTTGTCGATCCTGCTATTCCATGCCCTTGGTGCTTGCTTTAGCCCGTACAAGGCTTTCTTCAACTTTAGAACTTTATCTTCTTGGCCATTCACCACGTAGCCATCAGGTTGCTTGATGTAGACTTCTTTATCAAGGAATCCATTCAAGAAAGCCGACTTTACATCCATTTGATAGATCTTCCATCTATTTTGAGCTGCAAGAGAGAGTATTAGTCTAATAGTTTCTAGGCAAGCAACGGGAGCAAATACCTCATCATAGTCGATTCCGGCTCTTTGGCTATATCCTTTTGCGACGAGTCTTGCTTTATACCTTTCAACTTCACCATTGGAATTCTTCTTAATTTTATATACCCACTTAACTCCAATGGCCTTGTGTCCATTTGGTAGTGTCACCAACTCCCACGTATCATTCTTCTCTATAGCCTTAATCTCTTCATCCATTGCGACTCGCCAATTTTTACTTTCTGCAGCTTCTTCATAGTTGACTGGTTCACAATTAGCAAATAAGCAGAATAAGGTAAGATCTTCTAATCTTTCAGTGTCGTCATACACTTCAGCCAAATTTCGTGCGCGTTGTGTGGCTCTTTCGTTCAAGAAAGATGGCGGCGAGCCTCCAACAGATGTAGCAGGAGATGCAGGTGGAGTTGTTTGTTCTTGTTGCTCATTTCTTATTTGCTCGTCTATTCTTGGATCTCCAAATGGAGGTATGGAAGTGGTGTCATTGTCCGAGCCGAAATCCCATACTCCTTCTTCATCGAACTCCACGTCTCGGCTAATCATTGTTTTCTGCAAAGTTGGATCATATAGCTTATAGCCTTTAGTGTTAGAGTCGTACCCGATGAAGATGAATGGCTTGCTTTTGTCATCGAGTTTACTCCTCGTTTGATCCGGTACGTGTGCATAGGCTTTGCTCCCGAACACTCTTAAGTGTGCGATCCCTGGTTTTCTTCCATTCCAAGCTTCTTGAGGAGTCATTCCCCACACACTTCTAGTTGGAGACCGATTAGATAGGTATACAGCGCACGCCACTGCTTCTGCCCATAGCTCCTTGGGCAAATTCTTCGTTTTTAGCATACTCCGAGTCATCTAAACGATAGTCCTGTTCTTTCGTTCGGCCACTCCATTCTGCTGGGGGGATCTTAGAACCGTTAATTGCCGCCGAATTCCTCTTTCTTTACAAAATTTTTGAAACTCCCCGGATGTGAATTCTCCACCTCGATCGGTCCTCAATGCTTTGATCTCTAGACCGCTTTCCTTTTCTACGGCAGCCTTGAACCTCTTGAAAGCATCAAATGCTTCTGATTTCTGCTTCAAGAAATATACCCACGTCTTTCTTGAAAAATCATCGATAAATAGTAGGAAATAATTATTTTTACCGAGGGAACTTGGCTTGATTGGTCCATACACGTCTGCATGGATTAACTCCAATGGTTTCTGAGCTCTCGAACTTGACTCCTTTGGGAATGGCTTTCTGAAGTGCTTCCCAACTAAGCATCCTTCACAGAGTTGATCGGGGTGCTTGATGGGCGGTAATCCTCGTACCATTTCTTTATTTGATAGCAATTTTAAGCTACCAAAATTCAGGTGCCCAAATCGGAGATGCCACAACCAAGACTTATCTTTGTAGCATGCTTGAAGACACTTCACCAAATCATTTTGCACATTTAATAAAAACATTCTATTCTTGGACATTGGCACTTGGGTGATCAAATTATATTTGTCATCTCTTATTGAAAGGCTATAATCCTCCATATGAATATTATAACCTTTCTCTAAGAGTTGTCCAAGACTCAAAATATTATTTTTCATATTGGGCACGTAATATACGTTAGAAATAAAATCATGAGCTTCATTCTTCAAGCGAATTAGTATTTTGCCTTTCCCTTTGACTGGAATTTTAGATTCATCACCAAAGGAGACGTTACCACTTACTGATTCATCAAGCTCCACAAACATGCTTCTGTTCCCGCACATATGATTGCTCGCTCCTGTGTTGAGGTACCACGTATCATCTTTTCTCCCAGCTTCTCCTTTATAAGCTAGAAGGACACAACCATTTTCTTCATTCGTATTCTCCACGTAATTAGCCTTCTCTTCAACTTTTGATTTTGCATCTCTGCACTTGGAAGCATAGTGCCCATATCTATGACAATTGTAACACTTTATTGAAGATTTATCGTACCTCGACTGTGGGGAACTCCTTCCTCGTCCCTTATTTGGGAACTCCTTTCTTTCTTCATTGTTCGAAAAACATCCTCGTCCACGTCCACGAGCATATCCTCGGCCACGACCGCGCTCTTGTCTTTGTCCGCGACCTCTTCCTTGTTGACCACCACCACTGCCCGAACTTTCTTCTTTCTCCTTTGGGCTCACTTGCAACTTTAAAAGTTGCTCCACAATTTCCTGTTTTTTCTTTTGTTTCTCCTCATATGCTTGTAGCGATCCCAATAAGTGATCGATACTCATTTCCTCTAAATCTTTTGTTTCTTCAATTGTAACTACTATATGCTCAAAATTAGGAGTTAGAGAACGCAATATTTTTCCATAATTCTAACATCCTCCAATTTTTCACATTTCTTTTCATTTGATTTGACACCGCCAAGACTCTTGAAAAGTAATCCAAAATTGATTCGGACTCTTTCATATGCAAAGATTCAAATTCTCCTCTTAAAGTTTGGAGACGTACCTTCTTTACTCGATCCGCTCCAATACACGAGATTTGGAGCTTCTTCCATGCTTCTTTGGCGGTGCTTGCACTCGAGATCTTCTCGAAATCGTCGTCCCCTAGAGCTTGGTAGATGAGATAGAGAGCCTTCTTGTCTCTCTTTCTCGCATCTCGCAATCTATCCCTTTGTTGTAGGGAAAGAGCGGTCTCATCTTGTGGCTCCTCATAGCCACTCTCCACGATCTCCCAAACGTCATGGGCTCCCAATAACGCTTTCATCTTAATACTCCAATTATCGAAATTGCTCTTATTGAGCATGGGGACTTGGAACGACGGCAAGTTAGCCATGCTATAGGTAGGAACTTATGGCTCTGATACCACTTTGTTGGAATATAGGAAATATATTGGAGGAGTATTTTAGTTTGGAGGAAATATTTGAGGGGACAATGGGTGGAATATTTGGGAAGTGATTTAGGAGATGTTGGTGTGGGGAAAACTAAGACGCGCTTTATTTCTCAAATTCTCTCAACTTCTCAACTTATCTAAAATGTTACAACTCACTTCTATTTATAGGAGTCCTCTTCCTATTCTAGAATCTACATAATAATTTTATATTCTAAATATCTAGATTTTTATCTATAAAAATCTAGATATTTCTTACATAATATCTAAAATCTAGATTATTCTCCTAAAATATCTAGATATTTCTACTAAAATATCTAGATATTTTCTCAAGCTTATTTCTAGACAATTCTACAATATCTAGATATTTCCATTACAAAATCAAGTTTAATAATATTTCAACAATAACTGCCTATCAGGCGAAGTCGTAGCCCCCGTGGAAGGTAATCCAGAGCATTTTGAACCGAATCAGACCCGACATCGCAAATAGAGTGCCAAATCTTATCACATCGACCCCATTTTCCATATTTTTGGCAAAATTGATGCCACTCTCGTGTAGCAGACTCAGCGAATCTGGCGTTGTGATTCGGATTGAACTCTCGGAAATTGAACTGCCAGCAAAGATGTTGTCCGTGGATGGAGGGCAAATTTCCCTTCTCGTCGAAGAAGGTCAGACCGAGTTGAACAAGCTTTAAGACATCCATAAATTACTGTATTTTCCTTGTTCGGTGCTTCCCATTTCTTTGTAGATAATGCCTGGAAATTCTGTATCCATGGAAATAAACGGATACTGCTCCACAATTCCACGAATCACGCTAAACTCTTCCTCCAGATTGTTGACAAAACGAATCGATGGGAAAAGGGGAAAGTTGGGGACATGCATGATTTTGAGTCGGTATTTGGGACTGATTGTGATACTCATAAATCAAAGGTGATAACTCGCGCTCTCAGCGTGACAGCAAGGGAAAGGAGATACTTGATATCTAAGCAGTCAAGGTGGGCTTTCTTTTAAATAAGGACGATGTCCTAAATGTTTTATCGATGGGATATGAAATTGTGTTTATCATGCCTTGTTTGATTTTAACGTGCCTATCTGATATGGCTTTATGCCATTATTATTTAAATCGAATTCGAGTCCTCGTAAGGCCGCAAACACTACTTGGACTAGTGTACACCTATGGTAGACCGTGTGTTAGCGTACGGGCTGGCCGGTCTAGTGACCTGGTTTACGGCCGCATTCCTTGTCATGTATGAGCATATATGGCTAACGTCTATGGGAAAATGACTGATCAGTCGACTTTTACTATGAGAAATGATTTTGAGTGCCTCGGGCCTTTCTAAAGCTAAACCCCCATGGTTACTTATGTATGGCATGATAAATAATACTTTTATTAAAAATATTTTCGGCAAGAGCCCACTGAGTATCTTTATAGTACTCAGCCCTGCATGTGTTTTCCGTATGTGCAGGTTGAGCGGCGACGAGCGGTTGGCGGTGTTGAGCAAATCAATTAAAAAAATGCTATTGTCTTGAAACTCCGAGTGTCGACGTGTCTTCATACATGACTTCACACTTCTCTTGGATGCTTCCGCAAAAACGTGATTGTTTTGTCGTTAAGTTGATACTAATATTTTTGGATTCTCATTTTGAATATTGAAACACGTTACGTTTTGAATTATTTTAAGCCATGCCTTTTTGACCTAAAGTATGATAGTCCTTCTTCATTGGATTTCATTGTTAAAGCGTCCCCTTTTCTTATACTTAATTGTTCATTAAATACCTTGGTCAAACCTCTTTGATGAAATCCTAGCCTATTTTTCCTTGTTGCATTTAAGTCCGTTTAAGTCGCGATCGCTGCATTTATTATACCCTAGAAGGACGGTCGTGACATAATGCCTGCAAATTCTGTATACATGGAAATAAACGGATACTGTTCCACAATTCCACGAATCACGCTGAACTCTTCCTCCAGATTTTCCGCGTACACCTCTCGAATAAGGGTGGAATCACTCCTTTGTAACACAGACATTCTGTCAAACAAGATGTGGGCTCTGTGAATAATTAGATTCTTGATCACAACACCAAAAAGAAATCAAGAAATTTTACTAAAATAACTAATCGGAGTAAACGATTACCTTGCGATTCAGTGAAACGTACAAATTTGGTGACTGCGATGCTGTAAAGAAACGAAGAGGGAGAGAGAGAAAGATATGGATGCGTTAAAAGAAACAGAGAGGGAGAGAGACGACTCGGGAGGGCGCGGGCGCAAATTTCAAAATAAGTGTATTTTTGTTCCAGAATTTTTATGATTTATGTATTATACTCCTAGTTGTTTTAGTAAGCAATACTCCCTCCGTTCCTTGTTAATAGAGGCATTTCTTTTCGGCACGGAGTTTAAGAATAGTGTGTTAAATGGTTGATGAATAAAGTAAGAGATAATATAGTAAGAGAGATGAAGAGAGAATAAAGTAAAAGATAAAGTTACTTTTTGCTAAAAGTAGAAATGACTCAATTAACTTGGAACTTCCAAAAATAGAAAACTGACTTTATTAACAAGGAACGGAGGGAGTATATTTCACTTTAATATTTTTACTCATATATTTAAATTTAAGATAATCATCACCACAATAATGACTGTCCACATGGAAAAGATTGATGCGCATAGCCAGTGAAAATAATTTTGAAGCTTGTTTTCTTTTTAGCAATTTTTGGGACTTTTTTTTATAATATTGGATTTTTTTAATGTAATCTTTGTTATTTTTAAGTTTGCTATAGTTAATCAGATTGCACTTCTACATTGGCTCTAAAAACTATGAATGATGTCAAAGACACTTACAAACTCTAAGCCTTTATTGCATTATGCTTATTCTTATCATAAAAGTGTTCACGAGCTTGGGGTCTCTCTATCGGAGCTCTATAGATGAATGTTGCATGACGAACTAGGTGTTGCTCTATAGCTCGAGATCCCTCCGTTGGGTTATTTACCAAAAAAATATTTAAAACGTATAAAGAAAAAAAAACTACAGTATAAATCACTATTTAATGTTTCACTACAGAATATACATTATATTTTAGATGTAGTCTTGATAAATGTATATTAGAGGAAGCATAATTTTACCCATATAGAACTCCTAACAGCTTGTGTCTTTAACGTTTTCTTGAAAATTGATGTTGGAAAAAAGTTCAAAGAGAGAAGCAAGTTATTGGAATAAATAGACTGAACTACGCAAATGGTCCATGAATTATGCGTTTTGCATTCGAACGGTACCTGAACTACAAAAATATCATGAGTAGTCTCTTAACTAAAGTGTAATCACATTTATGTTACTTTTTCACGATTCATCACAATTTTACACCAAAAATGCCCCCAAGGCATTTAGCGCATTTTTGGACTTTCATATCTAAGTATTGGATATGGTATTTTCTCTATCTCTCTTGAGTATTGGATATGATATTTTGTTATAGTTAGATTACCTGAAATGATATTTTTCATTTTACTTTATTCAAATCATCTTTCTCTCTCTTTCTCTAGAAATTTAGAAAGTAAAAAATTTAAATAAAAAATACTACTGTTAAATTCTTAAATAAATTAATTACAAAATTTTAAAATTTTAAAATTATTTATAGGTAAATTTAATTTTGATTGTGGTTCAATTATTTTTTAATATTACAAATTTAAAATAAAAATAAATAATTTTTAATATTAAAACAATAATCAAATCACAATCAAAACTAAATTTAGTTACAATTATTTTGATGTTAAATTTGCAATTTTAATATATAATTAATATATTTAAAAATTTCATCTATTTTTATTTTTTATTTTATAATAGGTAAGAGAAAGAGAGAGAAAGAGGATTTAACATAAAGTGATTGAAAAAGTGAAGTGAAAAATATCATTTTAGGTATTCAAACTATAAGAAAAAATCATATCTAATGCTAGAGAGAGATAGAGAAAATATCATATTCAGTACCTAAATATGGATGACCAAAAATGCCCTTCATGTCTTGGTGGACATTTTTTGTGCAAAATTGTGTTGAATAGTGAAAAAGTACCGTAAATGTGATTACACCTTATTTCAATAACTGTCCATGATATTTTTAAAATTCATGTCTTGTTGACGTGCAAAACGCATAATTCAGAGACCATTTGCGCAGTTCACTCGAATAAATAAAATTTTAGTACTTGTCAGTATTAAGAAGATACAAACCAAGATGCAATAACTTTATTGTACAAAGAATGGTGGATGTTGTATTGGAGATCTGCAGAGAAAAATGTAGAACATATTGGTAAATAAAATCAAAATAGTGTGGATTCGAAAATATAAATAAAATAAAATCTAAAACAATGATACGGTATAAATAGATAAGGAGAAAAGAACCGCTGTCAATTTACTAAACGAAAATAACTAGAAATTAAGAATATGGGTGATATGGCAAGTAGGCGCCCACAAGTCGCGTAAATAAGGTTTGCAGCTGATCATCTCTCAATAAATGAATATCAAAGAGTTGCATTTTACAATATTCGAATACCTAGTCAATTGAATGTATGGCTAAATGATGTACTCCCTCTATTCCATAAAAATAAATTAATTGGGAATGATACGGGTTTTCATTTAAGCATAAATTAGTAAACCGATTTGAGAGAGACTAATCTGCAAGTTAAATTGTTAAAAACAGAGATCATGATTACGTCTAGTAGATTCAAAGTGATAACCTAATCTGCTAGTTAAATTGCTAAAAACAGAGATCGTAATTACTTATAGAAGATTCAAAGTAATAACCTAATCTGCAATGTATGAATCTAGTTGGAGCAGGAAATCAACAATTACACATAATGAATTGATGAATTTTACCATTGAGTACTCTGAGTGCAAGGGTATCGGCATCAAAGCTTTGTTCGAAGTAGTTCTAGTGGAAATGGTCAGGCGCATCAACGTGAGTACTGGCGTGAAGCGGCAAATTCAACTCAGAGATATTGAAGTTGGATCAGAGCCGTTCTTCATGCTCCTGAGCATCATGAGTGATGGTTGGGCGAATTTTTGATGGTAGTAAATGCAGGTAATGAATATAGATCACGACACAAGGAATTACGTGGTTCGATTTACTGAGGTAAATCTACGTCCACGGGAAGAAAGGAGGGCAAGATTGTATTGCTTGATCTGGTTTTCCAGCTTACAAATACAGACTTGCTATATGATATTTAATGTCTAGAGCCTTTTCTATCTGATCTAAGTTCTATTTATACATTGAACTAAGATCGTGGCTTGCATCACCACTAACTAGGTCGTGGCTTGCATCACCCTTAACTAGGTAGTGGATGTCGTGGAGGTCATGAGATCCTGCATGGGTCCACTATCTCTTTGTTTGGTCCGCTATCCTGCATGAGATCCTGTATGAGTTGACACCACTAAATAGATCGTGTAGTGGAGGTCGTGGAGGTTCTGCATGAGTCCACTATCTAACTTCTGAACTATGACCGAGCAGCTTTTGCCGATCTGAGAGTAGAGCTTGATTGGTCGGCTTTTACCGAGCTGTAGGCTGGGGCCGAACTCTTTGGTAATGCCGAACTGATACTCTTCCTTGGGCTTTGGGCTGATGGGCCGTCACTGCTATTGGGCTTGTTTAGTACGTACTCCATCACTACCCCCCCCGAAAAGCGAAGTGAATCACTTCGGCGAAGCGAGTCACTTCGGCATTCTGGATAAAGGTACGGGGGAGGCTGACGTCAGGGGACGTGCCTTGCGCGTGACTGCATTAAATGCGACAGTAAAATCCGGCCGTTGAATCCTGAAAAGGTGGGATTCGAAACGGTGCGATGATTTTGAAATCTTCTCCGAATCTGATAAATACGTCCTTTCTTCATCATTTGAACACTTTTGCTATTGCTTCTTCTGCATTCTCTCTCTTTTGCGAAAAAATTTTCTTCCGCTTTCAAGAATTTCTTCAGAATTTTTTCAGACTTTCAAAGAGTAAGAACTATGTCTTCTTCTTCTTCTTCTGAGTCAGGTAGCGGTAGGAAAGGGGATAAGGGGTCTTCTAGCCGGAAAGAATCCGGGGAGAAGACCGTAGAGTATTTTCACAGCATCTTGAGTAAGGATACTGTGATATCTTTACACGAAAAATATTTTTTTCCTGGGGGGAAGGTTGCGATTCCCGACGACCTTCATAGGGCTGACTCGCCGCCGGAGGGTTACGCCACCGTTTATGAAGCCGGCTTGGAATGCGGGCTTCGTTTCCCTCTTCCCCCTGCCTTTGTAGAGCTGCTAGATTTTTTTCAACTCCCTTTAGGTCAGGTGACTCCGAACTCTTGGAGGCACTTATCGGCCTTTGCTGCCGAACTGCGTAGGCTAGATAAGGATCTGTCTCTGAGGGCAATCCTTAATTTCTTCCAGTTTAAGAGGAAGGGATCTTGGTTTTACTTGATCCCTTTACAGCCTTTTAGGGCCTTCTGCAAAACCAAGTGGCCAAAGTGGCAGCATCGCTTCTTTTTTTATAATAGGACAGCGGCTCCGGGCTTTCCCTGGAGAGGGCCGAAGTCCGTGATTCCTCATCCTCGGTTAGAACCGTTGGACGAGCTCGAGGGCGAGCTCAATAAGATTCCTATGATTAGGAAGCAGTACCTGGAGTCTGAGCTCGTCAAGGGCGACTTCGTGTTCGACTCCTCGTCTTCGGACGAAGAGACTGAGGGTGAGGAATTCTTTTTTATGCATTACTGCCTTGACGACGAAAACTAACCTTGTTTTCTTGCTTTTTGGCAGTGAACTTGCTGAACAAGATTAGCCGCAAATCCTCCGAATCTAAGGAACCGGAGAGGCCAAAAACCACCAGCTCGGCGTCTGATGCCGAGAAGAATCCGAAGAGGCAAAAGACCTCTTCGGATCCAAAAAAGCCGGAGTCCACTTCGGCAAAGGGGAAGGGGAAGGCCCAGAAGCCCCCAAGAGCGCCAGAGAAAGACGTGGTCTTGGCGCCTCCTTCGGAACATATCTGTGAGCCATTTTTATGGCCCACGGACTTCGCCGAGGTGAATTCTCTTCTTGATTTTCTGGCCTTGCTTTTTTCCTGTATTTTTTGTGGCCCCTCGGTTGACTTTTTCCTTTTTCCATTTTCAGAGGAACGATATGCTCTCCAAGCTCGTCGCCGTTGAACTCTCCAAAGCGTCCAACGATTATGCTGAGATGCAGAGGAAGTTGGCGGCAGCTCGTCACCAGGCCGAACAGGCTAAGGCCGACTTTGAGAAGGCCAGAGCTGCTAGGATCTCGGCCCAGGATGAAGCTCAGTTTGCCAAAAACCAGCTCGTCATCCAGCGAGAGCAGACGAAACGGAGGGATGCTGCCGCCGTGGTTGCCCAAGGGGAGGTTCTCCGTGCTTTCGCGGAGAAACTCTTTCTGAGCAATCAATTTTCGGCCTTTGTCGGTGATCTGCTGAAACTGATGACCGATAATGCCGAGCAGGGGCCCGAAGTCGTTCTGCCGCTGTACGGCCGAGAGATAGCAGCTCGTCTCCAGAGTCTGCCGCTCCTTGAGGAGCTTGCTTCGTCCTCGGTCCTGCTTTCTGCTGACCGAGTTCGTAGTTGCCGAGCTGACCGGGACGAGAATATGGAGGCTATCTTTGCCTCCTTAGGGCCAGTTTCACCCGCTCCAATTTTCCACGGAGAGGGTGAGACCGAGCAGCCTGATCAGCAGACCGGAGACAGGCAGGCCGAGCATGAGGTGCTGCTGATCGGAGATGGGGGCACCGAGCAGGCTGGGAGGAGCAGGGAGGCCGAGGCTGAAGCTGAGGCAGACAAGGAGAAGGAAGCTGAACCTCACCGAGGAGCCGGAGACGAAGCTGGCGGAGTATGATTTCGTCTCCCTTCTCTTAGTTTAGTTTTTTCCTTGTTGTAAAATGGCTTTGAAGCCCTCCTTGTGTAAAAAATTTTTTCTTATGAATGAAAAAATTCTTCTTTCTGCACTTGTGTCTTCGTATAGCTTTTCGTACTCTCTTTTACTCCTGTTGTGGTTTACTACCTGCTCAGTAAACTGAAATGCCGAACTGACATAGCTGCTTTGTATTCTTAACTCTTAAGGAGCTGGAGGTACTTCACTGGAAGCGGCTGTACTCTTCCGCTTTAGACGAAGCTGAGAAAAAAGCCATAGCTGACCAGATGAAGAATGACGAACTCTTGGCTTGTTTAGTGAAGCTGGAGGCCGACAATAAGGACTTAGAGTCCGAAAAGAAAGATCTGGAGGCCGAGCTGAACACTGCCGTCGCTGAGAGGACTGCGTATGAGGATTTCATCTGCAGGCGCGGGGGAATGACCATCTCTGAAGTTCAGGAACGAGTTGACGAACTGTGGGAGGAATATCACGTACTCCGGAGGAACAATGCGCTGGAGAGCTCGGCTTGCCAACAAGTCGTGACATCATTGCGGCGCTGGGCTTCTCGGTACGACATCATTCTTTCCCGGCGTCCCTCAATCGAGAGATTCCTTAGGCATTTCCCGCCAACAGATGGTCGCACTCCAGCTCAAACCCCTGATTCACTTGCTCAAGACCCTACTCCAAGTCAGCAACGAACTCAGGAACAGCCGGAAACGTCAAGACGAGAACGGACTCAGGAGCAACCGGAAACGTCAAGACAAGGATGGACTGAAGTTCGTAGAGGAGCTGTGATTATGAGTGAGCAAGATCAACAAATGCTTCGTGAAGAGACTCTTCGCCGCCGAGGTGCTAGAGCTTCCCGGGCTCAGGGAAGAGGCGGTAGGTCGATTAGAGCACCTCGTCGACCTGCTTATTCTTCAGCTGCCCGGAACGCCCGAACTCGGCTTCACGAGGATTTTGTGAATAGATGGCTCAACTTTAGCAACCAGGGACAGTAGAATAGTCCTTTGTAATAGCGTAACGCCTTCTCGTAGGGCAGCGGAGTTGTATGCCGAACAAGTTTTAATAAATGAAATCTTCATTTCGCTTCTATCACTGCGTATTTACAGCTCAGCGAAAAAATTTCATCGTGCTCGTCCTCGGTCTTATGAAGTAAGCTTCTTTGACCGGACTCGTCTTTGGTCTTATGAAGTAAACTTCTTTGACCGGACTTGGTCCTCGGTCTTATGAAATAAACTTCTTTGACTGGACTCGTCTTTGGTCTTATGAAGTAAACTTCTTTGACCGGACTCGTCTTTGGTCTTATGAAGTAAATTTCTTTGACCGGACTAAGCTTGTGTCCTAATTTGGCGAGTTTTATCGCTCGGATCGGACTTTCCCTTGTCCTAATTCGGCGAGTTTTATCGCGTGGATCGGACTTTCCCTTGTCCTAATTCGGCGAGTTTTATCGCGTGGATCGGACTTTCCCTTTGTTGCAGTTCGTTTCGGACGGACTGCTTGTTTCTTAAGCTGAATTGTGGTCTTGTATCCTCCTTAGAAGCTTGGACTCACAATCGTTGGCTTATATATGTTCTAAAAAGGGGATCAGCCTTCGAAGAACAAGATACCTCAGTAACATTTGTAAGAGACGACACGCACATAGACGAACAAAGCGCACATAGACAAACATGAAAAACAAGTAAAAAACAAAGAAAGCACATACCCCTAGGACCGAACTAGACACAAGACTGACTGACCGGACTGTCTCTTACAAATGGAACTTCTTGAGGTTGGAAATGTACCATGTTCGGGGTGCTTGTTCTCCTGACATGTGAGTCAATTTATAAGACCCTTTGCCGAGGACTTCTGACACCCGATATGGACCTTCCCATGTGGGTTCGAGTTTGCCCAGCTTTTCTGCTCGGCTTACTTCGTTGTTTCTCAAGACGAGATCTCCCACTTGAAATTGCAGCTTTTTCACCCTTTGGTTATAATACCGGGCTACTTGCTCCTTGTACTTGGCTGCTTTTATGCAGGCCAATTCTATTCTTTCTTCGGCAAGATCTAGTTCGGCTCTCAGTCCGTCCTCATTCAGTTCTGCTGAGAAATTAAGAGTTCGGGGACTGGGTATGCCGTTCTCAACCGGAATCACGGCTTCAGTGCCGTACACCATCGAGTTCGGCTCCGGTGTGACTTCGGTCATTTCGCCTGCCTCTGACTCCGGCTGCTGTGATTGCTATGCTTGATGGTGCCGAACTGAGTGCTCGGCATTTTTAAGCGCAATCTGCAAACACTCTTGCTCTTTTTTGATCACCTCGGATGACCACTATCCCTCCTTTAGTGGGGAAGGAGTTCGGCGAGGGAGCCTCTGATCGCTATGATCGGGCTTCTTTTTGTCTTCTCTAGATGAGCTGTCTAAAGACCGTTTTCGACGGTCTGCCTCATCGGCACGAGAAAACTGGTCCGCAATGTCCCACATCTCTTGAGCTGTTTGCGGACTGCATTCCACAAGCTTTCTGTAGAGAGCTCCGGGCAGGATTCCATTTTGGAATGCCGAAATGACAAGTAGGTCATTGAGATCATCTACTTGTAGGCATTCCTTGTGGAACCTCGTCATAAAGTCGCTGATCTTTTCGTCGCGACCTTGACGTGTAGAAAGCAGCTGAGCCGAAGTGATTCGGGCTTCCGCTTTCTGAAAGAACCTCCTGTGGAAAGCATCCATTAGATCTCGGTAAGATCTAATGCTGCCTTGGGGGAGGCTATCGAACCACCTTCTTGCGTTCCCGATAAGCAGCTCGGGAAACAGCTTGCACATATGGACCTCGTTGAGACCCTGGTTCACCATGTTATACTGATAGCGTCCCAGGAAGTCATGAGGATTCACTAACCCATCATAAGTCATCGAAGGAGTTCGGTAGTTCTGTGGCAAGGGAGTTCGGGTGATATCGTCCGAGAACGGAGTCTTCAATGCTCCGTACATGGCGAACCCGACATCTCTTCGGTATGGAGGAGATGGAGTTCTCCTGTGATTCCGGTACCGAGGAGGAACAGGAACATGTCGGGGTTGAGGATTCTTCTTCCTGGAAGACACGGCACTACTGCGGTAGTGACTTTCATGTCTGGATGAGGAAGGAGAATCCACCGTTTTCGTCTTCGGCTCTTGGCTCTTTTGCAGGAAGGCTAAGAACTCTTCCTGCTTCTCAGCCAAAAACAACTTGACAGCCTCGTTCAAATTAGGCTGCTGGGAAGACTCGGTGCGATGAGTCTTTGAGCGGTTTGTTCCTTCTCCGTGAGAACTGGAAGTAGATTTCTCCCGAGGCCGTTTTCCAGACCTGCGGGCTGGACTAGCTTCCTCATGGTTACCACGAACGGTATTATGGGTGTTACGTGATCTGGTATGCATTTTTTTTGGTGGAAGAGGATCAAAAACTCGCTTTATCACAAATTTGGTTCTCTGTTTCCCACAGACGGCGCCAGTGATGGTTGGGCGAATTTTTGATAGTAGTAAATGCAGGTAATGAATATAGATCACGACACAAGGAATTACGTGGTTCGATTTACTGAGGTAAATCTACGTCCACGGGAAGAAAGGAGGGCAAGATTGTATTGCTTGATCTGGTTTTCCAGCTTACAAATACAGACTTGCTATATGATATTTGATGTCTACCCTTTTCTATCTGATCTAAGTTCTATTTATACATTGAACTAAGATCGTGGCTTGCATCACCACTAACTAGGTCGTGGCTTGCATCACCCTTAACTAGGTAGTGGATGTCGTGGAGGTCATGAGATCCTGCATGGGTCCACTATCTCTTTGTTTGGTCCGCTATCCTGCATGAGATCTTGTATGAGTTGACACCACTAAATAGATCGTGTAGTGGAGGTCGTGGAGGTTCTGCATGAGTCCACTATCTTCCAGTTCGGTCGAATACTGAGACCGAACTTCTGAACTATGACCGAGCAGCTTTTGCCGATCTGAGAGTAGAGCTTGATTGGTCGGCTTTTACCGAGCTGTAGGCTGGGTCCGAACTCTTTGGTAATGCCGAACTGATTGGTCGGCTTTTACCGAGCTGTAGGCTGGGGCCGAACTCTTTGGTAATGCCGAACTGATACTCTTCCTTGGGCTTTGGGTTGATGGGCCGTCACTGCTATTGGGCTTGTTTAGTACGTACTCCATCAATGAGGATATTGAAGTCGGAGCCGTTTGTAAATAAGTTATGGCGTGTGGCGTGAAATGGAAACTTCAATTCACTAACCTGCAAGTGCGCGACCGATGATTGGAGGTGGCTTGGTGGTAGAGGCGGCTGCGAATAGGAGTTTGGTAGAAGAAGATATGACTGTTTTACAAAGACTACACATTGTAGAGAAAAAAATGCGCGACTCTAGCATTTTTGAAACGATAACACCTGACCAGGCAATTTGAGCGTGTCGCGAGTTAGAAAAACGTGCAAGTCACGCGTTTTTTCTAAGCCCAGAAGTGCCAAATCGGGAAAAATGCGTTTGGGCCTATTTTCAAGCCCTAGCTATTTAAATAGCTAGGGCATGACTCCCAAAAGAGTTTGGACAGCTGGAAGTGCGATTTGGAAAAAAGATTTGAAGTCGGAGCCGTTTGTAAATAAGTTATAGTGTGTGGCGTGAAATGGAAACTTCAATTCACTAACCTGCAGGTGCGCGGCTGATGATTGGTGGTGGTAGAAATTCGAGAGACGATTTGGATTTGATCAAGTTATATAGAAGATAACCGACCGGATGGATCAGTTAGCAAATGTCGTTGCCCCTTGATCAAGGTGTTCTCGCTCTTTCTCACCACCAACGTAATTTATAACTCTTAAACTCGCACTACTTTAACAGTAAAGCAACAAGAACATCCCAAAGAGAAACCAGTGTATCGAGTGTGTGAGTAGTGAACATGGTTCGGCTGCTGCCACGCTTTAATTTTGGGAGTTTTTAACTACTGGTTTTACCTTAGGCAGAATGTAACTAACTACTGGATCAAGGCACTGCTAACTACTGGATCAAGTAAGTGACAGGAAGAAAAAAGAGCTCAACGACCTAGGCATGCTACGAAAAACACAAACACTTTACCATTCATCATGATTAAACAGTGGATCAAAGACTAAAAGCGAAATTGAATTGGAACAGAAGTAAGATGACGAAAACAAAACAACTCCAATTTATACTCAAGGGCTCAGAACGGTACTGCGAACATGTGGAATGCAAAAAGATCGTTTCTTTAACTACAGAATAACACGGAATTAAACTAAGCTAACAACTTCGGAAAATAAGAAAGCGAGTAAAACCGAGAGATTCTCGGTCGGAAACTTTGAGATAACGCCGTACAGATATTGATTATTATGTCGCGCTCCCTTTCGGTCGCGCTCCCTTTCGGTCGCTCTCTCTCTAACTAACTATTTCTCTAACTAAGCTATCTGGAAAAATAAACTAAACTAAGCTAGAAGTGGAAAGAAGAAGATAAAAGGAAGATTGCCGAAGATCCTTTTCATGGCGTCGCATCCTCTATTTATAGGCAATTCACATGATCTCAAGCTGGATAACGATTCTGGCAGAGAATATTCATTCACGCTGTGATTGAGCGACTCATCGACTACTATGTGCCTTTCTTCTAGAATGTCGTCCTTGTTAACAGAATGATGATCACCATCCAGCTCATTAGCCTCACGTGTCCTTCTTCTAGAAACCAGTGGTCCCCTCCTAACTGCTTGATCACCCCATTTGATCAGTTCACCCAGTTTTTGGCCTTTTTCACCTTTTGTACCAACTTGATCAGCTTAGTCTTGTTGCCTTGGTCAAGCGGCATTCCTGCACAATAAACACTTGTTTTGCGCGATAAACCCCTAAACCGATGCATGAAATAGGCCTTATCAAACTGCTCACACTTAAAACATACTTGTCCCTAAGTATAAAGAAAAAAGAAAAGATAAAGATAAGGCAAATTTCAGGCATAGTTTAATCATTTCAAGAAGGTAAAAGGAGACGAAAAGAATAACAAGACTCATAACAAAAACACATATTCACATAGATGCATTAGACCGAACAAACTTCCAACAATCATACCTGAGGTCTAGGTCAATCCATATGCCAACAGCTTATGTTTCTTCCCTTTCGCGTTCACTTGATCAAGGTGTCAGTTTGTTAAGATTGTTCAATTTAAACCACTGTTGGATTCACTCAGTCACTCATTTCTCACCAGAGATGTTAGGACTGTTCACTCGGTATTGACACAAATTTAACACCTCGAATCGGACTGCACAAGATAGTTCCTTAAGGTCTTTGTTTTGGTTGTAATGGGGCTTAAGGGGAGTAATGTATTAGGGTGGGGTCCTAGGGGTTCTAAGTTAAAAATATAAACTGTAAAAGAAAAAGAAAAACACATGAGTCAAGAGACCAAAGATCTGAATAAACTTGCTGGATCAGATTGAACTATTTATTCTGCTTCTGAATATCTCACTGGGTCAAGTCGCGACCTCTAGCCTTTAATTTTTGGCTTATTCCTTAATTCTCGACTTACTGGGTCAGGTTACAACTTTTTCCTGTCCTCTTTTCTCAAATATCCTTTATATATATATATATATCTAGGGGAGCGTTATTCTCCTATTCATCCCTTAGATCCTTTATTCTTCTTAATATGAGCCGTTAGATCTCATTCATCAACGATCCAGATGATCTGCATTATTATACTATAATGGTGCATTATTAGTCGGTGTGCATTATTCAACTGAAAATCTGCATTATTACACTATAATGGTGCATTATTAGTCGGTGTGCATTATTCAACTGAAAATCTGCATTATTAAATGACACGTGGCATCAATCTAACCGTCAGATGACAAAATCGTGGGGCTGAGATCAAGAAGGAAAAAGGAGGAAATATGCAAAAAGGAAATGAATACATCCATATCTATATATATATATATATATATGGGAGCGTTATTCTCCTATTCATCCCTTAGATCCTTTATTCTTCTTAATATGAGCCGTTAGATCTCATTCATCAACGGTCCAGATGATCTGCATTATTACACTATAATGATGCATTATTAGTCGGTGTGCATTATTCAACTGAAAATCTGCATTATTACGCTATAATGGTGCATTATTAGTCGGTGTGCATTATTCAACTGAAAATCTGCATTATTAAATGACACGTGGCATCAATCTAACCGTCGGATGACAAAATCGTGGGGCTGAGATCAAGAAGGAAAAAGGAGGAAATATGCAAAAAGGAAATGAATACATCCCTATATATATATATATATATATATATATATATATATATATATATATATATATATATATATATATAAATATAGTTGTGATCAATGCCGAACCAATTTTAAAGATCGAACTAGAGACTAAATCCCATCCATCAATTTTACAATCTTGTGGTCACAATAATTCATCAATTTTACACATGCAGGGCTGAGTACTTAATATACTCAGTGGACACACGCCAAAAAAAATACTCCCTCCGTCCCTGAAAATTTTTCACTTATTTCCTTTTTTGTCCGTCCCTAAAAATTTGTGACCTTTCACTTTTACCATTTTTGGTAGTGGACCCTACATTCTACTAACTCATTCACACTCACATTTTATTATAAAACTAATATATAAAAGTAGGACCCACATGCCACCAACTTTTTCAACTCACTTTCTATTATATTTCTTAAAACCCGTGTCGGGTCAAATGGTGACGAATTTTGGGGGACGGAGGGAGTAGTTGATAAAAGTTATGTCATCCATACCATAGTGAACTCGAGTTTTACATTAGAAAAAGAATATCACCGAGTATCACAAAAACAGTTTCATAGCCTGGTCAGGAAAAACAATCTCCCCACTTTCTCAACAATCAATCATTCACATCCTCTTACCATAGTGCGACGAAAGTGTGGCTACACTATTCGCCCACGAGACCGGCCGACTAGCAAGGACGGCTCACGATCCCACCTGTGTACACAGCCTGATAGGGTTTGCGGCCCTACTCAGACCCGAATTCGTTTAACATAGCCCTATAGCCTAATGGAGCAAGCTCAACAAACTAGGCATCAGGCAACAATCTCATCATCAAAACAATCATTGCATGACATAACACTTTAAACCACCCTTATAACAACATAATCATACTTTTGAAAGCATAAAAGAGTTTAGTAAAAGAAAGCACATCTCGCTTGCTCATACAACACAGTTCCCAACTTTATTATAACCCTTGCTCTTTGTACCCACATACGCACAACAACCCTTGTCAACACCATAACACAATCAGTTTTTCCATCAACACATTAATCATGCATGCCCTATCGTTCCTTTCATCGTTTTCTCACATTGCCCATCCTAATCGCTCACAATCATAGCAGAAATCATCACTTTAGCATACATCAACGTGAAACACATAATCACATCATAGGATAAGTTCCTTACTCACACATGTATCATGTACTTCATTCAAAACTTGTCAACAAAGATTATTTCAAAAAACATGAAACTGGCAAAACATCGTAGTCTTTTTGTAAAATCATTAAAATTCCATCTGATATCCTTTGAAGCTAAATTTCGATCACCACACAGTAGACACATAAAGGTTTATCTAGTTAAAATTTCACACCAAAAGCACATCTTTTGTTTGGTTAAAACAAAGACGAAACTCACTGGACGAAAACAAAATTCTGGTAGGACTGCGTAGTTCAATTGAAAAATTCGTTAAAAATTCATCCGTCATCAATTGAAACTGAATTTTTTACACAAAATAGAAGACATCTAAATCTTCATCCTGTTAAAAATTATTGTCAAAATAAGATCGTTTAATTGGCCTAACAGACGTCGGAACCTACTGCCCGTACACCATAGTTTTCATGCTCAACACTCACAAACCCTAGTTTGTCTATCATACATCCACACATACATATTCATGCTTCCAACACATATTCATGCTTCAAAAACGAATTTACAACCGTACTTTCCTAATCACATATAACATTCACAATTGATTCATCCACACACTTACACACACACATACACGCACACACACAAACTTGTGCAAACATTCTTCCCAGCCATTTAATTCTTAGATTCCCAATTCTCCACTCAACTATAGGCATGAGGGGTTCACGAATTACGGATTTAAACGGTAAGAATGAGAAAGGTGGATCAAATTATACCTTTCTCTTGAAAAACAATCGGTAGGAATGACGAGTGATGTGATTCTTCGATGGATCTTGAGTTTCCAACTCCAAATTGCAGCAAGGATGAAGAATTGGTGAAGGATTGATTTGGAGCACTTGAGAGGGAAGGTGGGGGCGTGTGGGAGGAGAGGGAAATAGGGTGGGGGCGTGTGAAATGTGAGGATTAGGGTTAGGGTTTTCCTTTTTTATATTCTAGGATTAATCCCACACTTAAATAAAACAATTGAAATTGTGGAAGAATAAAATAGAGGTCAATGAATAAGCTCCACAATTAACAAAATAGGCGTGTATTGAGGGGTGAGGGATTTTCAAAATTTATGCCATTTAATTAGCATAGATATTGATTTGGTATTTACTTGGAGAGAAATACCCTAAAAAGATATTGAGTATCTCATGAATAAGGTAACAAAATAATTCAAGAATATCCAAGTAGGAAGGGAGGGAGGGAGCGTGTAATATGGGGAGGAATAAAAGAAAAATATTCAAATCCCCAATGAATTAGGAATAGGAATTAATTTGATATTTATTTTGATAGAAGGGATCCCACAAAATAGGAATAAAATATTAATTCCTTTTAAAAAAGGGGTGGATCGAAAATTGAGGATTATTTCCACAAGGAAATAATTTAAATCCTAATTTAAATAGGGCGAGGAGAGATATGGTAAGATTTAATTGGATTTTAATTCACGGAAGGAAATAAACAAAGTACCAATTAAATCTACAAAACAATTCCTTCTCCTAAATAATAGGAGAATTTTGAAAATTCCAAGGCATGGGGCAAAGGTCGAAAATCGTGTAAAATAAATTAGGGATATTTTGGTTTGGATTTAATTTGGATAAATATCCCAAAACAATTAATTAAATCCAAGAGAGAAAATATTATTTCCAATAAATAGGAGTGCCGAAAATTTCAAATAAAATGGCTAGAACAATATGCATGATCCCATTTAATTAAATTCCCACATTGGAAAATATATCACATTATTCCACATAACTCACAACAACTAATTTCACATAATTAACTCAATCACATAGAAATTGAAATCCAAAATTGAATTATCTCAAACAACATCCCCATTAATAAAACAAAAGTAAGTCACAAATTTTCGGGGTGCTACAATTGTGCAACTTCTTTCTTGACCTCTTCATCAGCAGCGGAGTCAGTGAACTGCCTTTTCAAGAATTCCTCCTCTAGGTACTCCTGCACCAATGGCTCAGTCACGTTTGCTGAGTACACGTTATCGCTGTCTGCTGGCCGTTTCATAGCTTCATCAATATTGAACGTGAACTGCTCTCAATTGAAGTCCAAGCTGATGGTTCCATTACGGACGTCTATTATGGTGCTCGATGTAGACAGGAACGGCCTCCCCAGTAGGACTCCACTTGACTCCCTTACTGCTGGCTATGTCATCTTGATTACGAAAAAATCAGCTGGGTACAGAAAGTTATTCACCTTTACGATCGCGTCTTCCAGAATTCCCTCCGGGTGAATACATGATCTGTCGGCCAATTGTATCATTATATCTGCATCGACGAGCTTGGCCTCTCCCAGCTTCTTATAGATAGCATGCGGAAACACATTGATGGATGCCCCGATATCGCACATCGCATGCTCCACCTGGATATCTCCGATAGAAATAGGGAGTATGAACATCCCTGGATCAGTCTTCTTTGAAGGGAGATCACTCCGCTGGATCACTGTGGATACATTTTCATCTGCAATCATTCTACCCTCCTCATTGACCTTCCCCGCCAGGTAGTCCTTGATGAATTTGCTAATCAGGGGCATCTTCAAGGCCGTCAAGAGTGGCATCTTGTCCTCCACATCTTTAAACATATTGGCCACATCGATTGTGGCATCTCTCTTCCATGTCACCATTCCACGGTACGGATATGGCTTTACTTTCTCGGCTTCTTCTCCCTGACTTCCTTCTGAGGATTCACCTCCCACTTTCGCTTTGCCTTTCTCTTTCCCTTTTGTTTGATCAGGGGAACTAGACTCTCATTCTTCATTCTGGCTCTGTCCGGGTATACACATTAGGGGGCATTGTAGGTGGGCTAGGGCTCTGGTAAACCTTCCCTGACCTCAGGGAGACTTTGCTAATGTTCTCACGACCATGTGGCTGCACAGTAGCAGGGATATTTCCTTCGTTGCCCCTCAGCTCTCCCAGCGACATCGCAACTTGAGACAGTTGCTTTGTAAGTAAATCCAAAGCTGCCTTTTGCTCTTTCTGAGCGTCCTGAATTTCCCGCATCGCATCATTAGGATGGTGCAGAACTATCATATCTCCTTGGCCTTCGTTGGGGTGCCGATTGTATTTCTGATTCGGTGGGCCCCCACCGTGGTTGGGCTGTGGGTAATCGGAATGCCCATAATGCTCTTGCTGGTACTGCTGCTGATTGTGTTGTTGGTTCCCATTGTGCTGCTGGTTGTCTCTTTGATGTGGCGGGACATAATTCACCACCTGGTTGTTCGGTTGCCTTCCCTAGTTGCTTGACTAAAGGCCTTGATGTCTGTACCCTCAATTTCCTTCATGTTGTCTGCTTGACCAGTTGGGCTGTCCTCCACTGGACCAGTTCCCTTGAGGTCCACTAGACCAACTCGCCTGACCTCCCTGCATTCTGTTCCCTCCGCTGTTTGATCTGTCTTGGTTCCGAGCGGGCCAGTTGGGCTGCCCTTCAGAGGGTTATATCTGATGTGTCGATGGTTGAGGTGTCTGACTATGATTTTGATCAGTCCACCTAAAATTGGGGTGGTCCCTTCATGGGGCGTCCCTTTGTTTCCCTTGGATCCAGTTACCACTCGCGTTCCAGTGGCCTACTGCATTCACCTGTGGTTACGGCTCCGCCTCAGGGAGGAACTCGCAATAATAGTAGTGGTGCTCTTCTGGTGGTGGCGGCGGCGCATATTGCTTCTCCTTTAGTGCATGCGGTGGAGGTGCTCTGGACTTCTCGACTGCCTCCAGCAGCTTCTTTTCCATTTGCTCGAAAACCTCCAACTTTTCATCACCGCGCCTCTGCTGCGTGCGCTGCACCTCTTCTGTACTGACCACGGGATGTCTCGTACGATCGCTTGGCTTCAATTAGCCTCTCTAGGATACTCTTGGCTTGGCTGAATGGGGTTTTTGAGAAATCCCCCTGAGCTGCTAGATTGAGATCGTTCTTGCTATCCACTGTGAGTCCGCCATAGAAGGTCGAGTAGATCACCCGCTCCCCCAGCTTGTGGTTGGGGCATGCTTGAAGTAGCCCTTGTAATCTATCTCAGTACTGGCCCAGGGGCTCATCGTACTCCTATCTGGCTTTTGTAATCTCCCGCATAAGGGCACTCGTCTTCGACGCTGGGAAGAAACGATCTAAGAATATCATACGGAACTCGGCACAGGTTCTGATGGATCCCTCTGGCAACCTCCACAGCCAGACCCCTGCATCACCCTTCAAGACGAAGGGGATAGCCTTCTGATGTAAATCAAATAATGTTAATTTTACACTAAAATTTCTCTTAGTTTTTATATTAAATCATATATCAATTAATCATTAAAGTTTAATTATTATTCATCAGTTGATATATATGTACATGAAAATTGGATATAATTTAAGTTTAATTTGTTTTGCATGTACAAACTTAACACGTGGCCTAGCAATTAATTAAATATTAGAGTAGTTGAGGGTTTTGAGAAAAAGGTGGCGTGACTTTTACTTGGAAAGGAGGAAATAAAAAATATATAAAAAAAGGGGCAAGACGCCACTTTTGGGGGAAAAAAACTGCAGAGAGAAATACATATTTCATTGAGCAATTGAGGATAGTAGTGGTTCTGGAGGAATTCAGCGTGAGAAAGAGAGAAGAGAAAGGAGAAAATTCCAGGGAAAATCGGGTTTATGGGGCACTTTACACTAAAGATTACGTAAATGTACCCATTTTGTTATCTATTCCAAAAATGGGAAAAACGCCAACCACATTGGCGTTTCTATTAGTAAAAACGCCAACCTCATTGGCGTTTATCTTCGCGTCGTATTGGAGGTGTATTTTCGCCAAATACAGCGGCGGTAAAAAACGCCAACTTCATTGGCGTGTTTTAAGCTAAAACGCCAATGTAGTTGGCGTGTTTAATTAATAAAACGCCAATGCAGTAGGCGTATTTACTAATAAAAACGCCACTGAGGTTGGCGTGTTATTCTTAAAAACGCCAATTTGAGCGGCGTGTTTCTGTTGAACCATATCCTTATCAGATCTCCCCCAACATCGCGACCCTAAACACTTTCCCTCCCCAAAACGCGAAAACCCTTCCCAAACGCATAAAAACCTTTCGCCCGGGTCGACCCGGTGGTGGATTTAAGCGTGGATATTTTGAATTTGGCTAATTCTTTCAACCATTAGTCCTTCTAATCGGTTAGTCTATCAAATTTTTGACTCATTCTTCTAAACATTAGTCTTCCAATATTTGATTGATTGTTGTGATAATATATATTGTAGTGTAATTAATATAATAGTTTGACCAATTATTATGGGTACACTAATATTTTGATGGATTATTATGATAGTATATATTTTAATGGAAATATTTTGACCAATTGTTATGCTATTATATGTTATAGTATATTTTATGGATTGTTATGATAATACATATTGTAGTGTATTTAATAGAATTATTTTGTCAATTTTTTGGCTGACTCTACATAATGATGAATGTAAAAATAATACATATTTATTTGTGTTTTACATTATTGCAGATAGTATGACGTGGTGTGTCAATTTATATTGGGGTGGAAAGATAATTCCCGGAGCAGTTATTTCGTATGATCCTCCTTTTGCTAAAGGATTCATTATGTTGGATGAAACAATTTCGTACGATGACCTTGTGGAAAAAATTTGTGAAAGGATGGGGATAAGCATATATGAAAACAATATTCAAATAATATGGAAACGTACTATATGCTTTGGATCCGGAGTCACGTTTATAGGTGTTCAACTAGAAGAAGTATGCATGCAACTAATGTTTAGTGAGAGTATGGTTATTGGAGGTGTAATTGAATTATATGTTGAGTATTCGGCAATTACTCAACATCATAGTCATCATGTCATAAGTTATGATGCTGGTACGTCAACGAGAGCCCAAGAACCATATTTTGCTGCAACACAAGATTTTGATGTTGGTACGTCTACGAGAGCCGAAGAACCATATTTAGCTGCAACACAAGATTTTGAAGCTGGAGGCGTGCATTTAGGGGATCGTGACAATTGTGATGTGGTGGAGGACATAATAGGTCCTGATAAAGCCGACTTTCTTGATCCACAATCACCTTATAATTCTGAAGATTCCGACACGGTTAGTACAGACTCAGATGGTGATCCGTCGGATGATGAACAATTTGTTGCTTCAAGACCATCCATTCCACTTGGAGAAACAGCAGTTGGAGAAACATCAGTTGGTGGAAGGGCAGTTGGAGGAAGAGTAGTTCCACAGTTCCCACAGCCTGGAATCAACTACTTTCGCACCTTACCAGGTCCATATGATAGTTTTGATCCCAAAAACTTTGAGCGTGATGATCCCAGTGTGCATTATTGGAGTGAAAAGGATCCTACCAATGTCGGTTTGCATACTAAATTTAGAACGAAGTTGGAATTGAAGGCAGCTGTGACTCATTGGCATTTGGAAAAAATCCGACAATATACAGTTGTTGAAAGTAAAGGAAAGAGATGGCATGCAGTTTGTAAGTTGCCACAGGGAAATCCGAAAGATAAGTCCTTACCGCCATGTTTGTGGGAGTGCCGAGCAACACTGAGGAAGCATGATGAACACTGGCAAATTAGAGTGTTTAGCACTGCTCATACTTGCATGGGGGATCGTAACTATAATGGCCACGCTAATCTTTCTTCTGGTATGATAGCGTTGAGTGTTCGCCATCAAATAGAAAACGATCCTTGCTACAAGGTAAAAGCAATTGTGGCGGATATTGAAAACAGATTTCATGTCAAAGTTAGTTACAAGAAAGCATGGTATGCTCGGAGGACAGCGATTGAGCTTGTATACGGTGGATGGGAGTGGTCGTTCAAAGTGTTACCAGCTTATTTGAATGAAATGCAAAGACAAAATCCTGGCACAATTGTGGAATGGTTGCACGATGACATATTAAGCACAGGTATAAACAAGGTATTCAAGTACGTATTCTGGGCTTTTGGACCAGCTGTGGAGGCTTTTCAACTATGCAAACCAGTTTTAACGGTTGATGGAACTCATCTACGTGGACGATGTCGAGGTAAAATTCTTATTGCTGTTGGATTTGATGCTAATAAGAAATGTTTGCCTGTTGCATATGCCATTGTTGATGAGGAAACCAAAGAAAGTTGGAATTGGTTTATGGAACGCATTAGACTTCATGTAGCAAAGAATGAAATATGTGTCATATCTGATAGGCATGTGGGAATCATAGATGCGATGAATTCTCCCATATGGAAAGAAGAACCCAATGTGGGTCATCACAGATTTTGCTTGGTACATGTTAGAAAGAATGTTTTGCAGAATCACAAAGGTATCATGGTCAAAAGACTTGTTTGGAAAATTGGTATTGCTACCAAGAAGCGCAAGTTTAAGATCAGACGTCGTTTACTTCGAAACGTCAACACCGAGGCTTTGCAGTACCTTGATGCCGTGGAGTTAGAAAAATGGAATCTGGCGTATGACAAACACAAAAGATGGGGCGAGGTGACCACTAATATGGTGGAATCTTACAACAATGTGTTGAGAGGCGCAAGACAACTTCCAATTAAAGCTTGCATTGATATGATATTCTGGAGGACAATAGAATGGTTCAATGACCGGTCAATTGCATCAACACAGTGTGCCACACCACTTACCCCGTGGGCGCATGAAAAGGTGTGCAAAAATGATGCAAAAGGTCAATTGCATAATGTGAGAGCACCCAACACAATTGCAGGGCATTATGTGGTTCGAACAAAGCGTCGAATTGGTGGAAAGGGCGCTAATAAGTGGAAGGTAAAGTACTTGGACTCGCACTGCAAATGTCAAAAGTGGCAGATGTGGAGACTTCCATGTTCACATGCAGCGGCAGTTGCGCGTTTTAGAAACGACAACATGCTGTCGCTTGTTAATCCCGTATACCGCACAAGTGTTTGGGTACATCAATATTCTACGGTGTTCAATCCACCCAGACACCAAGATTATTGGGCCGTGCCTGAATGGACTTTGCAATGTTCAAGAGCTCAGTTAATGCCTAAAAGTCGCGGTCGATACCGTACTACTAGGATTCCTAATCAGATCGATGTCCGTGAAGCTGACCAGCCACGAGCCCGACGCCGATGTAAACATTGCCGTCAACCAGGTCACGACAGGCGCAACTGCCCGAATGCTCTTTCAAGGATGGATACTCAGTTGGTAGATGATGCCGCTGACGATTTTATGCCTCCACCTCCACCAAGATATGCAGTTCGAGGTCGTCATTCTGTCAGTCACACTGATGATGTCGATCACGATTTTATGCCTCCACCTCCACCAAGATCTGCAGTTCGAGGTCGTCATTCTGTCAGCCACACTGGTGGTACAGGCGAAGACATCGGTCTCAGTGATGTCCCACATTCTCCACCTCGGTCTTCTGTGCGAGACGAATATTTCGGGGTTGATTTAGAGAATGTCGTTGTGCGAGAGACTCCTCCGTCTAGACTCTCAACCGCCAGAATCGGGAAGGGGATCCGTAGCTTTTTTACGCGGAAAAGGCGAGACAATTGAACGTATGCAGTGTGTAATATTGGATTTCTGTATTTAGCAATATTTGGACTAATGTATTGGGTAATATTTGTATGTACTTATATATTGAGAAATGATGAACTGATCAGCTAAAAACGCTGGGTAATATTTGTATGTACTTATATATTGAGAAATGATGAACTGATCAGCTAAAAACGCTAGTAGGGGTAGCGTTTTTTATTAAAAAACGCCGACGGGAGTGGCGTTTTTAGCTTAAACACGCAAATGTGACTGGCGTGTTTCAGCTTAAAAACGCCAACGGGACTGGCGGCTTTATTCAGAATGTCCGCTTTCGTCGTGGAAAAAACAAGGAAAATTTACGCTAACTTAAAAACGCCAATGACGTTGGCGTTTTTATATAACACGCCAGTCACATTGGCGTGTTAACAAAAACGCCAACGGGAATGGCGTTTTTGTTCAGAAACTTTGTGGAAAAAACGAGCAAAATTTCGTCTAACTTATAAACGCCAATACCATTGGCGTTTTCCACAGAGACTTACGTTTAACAAAATTTATTCTAACTTACTTTACCAAAATTTCTTCCTATATCTGGAAATTTACCTGTTTTCATTTCAACTAAGAATTAATAATTCAGACATCAAAAGGCTTAATCATTAAGACTTAAAATCAATGAGTTCAAAGCAAATAAAAAAACATCAATATCAAATTACACTAATATCAAGAGTTTAAATTAGTTCATTCGTCACGCCGTTTCCGCATAAACAGACGCCGTATCCCCTTCCCAATATTGGATGTAGTAGATCTAGGGATCCTTGAGGGAGGAGTATCTTCAACAACAGCGTTCTCAAGATCCTCCTGCACAGACGACCGCGGTGGAGAAGCGGGGACATCACTGACGCCAATATCTTCTCCGGTACCACCGGTATGGCTGATAGAATGACGGCCTCGAAGTGCAGAGCTCGGTGGAGGTGGTTCCACAAAATCGTCATCGGAGTTGTGTACGAACTGAGATGACGACTCTCCGCGGGCGGTTTTCTGTTTGGTTCGTCGTTTTGCCTTTTGCCTTATGGGTACGTCCACGTCCATTGCAGAGCGCTGCGAAGGAGGGTAGTCCATCAGCTGAGGCTCACCGGATATCTGCAGTCCTTCTTCAACCATCCTCGAAATGGTTACCATATCCGGACAAAAATGTCCTGTCGTAGCTCGGGCACTTAGAAAGTGACGTATATTGTGAAGCGTCTCTACCTATAATTTTTCAAAGTTAAGTACATATCATAATATGAATTTAAATAAGTAATCAGGGTTTAGTTAAGTATAAATAATGTACCGTAAAGTTATGAGAAGATGCCGTTTCGTGGAATCCCTCTTGAGCATGCACGCCGGGTTTGGTTAAATACACCACAGTGATCTGGCGAAACCAATTCATATATTCTTCCGTTGCAACAGGCTCAGTACTGTCCTCCACCAGATCATTCCATACCGTTAAGTGCCTGTTGTCCCACTCCTGTATATAATTGGCGTGCCATTGAACCCAATTCCGACCAGATTTTCCACGGCGATCCTGTTTCAAAAAATCAGAACCGTGGAACCGGGGGAGATCCGGGATATACGGTTGGGTAATCCCGAATTGGCGCACCACTCGGTGTGGCAGGTGTGGCTCGGCCAGATTCCAACAAATCAGCGTTGTTACCGACATCCATATAGCACGACCGGCATCACAACTTTCCGGCAACTCCCGGTGGAGATAAGGCCTCCAAATAAACTACATGTGACACAAATTTTTCAAAATAATTACCATCAAAACAAAAAACAAAAAACATTTTATAAGTATATGTGGTACAAGCAAGCAAGCGTCGCCCCACCCCAGCTATATGTAGAACACAGTTCTATATCCATGAAAAATTGTAGGTAGAAGAACGGAATTTTATTTCCGGAGGCGTTGGGGATCATCAGACCACCAAGTAATAGCAGACAATAGATACGAGCCCGCTGTGCATATATGTAGTGGTCGTGGTCACCAGACAGCTCAATCCTCAATTGACGAGATAAGCTCGTCTGCTTAAAAGCCATTTCCTTCAACTCGGATGCGTCCGGTATGAATCCTAGAAAATCCAAACACCGGTCCTTCCAATATCCCGCTTCCGTCGGGGGGATGTAAGCTGTCAGAGCCTCTCCATCAACTTTCAGGCCCCATAAGACCTCCACGTCTTCCAGTGTCACAGTCGCTTCACCGACTGGAAAGTGAAACGTGTGAGTCTCTGGCCTCCAACGTTCAATCAAAGCTGTGATAAGATGGTGGTCAATATCTTTTGGTTTACCACACCTTAACATACCCCCAAACCCCATCTGGTCCACTATTGCCAAGACATATTGATGGATGGGAATATCCCAAATTATTCCTTCATATCGTCGGCAGCGTACATCTTCGGATGAAACTCCTGCCCATATGTTGTTAGAGACGTGTTGTCTCTGAAAATATAACACAGATGGATCCGCAGGACCACATGCAAGCCGACGACCAGAGGTGGAAGATGATGCCATAATTTACCTACATAATCCAAATTCAACAATAACCAACCATAACATTTCATCCAAATTCATAATCCAAATTCAACAATAACCAACCATAAACCATTTCAATAATTAGATACAATGTAATCCAATATCACAAAATTGAACACCAACATCAAATAATTCACTTACACAACATTGCACATTCAATGTTGACAATTAACAATTCGCCCAACCTAACAATTTCAATTTACCCAATTTCAATTTTGCCTAACCTAACATTTTCAATTTGTCCAATTTCAATTTGACAAACCTAACAATATAAACAAATTTAACAATCTAAACTAATCAACATACATCAACCAAAACCCATAAAAACCAAAACAATTTGCCTAATTTTTTAGTTATAACAACCCTAGGGTTTAGGTTTATAATCAAATTTATACACAAATTCACTTAAACCCAAACAATCCAACATAATAATCAACAACAATATTATTCACCCAATCTAAAATGCATAATATTTCTACTCAATTCACAACCCATTACAAACCCTAGTTATCCACCAATTACTCTAATAATGTAAAAGGTAAGCATACTAACCGAATAAAATAGATGAATTTGGGGGAGAATAGCACCGATTGATGAATGTAAGCCGAAATCACGGAGAGGAGGCGCGCAGCTGCTGGAGAAATCGCGAAGTGTGTGTGTTGTGAGATTTTCGCGATTTGGGGGAGGCACGCCTGGTATATGATGCTGCGTAAACACGCCATTCTGATTGGCGTTTTTCACTAAGTAAATACGCCACTCGCGTTGGCGTCTTTTCGTAAAAACGCGAATCTGTTCCGCGTTTCTACAAGGATAACACGCCAGCTTCATCGGCGTTTTTTAGTTAAACACGCCAACTACATTGGCGTTTTTTAACGTAATTGCAATTGGAGAGAATACGGCAAAAATACGACACAAGTATAAAACGCCAACTTCGTTGGCGTCTTTACCCGTAAACACGCCAATGAGGTTGGCGTTTTTACTAATAGAAACGCTAATGTGGTTGGCGTTTTTCCCATTTTTGGAATAGATAACAAAATGGGTACATTTACGTAATCTTTAGTGTAAAGTGCCCCATAAACCCGATTTTCCCAAAATTCCAGCCATCATCTACTCCAAATTTACTCTATGGTTTCTAGGGTTTTATCTCCATTTGTTATTGTTCTTGGTTCAATTATGTTAGGCTAAGAATCTTGTGTTACTCAAAACACGTAGTATGACATTTTGATTTCGTGGTTTATTCTATGCTCGTTTTTATCTCATGTTCGTTATTACTACTTATTTAATTGAATGAATTTATTATTTTAGGTACATCTTTAGTGATAATTCTATAGTCTTGATTTAATGCATCTTTAGCTTGAATTGGGATATATTGTAGATGTAATGAATTATCAATTGGAATTGTTTAGATGACAACTTGATAATGGATTTTGATCTTAATTGCAATTGTACTTTGAATCTCGCGCTTCTGTAGGGTTCTTAGGATTATTGAATTTGGTTTAAAGAGTAAGTGTTTAGCTATTCTTTGACTAGTTGATGCTTAGCATGTTTAGTGCTTGCAGGTTGAATAATTTTAAATTGTCCCGAACGTATGAGATAGAATTGAATGCATAGGATTAATCGTATCTTGTTTACAAGTGTTTGGAGTAACAATCGTCTTACTTGTGTTAGTTTGATTTCAACTTTATTTTTCATTATTTTCAGAAAATAAATTTCAAACAAAAACCTTCATCTTTTCTGTGTTTTTTTTTTATTTGGAGTTAAACAAACTTACCTTCCCTGTGGATCGACACCTTAAATTACTACACATGAAGCTGTACTCTTGCAATGAAGTAGTAATATTAGGGATAATTTTGTAAACTTGAGTGCATATCTATTCTGATTAAGAAAGACCTAAAATTACACATCAAGTTTTGGCGTCGTTGCCAGGGAAGGCAATAGGTTGTTTAACTTTTTGTTTTATTTTAATTTTTATTTAATCTTTTTAATTTTATTTTATAGGTACTTAATTCGTGTTC
Source organism: Salvia splendens (assembly GCF_004379255.2). Lineage (NCBI taxonomy): Eukaryota > Viridiplantae > Streptophyta > Magnoliopsida > Lamiales > Lamiaceae > Salvia > Salvia splendens. The sequence goes on from NW_024599664.1 coordinate 324,754, forward strand.
TTACTGGTGATAGCCATCTACCACGTCTGGACTCGAAGACGAATGAGTGTTTAATTTGTGGTAGTATCTTTCCAAGTCCTTGTGTTTTTTTTTTAAAGTTTGCTAGTACACATTCAAGCACACACTTTTTCTAAGACTAACCCCGAAGTTGTCGAGATGTCTCGCTTTCGGTAGAATTGGATATTTGAGTTGTGCTTGGTTTCTTTTCTGTTGTGTAGGTGTTCTAGAAAATTGAAAACAGAAAAAAAACAGTGGATGCAAACCAGATCTAAGGGTACACAGCAATTTGGGTTATTGATACAACATAGAAGAGGACAGAATTCAACTGTGATTGATACACATCAGGACTATCAGAGTCCAGTGAGAGAAAATTCACTTTTTGAAACAAATTTTGAGAGTAGTAGCAGTGATTCAGAAGCTGAGTCGATGGCCGAGAACAATAACAATGCTCCTCCTGTGGAAAAATTTGGCGATACTGTCAGATCGGGAGTTGATCACCTGGAAATTTCACCTATGCTACGGATAACATAAGCATCTCACCTCACTACATCAGCTTGGTGAATGGTGGCACCTTGTTCCATGGTCGTGAAGACGAAGAGCCCATAAGCCACCTCAACGCATTCTATGAGTTGACCATGAACCACAGACCTGCGAATGTGCCACATGATAATATCAGGAGAGCTCTATTTCTTTTTTCGTTGAGAGACAAAGCACGAGAGTGGTACGACTCACTTCCGGGGTATAATGTGGCAACCTTGGAGATCTGAAATCCAAGTTTCTCCTGGAATATAATTCACCAATGAAGATCGAGAGATTGAGGGATGCCATCACATCTTTTCGGCAGCAAGGTGATGAATCTTTTGCTGAAGTATGGAAAAGGTTTACTGAGATGTTGAGAAAATGTCCCAACCATGGTCTTGCTCCTGGCCGTGATCTTGTCAAATTTTACCAAGGCTTAAACAATGAAAGCATGGGACTTATAAATGCAAGTACTGGTGGAGATCTTGATAATAAGACACATGAGGAAGTGAGGACCTTGTTTAAAAAACTAGCAGATAATCAAAGAAACTGGTACAATCCAAAGAGAGTGGTTGAGAAGAAGGGAAATACCTTTGGATCTTCAGTAGAATCTGAAAGAATGACAGCGGTTGAGGCACAACTAGCTAATATTAGCACCCAAATGACGTCAGTGGTTAAAGTAGTATCTTCCACCACAACCTCAAATTGTTGCAATGGTTAAATGTGGACTGTGTCAAGGTGGGCATCACACAGATCAATGTCAAATGATCCAATCCCAAGAAACAGTTGAAGATGTGAATTACATAGGCAATAACCGTCAAGGTTTTAGCCAAGGGGGTCAATTCAACAACAATCATCAGAACTGGAAGCCTCAACAACAAGGGAATTGGAACCAAGCTGGGTCAAGTAACAATGGTGGGAACCAATGGCGAAACAACTCCCAACCCCCTGGTTTTGATAAGAAACCTTCACTAGAAGATCAAATGGGACATATATTCGCTTTCATGTCAAATAGTAAAAAAGAGAATGATTTCTTCAAAGAGAAAACAATTGAGAAGTTTGGACGGCTCGAGGCTTCTATGAGAAATTTGGAAACACAAATAGGGCAGCTTGCTACAGCTTCTCATACAAGAACTCCCGGCACCATTCCAAGTGATAAGTGCCCAACCCCAAGGGAAATGAACATTGCAAAATAGTCACCCTGAGAAGCGGAAGAAATTTGGATTCAATGCCTTTAATGGACGACCAAGGTACTTCCGGCATCTCGCACGCAGGGGCGGATGAGATGCTAGGCTTGCATTCCTCGCATGCAGAGGCGGACAAGGCATGTAAGGGAAGTCCCGCATTGGTGCAAAATGCCCAACATGGTCAAGAACAGGCTGCATCGAGCAACAAGGAACAAGGCGATGAATCTAAGTTAGATGGAAGACTTACAGCGGGAGAGAAAGACAAAAAGGTCAATGAGACAGAACCTAAGAAGAGCAAGTCCAGTATTCCTAACGACATTCCACCGCCTCCATATCCAATCACGAGAAAGAAGCGAGTGCGGCAAGAAAAGAGTTTTGAGTGGATAATAAATGTGATTAGAAAGGTGAATGTAGACATCTCATTGGTGGATATTTTCACCAATTTCCTGAGATTCTCCAAGTTCTTCAAAGACATGATGGCGAACAAGGAGAAACTTCAGGATGAGGGGATTGTGGCATTGAGCACGAATTGCTCACATCTGATATCTGGAATCATGCCGACGAAGAGAAGAGATCCAGGAGGTTGCATCATACCATGTGAAATTGGTAACACAATTTTCACAAATTGTTTATTGGACCAAGGTTCAGGGATCTCATTGATTGCATTGAAAACTGCTCGTGCCATTAGTTTTGAGGAAAGAATGGAGCCTATTGACATTGCTCTACAATTGGTTGATCACTCCATAGTGAAGCGCACTGGAATTGTTGAGGATGTTTTGGTTAAAATCGATAGGTTCATCATTCCCGTTGATTTTATTGTGCTCTAGATGCCAGAAGATAAAGAAGTGCCAATTTTGTTTGGTAGACCATTTCTAGCAACGAGAGATGTATTGCTTGGAGCAAAGAATAACTATGTTACATTCAGAATTAATGGTGAGCAACTGACCATCAACGTTGAGAAGGCCTACGATGGTGGTGAAAGTGGTAAGGAAGCAAGAGAGGTGGTCACACTAGAGAGTCCGAAAGTGTAGGCCGAGGATGAAGAAGGTCGAGCCAACGACTATAAAAAAAGGCGCTGATTGGGAGGCAGCCTAAGTCTTTTATTATTATTTTTGTTTTTGCTTTCATATATTGGGGGTTTTGTTTGCTCAATTCTTTCCCTCAGTATTTATTTTGAATTGAGCATTTTTTTTGTAGGAGTGAAGATGGAGGTCGTGTCTCTGCTGTTGGAAAAAAGAGTCGCCCAACCCACCCACCCATGAGCTTCACAATGACAGGGGAGTATCTTTATACCCACCTTATATTTGTCATCTACCTCAGGGACAATGTAGAACTTAAGTTTGGGGGAGGGTTGAAATCTTGAATTCTGTGTGTGCATGTTAGAATGATTTCCTATGGATTGTTACTTGCTCATACTTGTTGGGAGTCACTAAGAGGACTTAGCATTTCCTGTGAACGTGTGCCATGAACTTAGTTGTCACTTACTTGCTTCTGGAGAACAAGGAGTCTTACTTGTTAATTTAGGAAAGAGTAGTGTTCTTTGGTGTCCGATTTCTTGAGCTAAGGAGAGAGAACTATTTCGGTTTTGAAAAATGAGTTGAAAATTTTATATGGTTAATTTGCATAATTTGAGTAGGACTTCACTTTGTTGATGTCGATGCACAAAAAATGATCTAGGCATTAGGACTAAAAGCCTCATTGCCCAAATATCACATGCCTGACACTACATGAACCCCTAGCGAGCCAGTTTGAGCCTTATAGCCTAGTTTCTTTGTTAAAATTTTGAAGTCAGTATACCAGCCTATATGATATATCCTTTTGTTAGCCCTTCTTTTCAGTCTTTGTCACTAAAATTGAGGTGCTAGCACATCTTCGGGTAGTTACTATTGGTGGCGAGAAAAAAATGTCATAAGTTTAGATGCTTGTTATGTAATATCCAGTATATGCTTGAGAAATAAAGTGCAAAGTTGCTAAAAAAAAAGAGGCGGCCGGTTCATAGAGAAAAAGCCAAGGCAAAAAAAAACACTCAAATTAGTGCTCGAAAGAAACAAAAAAAATAGCTTAATTTGTTATGTTGAAAAATCTTAAGTTTGGGGGTGGTGAGCTGTGGAAATTTCATGCTTAATTTTTATGAAGCTTTGGGAGATGTTGTCCTATGGGATGTGCTAGTATTCTTGATTTTGGTGGAATGAGTTACTAACCAAATTTGATATCCCACCTTAACCAAAAGCCCCATTACAACCACAAATAAAGACCTTTTGATTTGTGCAAACGTATTGACATTTTGTTGATGAGTTCTGCTTTGAGTTTTGTGAAAAGACTAAATAGATTTAAAATAGAGAATAGCCTAATGAACTTCTTTTGACGATTTAGAAACGATGGTTTGAGACACTAGAGTCATTGCTTGGACTTGGATTGCTAGTTGGATAACTAGATCTTAAGGAGTCGGTTTGTGTTCATACTTTCATTCTAAGTCATATTCAAAGGAGAATGTGGAGTTAGGTTTGTTAATCTCTTGACTTAGGGAGAGTTTTTAAGACATGAATTTGAGAAATTGAATCTTGATTTGAAATGAAAACTTTTGTGCTTGATTGCTTATCTTGCTCGAGGACGAGTAAAACTTAAGTTTGGGGGTATTTGATGTAAATCAAATAATAATAATTTTACTTCAAGATTTCTCTTAATTTTTATATTAAATTATATATCAATTAATCATTAAAGTTTAATTATTATTCATTAGTTGATATATGTACATGAAAATTGGAGATAATTTAAATTTTATTTGTTTTGCATGTACAAACTTTACACGTGGCCTAGCAATTAATTAAAGAATAGAGTAGTTGAGAGTTTTGAGAAAAAAGTGGCGTGACTTTTACTTGGAAAGGAGGAAATCAAAAATAGAAGGGGAAAAAGGGGGGGGGGCAAACGCCACTTTTGGGGGAGAAAAAACTGGAGAGAGATATACATAGTCCATTGAGCAATTGAGGAGAGTAGTAATTCTGAAGGAATTCAGCGTGAGAAAGAGAGAAGATAAAGGAGAAAATTCCAGCTATCATCTACTCCAAATTTACTCCATAGTTTTTAGGGTTTTATCTTCATTTATCATTGTTCTTGGTTTAATTATGTTAGGCTAAGAATCTTGTGTTACTCCAAACACGTAGTATGACACTTTGATTTCGTGGTTTATTCTATGTTCGTTTTTATCTCATGTTCGTTATTACTACTTATTTAATTGAATGAGTTTATTACTTTAGGTGCATCTTTAGTGATAATTCTATAGTCATGATATAATGCCTCTTTAGTTTGAATTGGGATGGATTGTGGTGGTAATGAATTATCAATTGGAATTGTTTAGATGACAACTTGATAATGGATTTTGATCTTAATTGCAATTGTACTTTGAATCTCGCGCTTCCATAGGGTTCTTAGGATTATTGAATTTGGTTTAAAGAGTAAGTGTTTAGCTATTCTTTGACTAGTTGATGCTTAGCATGTTTAGTAATTGCAGGTTGAATAATTTTAAATTGTCCCGAACGTATGAGATAGTGTTGAATGCATAGGATTAATCGTGTCTTGTTTACAAGTGTTTGGAGTAACAATCGTCTTACTTGTGTTAATCTGATTTCAACTTTATTTTTCATTATTTTCAAAAAACAAATTTCAAACAAAAACCTTCATCTTTTCTGTATTTTTTTTATTTGGAGTTAAACGAACTTACCTTCCTTGTGGATCGACACCTTAAATTACTACACACGAAGCTGTACTCTTGTAGTGAAATGGTAATATTAGGGATAATTTTGTGAATTTGAGTGCATATCTATTCTGATTTAAAAAGACCTAAAATTACAAATCACCTTCAGCCTATAATCTTCAGATGTAGATCCAGCCGGTACAGGTTGGATGCCGCAGTATCTGCAAAATTCCTCCAAAAAGGCGTAAGGACACTCCTTCGAAAGGCCATAGAAATTGGACAAAACGGCCAGTACTCCTGATTTGATCGCGATGGTCCGCATCCCAAGAGTAATGGTAATGGCATGGGTGGGTCCTTCTCGTCATGAGCGTGCAGAGAGCCAATTCATGAGTCATTGTCGACGAGGGTCATCTCTGCTTTTGCTTGTTCAAGTGGTGATGGCGCGTTCTGTTCTCCTTCTTCTTCGCTGGTTAGTTGATCAGCAGCTGCTGCTGCTGCTAGCGCGGCTCTGTATCGCGTGGTAACAACACCGGCTTCTTGGACTCGCCAATGAGCGTTTGTATCTCTATATATAAGAGGATGATTCCAGTGTCCACCGCGGTGGTACCTTCTCATGAATAGAAAGAAAAACAAATGAGAAAAGAAAGAAAATAAAACTATTTACACCTATGCACTACACACAAACATAAAACAACACCATGCATCCCTGACAACGGTGCCATTTTGTAGAAATTCGAGAGACGATTTGGATTTGATCAAGTTATATAGAAGATAACCGACCGGATGGATTAGTTAGCAAATGTCGTTGCCCCTTGATCAAGGTGTTCTCGCTCTCGCTCGGCACCAACGTAATTTATAACTCCCAAACTCGCACTACTTTAACAGTAAAACGGCAAGAACGGGGTCGATTCCACAGAGAAACCGGTGTATCATCAAGTGTGTGAGTAGTGAACAGGGTTCGGCTGCTGCCACACTTTAATTTTGGGAGTTTTTAACTATTGGTTTTACCTTAGGCAGGATGTAACTAACTACTGGATCAAGGCACTGCTAACTACTGAATCAAGTAAGTGACAGGAAGAAACAAGAACCCAACTACCTAGGCATGCTACGAAAAACACAACCACTTTACCATTCATCATGATTAAACACTAGATCAAAGACTAAAAGCGAAACTGAATTGGAACAGTAAGCAAGATGACGAAAACAAAACAACTCCAATTTATACTCAAGGGCTCAGAACAGTACTGCGAACATGCGGAATGCAAAAAGATCGTTTCTTTAACTACAGAATAACACGGAATTAAACTAAGCTAACAACTTCGGAAAATAAGAAAGCGAGTAAAGCTGAGAGATTCGCGATCGGAAACTTTGAGATAACGCCGAACAGATATTGAGTATTCTGTCGCGCTCCCTTTCGGTCGCTCTCTCTCTAACTAACCATTTCTCTAACTAAGCTATTTGGAAAACTAAACTAAACTAAACTAAGCTAGAAATGGAAAGAAGAAGATAAAAGGAAGATTGCCGAAGATCCTTTTAATGGCGTCGCATCCTCTATTTATAGGCACTTCACATGATCTCCAGCTGGATAACGATTCTGGCAGAGAATATTCGCTCACGCTGTGATTGAGCGACTCATCGACTGTTGCGTGCCTTTCTTCTAGAATGCCATGCTTGATAACAGAATGATGATCACCATCCATCTCATTAGCCTCACGTGTCCTTCTTCTAGAAACCAGTGGTCCCCTGCTAATTGCTTGATCACCCCCTTTGATCAGTTCACCCAGTTTTTGGCCTTTTTGCCTTTTGTACCAACATGATAAGCTTAGTCTTGTTGCCTTGGTCAAGCGGCATTCCTGCACAATAAACACTTGCTTTGCGCGATAAACTGATCAAGTAGAATACATTTTACCCCTAAACGATGCATGAAATAGGCCTTATCAATTGGAGGTGGCTTGGTGGTAGAGGCGGCGGCGAATCGGAGTTTGGTAGAAGAAGATATGACTGTTTTACAAAGACTACACATTGTAGAGAAAAAAACGCTCGACTCTAGCATTTTTGAAACGATAACACCTGGCCAGGCGATTTGAGTGTGTCGCGAGTTAGAAAAACGTGCAGGTCGCGCATTTTTTCTGAGCCAAGAATTGCCAAATCGGGAAAAATGCGTTTGGGCATATTTTCAAGCCCTAGCTATTTAAATAGCTAGGGCATGACTCCCAAAAGAGTTTGGACAACTACAGGTGCAATTTGGAAAAAGATTTGAAGCCTTGAGCCATTTTTCGAGGAGAATTGAAGATCGAGAGATCCAATCCACCTTGAACTGACCCCAAATGGTAGATTTTATAGTTTTTATCATGTTATCTTTCGAAATGGTAGGCTACAACTTTTTGATTGTTCTTAGCAAGTTAGGGATATTTTGAAACATGGATTCCGAAGATATATTGAATGTTTTGATGCATTTGGTTCTATTTATGTGCCTAGGTAACAAAATATGGTTTAACTAGGGACAAGAAGCATAAATAAATAGAAAATCTTATATTAAACCTGTAGGAGTTGATTGAGGATGGGTCTTTGGTATCGAATGTGCTTAAAAGCTTATCCCGAGCCTACTATGCGTCTTGTAGGGGTGAGGGGTAGGTGAGTCAAGCTTGGTGTTGTGCGGTTGTTTGTCTATTCTGGTTGTTATTTTGTTGGATTCACTAATAAATTGTCTAACAAATCAGTTGTAAGTCTAATGAAGTGATTGTATATAGTTTAATTTAAAGAATAACCAAACAACGTTTCAATTTTCATTCAAAATATATCATTTCTTACGACTCAGAATATCATTTATGATTTAAACAACACTACAATACATTATCATTTTAGTTAGCACGTTCATCAGGTTGGAGTTGCACCTATATCTTTGTTCCATCGGCAGCAACAAACTTGTTCATGATCTCCATTGGCCTACACATAGCTCGCAAAGGCTCCAACTTAGGCATAGTTAGCCCATCTCCTTCCCCCAAATCTACCTCCTCCAAACCCACTCTTTCCCACTCAAAGCATTGCACCATCGCCGCCAACGCCAGCCCCACAAGCCGTTGAGCTAGCCCCACCCCGGGGCACGCATCAACTTATGCGCTTCGATTTCTACCCCCTCGAACCTCTCGGGCTTGAAGCTAGCGGCGTCCTCCCACAAGCCGGGGTCCCTGTGTATCGCCCATGCGTTGATGAATACGAGAGTGCCACTTGGGATGTCGTATCCCCCGACTTTGCAGTCAGAGGACGACATGTGGGGCACGAGCAGTGGTGCCGCCGAGAAGAGCCGGAAGGTCTCCATGATAATGTTGTGGAGGTAGGGCAAGTTGGATAGGTCTTCTTCAACTACTAATCGGTTGTGTCCGATTTTGGTTTCAAGTTCTTCTCTGGCCTTTTTAAGGATGTGAGGGTGGTTGAGAAGAAGAGACATTGCCCATTCTATAGTGATAGCGGATGTATCCGTCCCACCAAAAAGTAGGCTATGTTACAATAAATAAATTAAAATTAAAATTGCATTGTTTGATACACAGCAGAGAAATAATATGAGATTTCATACAGGAAATTTCTACATTATTTTGATTTCATATACTCCCTATAACCTTATAGGGTAGTAATAAAATGCAAACTCTAAATATTATACAAACTCCAAACTATAATCTGCACCGTTAAAAAATGTCAACAAATGACAAAATAATAGCAACAAAAAATGTGTGTTGACATTTTTTGTTACTATTATTTTGTCATAAATAACATTTTCTAACGGTTCAGATCATAGTTTGGAGTTTGTACGAATATTTGATATTTTCATTTGATTACTATCCCCTCCCTTATAAAACTATCCAAAGATTATATCTATGAACTACATATTTAAAAAGAATCTTATAAACATTTTGAAACCCTCAAGTATTACTATTTAGAAATTATAAAAAAAACATGAGAATTTAGAAAAATACATGAAAATATAAACTAAAATATCTTTCATATAATCGATCCTAACCCAATCTATTTGTAACACGGTGCCCCGGTCAGTTTTGAGTTAGTAATTTTCACTTTGAAATATTACTCGAAATATATATTCTACAACTTGCCTATTCACCTCTTTATTAATCTATTTGAACCAGTACATCGTTTAGATAAAATTGATATTTTAATGAGAATATCTAATGCCAAGGGATAAGTCTTAGATCGAGACGTTTAGTACCATAGACGCAAAATATCTGTACTATAATTTATTACAACTAATACCATCTCAAGGACATAGGTAAATGAAGAAATAATGTTATATAATAAATATATATTTTTTTCATTGAAATCATTATCTAATTAGGGGATGAGTATATATTTTTTCATTTTGAAGAGGCATTTTATCTCTCCATCAGTAGAGAGGTAAATTCTTATAACTATCATATTTATCTTTTTTTTCATGAAAAATCATTCTTTAAAAGGGAAGGTTTTTGAGAAGTCAATACTATATTTTATGTTTTTAATGTGTTTTGTACTATTATTTTTTTTTTAAAGTTATTTACATTTTTATATACTATTTTCATTTGGAATGTATTAGTTTTTGAAATGATATATTTTACTTTTTGATATGGTAAATAGATGATATACCTCTTTTATCTACAATTTTTTTGGAAATATTGTAAAGATAGAAGTTTCTATTTTTATAAAACGGATCAAATCGACAAAAATAGTCTATTAACATATAACAAAGAAAGTACGTAGAGTTTAGAGAATTAAATTATAAATAATAATATAAAAGAAAGAATAAAGTATATTATAAAAGAGAAATCAATAATAAAATAGACTAAAATATAGATAAAAATAAAATGTGAAAAATGACGATAACAAAAGGAGAAAAAAGAGTGATAATTAATTATTACGAAAAAATAAAATGGCCACTTCAAACGTATTTGTTTCTCAAAATAAATTATAGATTAGACTAGTATTAGTTCAATCTTGCTGTACTATATTTGTTTCTCAAAATAAATTACAGAGTAATTGTAGTACATTGTTTATAGATAATTAGAATTTTGAAGTATTTTACATTGTAAATGAATTTCTTTATTTTAAATATTTAATTAAAATATTTTAACAAATTACATAAGGTCATCCGCAATTGCGCCAAGCGCGCCGCCTAGCCGAGCGCCGGCGCTAGGCGGTCCATTGCAACCGCCTAGCGGATTTCGGAATTAAAAACCGCCGAGCCCTCGGCGGTGCGCTGGGCGATCCGCTCGGCGCTATTGCAGCGCCCGGATCGCCTAGCGCACAGCCGAGCGGAAATTTTTTTTTTCGAAACCCTATATATACACGGTTTGCACGTCATATTCATTCGCACCACTTGTTTTAACGAGTACTCTCTCTATCTTACTTTCTGCACAAGATCAACACCGAGAAATGGAGAACACCAACGAAGGTATTCCAGTGACGAGCGGGTCTCAAACTCTCCCGGTACCCGTGGGAGGTGGATGGGGTCCGATGGCAGGGTACTACAACATGTACTCGTGGCAGGACATGATGCCCGGGATGGCAGCCGGGGGGAATATGCCCGGAATGGCAGCTGGGGGGAGTATGCCGGCGTGGCAGGGGGTACCGGGGATGCAACCCGGTATGCAGATGATGCCGGGGTGGGCGCCCGGGATGCAGATGATGCCGCGGGGAGGGGGGAGGGGGGACCGCTATGCAGCACCCGACAGGTGGGGTACCGGCGGCGCAGGGGACGCCGGGGGGAGAGGGACGTCTATCGACCCAGTTTTGATTTTTCGACTGCTTCTTCGCACACATCGACCCCAACGGATGCGCAGTTCACGTAATTTGATGCTTGTTCCTTAGAGGAGTTGGGGTTTGATATTCTCGGAGTTCCGGAAACTCCCGTTCAAACGGGGGGAGTAGTGCAGGGTCGTGGCGCCCCAAAGAAGAAGGGCAAGGGGAAGAAGGTCGACGAGTCGTCGCAGCCGGGTGAGGACGACTGCTCGGTACGGAGGAGGTGGACGGATGAGGAGAACGTCGCGCTGTCCAAGGCGTGGGTGAGTGTTTGTGACGATCCTCTCGTTTCGAACAACCAGAGGATCGTCAACTTGTGGGGCAAGATAGCAGCAGCCTACCAGACATTTTGCCCGGAGGGGGGGCCACGCACCGTGGGGATTGCCGGAAGGGGTGGGACCGAATCAGGGCTGCTGTCTCCCGATTTTTGGGGTTGTACGCCAACGCCCTCCGCATACAAAGCAGTGGCCAAACGGAGGAAAACTGCAGGAGGATAGCAGAGAAAGCCATCCCCCAGAAAGGGTTGTATAAGGATTTCACCTACTGGAACTGCTATGTTGTGTTGAACGACTCCGAGAAGTTCCGAGTAGGTGTCGACGCTGGCTGGCCGAAGAAGCAACGACTGAACTATACCAGTGATTACAGCAGCAGCAGCAGCAGTGGTTCCCACGACCTCCCCGAGACGGCCCAGGAGGTCCTGACCCCTCGTTCGTACCCTCGCCGAACTCACCCGGTTGGGCACAAGCGGGCTCAACGGGAGGTGAGGGGGGCAGCCGGGGGTTCACAGGAGGTCAAGTCGGCATCCCCCCTTGGCCAATCCATAGCGGATCTCAAATTCTTCGCGCGTCAACAAACGCGCAATCAGATGGTCAAGACGATGGCCGAATGGCGGGCGGCGGTGGACCCCGTGGAGAAGAGTTTGCTTCAAACTCTTCTCATGAGCATACAGGACGAGTTGGAGGCGGCACGGAGGGAGACCGGCGGGAGTAGAGGCGGCGGCGACGGTGGCGACGGAGGCGGAGGCCAGGGTGACGACAGCGACGGAGGAGACGACGACGGAGGCAATGAGTGAATTATTGTACTTTTTTTTTAATTATTGTACTTTTTTTAAATTATTGTACTTTTTAAATTTTAATAGTATTATTAATGTTTCTCGTATATGTCTCGTAAATTAAATTCTGTATATTGTGTGATTGTTAATTATTTCATTTTATATAATTGTTATTAGTGATGTGGCTAGTGATGTGACTAGGCTATGATTGGGCTATTTGCTTGTTTTGATGATGTGGCGGGAGGATTTTTAGTGTTGATGATATGGCAGGAGGATTTTTAGTGTTGATGATGTGGCAGAGGAGTTTTTGGCTAGGCTATGACTGGGCTATTCCCATTGTGGATGGCCTAATAACCCTTTGCAATCATTTAAGTAAAAGATGTTTTTTTTACAAATTGATAGTTGCATAGTTATCGAACGATCAATATTCTCATCCCACAAATTACAAATATTACATTTTAGGATTAAAAATGCGAACAAGTTGGTAAGAAATCCTCTTAGAAATATAGTCTGCCCATCTGACTATTTGAATGCTCCAATCTTGATCTTTATTATAGTAATGGATACATGTGTTTTTTACATTAATCCGTTACATTAGCAGTGGCGACTTTATACAGCATATTCACAAATAAATGATATTTTTCATTATTCATAGATTGTATGAATAAAAATTTTAAATGCCTTTAATGATATCTTTGAAATATAGTAAGGGGCTATTTAGTAAAACTAATTTGATAAATGATAAATTCAATCTAACCAAAATCAATAAAATTAAATATAAAATTTACAGATATTATGTACATATAATTAATTATACAATTATGTACAATTATTTTTATGTCATTATTAACAAGCCCGGAAATTATTGATTTTAAAACTTTACTATATGATTTGGTCTTTATTCTATTACTCCCTCTGTCCCGAGTAAAAATTCCATAGTAGTACATCCATACCAAGTTGGCATAGTGAGTTGGTGTACCTCACCAATAACTGATTGACAAATGAAAATAAAAAAATGGTACATATGCCACATCAATTAAACACCAATTCAATAAAAATAATTGCACAAAATAGACATTTATTAATTATGCAAATTGAGATTATATTACTACTATTAAATATGGAAATTATCATCACAAAATATTAGAAGAAGCGCGTAATATATATGCATATTGACCTTAATCATACTGTATTACATTACTTTTCATGCCAAGAAAAAAAATTATATTAAAACTCTTTCTTGATAGTACTATTTTGAGATTTTATGAATTAGACCTTTTTTTCTTATTTTGTATTTATATAGTATAAACAAAAACTTTACACAAATAAAAATTATGACTATAACTTATCATTCGTTAGTATATTAAGAAATCCATTATAATTTTCAATATCTTCTTATTATCATGTAAAAAATTTCATGAAATTTTTAAAATAAGAAAATAAAAAATCAAACTGAAAATTATTAGTTTTATTTTAAATAGAATAGCTTGATGATTGCCGAAAAGTTTAGTTACATCAAAATAGTACTACTATCAAAGAGTTAATATGATTTTTTTTCTTGGCATGAAAAATAATGTATAAATAATTTTTATGTTTAAAATATTAAGTACTTACATTAATAGGTCAATATACATATATATTGTAATTATATTGCACGCCTATTTTATGATGATATTTTCCAATTTAATAGTAGTAATATAATGCCACTTTCCATTAATAATACATGTCTATTTTGTGCAATTAGATTTATTGAATTGATATTCATTTGATGTGGCATGTGGGCGTCCATTTGTCAATGAGTTAATGGTGAGGTACACCAACTCACCATGCCAACTTGGTATAGATGGACTATGGATTTTTTATTCGTCCGTCCCATGTTATTTGCACTGTTTCATTTCGGCTTGTCACAAACTACTTACACTATTTCTAGTTAAAGTTAGAATTAATGTATTTAATTAATATGTTAGATTAAGTTAATAGCTCTTTTATTAGTTGATGTCTCATCATATTTAAAATTCTAATTTAATTATACTAAAAAATCAATCTCAAATCTACGGCCTAAAATAAAAAGTGCGAGTAACATGAGATCATGAAAGGAGTATTAATTAGCCTAACAACTGTATTTATTACATGAACTTTACAAATAATTTGGACGCCGAATGTTTTCCACAAATTTCACCATTCCAATATCTTTCGTAAACATTACTAAATGTCTAAATCATATGCCTTATTTCTGTCCTAAAGCCATATGTTAATCTTTTCATTTCCTAAAAATAGAAACTATTTCTATTTAGTCCGTATATTTAAAATAGAAACATTCCATTTGAAATTTTTTTCTTTATGAAGCGAGACTCATTTTTCACTAACACATTTTTTCTTTTTATTTCTTTTATTTTTATCAATTTTGTATTAAAACCCGTGTCCCTTTAAAAGTTTCTATTTTTAGGAAATTGAGGGACTATATTATACTATTGTATCTTTAGTTATTTTTTGGCAAGATCTTTTTTCAATAATTTATTATATATGTATTTTTTTATTTTGAACTTAAGTTATACTTCATTTTATGATAGAGAAATAAAGTTTTTACCAATAATATTTATATTTTAGTTTGAATCTTTTAATTAAGAAGTTTAAATGTGGAATTGGTTTATTGTTAAGTGCTACTACTATTTTGCATTCTCCTAACAAATTAAATATATAATCCTCAACATATAAGTAAAGAAAGCCATTATTACTAAGCTAAAAAAATTTGAATTGCAAAAGGGGTTAACATATTTCACCTAACTCATAAAATCAATTATTCAGAAGAGATATACATAAATAATTAAAAATCAAAATGATATATTTCATACCTTATATAAGCACCATCTGTAACCCTCATTTTCGTTTAATGCATGTTTAGCACGTTTGATTTATTTTAAATATTTGGTTTAATTAAATCAAATTAAAAATTATTAAAATTTTTAATTATACATTTTTTAAAATTAAAACTCGATTAATTTATTTTCTCTATAAATTTAAATAAATTAATAAGCTGACAAATCCAGCTTATATTTTTCTGAGAATTGTTTAAAATTTCACCCTACATTCATAAACTTTTATTAATATCGCAGGAAGAACTTTTGAACTTTTAAATTTTTATTTTTTGTTTAAAATACCCTCCAACCCTTAAAGAGGCATTTTAGTCTATTGTGATGAGATTAACTGCCACAATTTCATTTTCTGAATTTATAGAGGAATAAAATAAAATTTGTGTAATATAAATCATTCCTATAATATAAGGACAATATAATTTTTTTGAATTTTATTTAAAAAATTCAAAATATATTTAAATAAAATATTTTTTTGAATTTCCATTTCGTAAGTAGAGCTAATGGGCTGGGGAGTAATTTGGACTAAAAAAAGTTTAAAAAGTGCAAAAGTTGTTTAGTGATATTTTTAAAGTTTGAGTAATGCGTTTGATACCATGATACGAATCTTTAGTTTTAGTTGTTTAATTTGTTTAGATATTTTAGAGATTATCATCTTTTTTGTATCCACACATATTATAAATATGTGTGGAGTCTTCCATAATATTTAGTCAATGAATGTATGAATTAATACTTTGGCTCAATTAATTGTTCTTCAAGAAACAACCCCCCAAGGCTGCCGACGAGAGACTCTCGCGCTCAGCCACCACGCATTGGGCGCTCGACAACGTCGGCTTCGTTTCTTGATCGTCGTTTCTTGATCGAGACTGAAATATACACGTTGAGGAAGCGATTCCTTAACAACTGGTGCCTTCATTGAGAGTTGACCCTCCCACCATCTCGAACCGAAGCTACACCGCTGCCCGACGGAAAACATTCTGCGCACAGCAACTGCTTTGGTTGTCGAATCCCGCCTGTCCGCCGAGCTCTAGCCGCAGGACAACACTACTTCTGCAACGCCCGACGGGAAGGATTCCCGCGTGCCGCGTCAAAGTCAGACGATCATCAACCACCACAGCCACGCCTCAGTCCGTCAACATGTCATACGACTACGCCGGCTATCGCCGTCGTCAATACGACTTCCCTCAGGCCACACAGCCATTCCGTCCCTACCAGCCGGCCCAACCTCGCCGTGTAACCAGTTGGGACCCTCCGAGCAGCCGGGTGGAAGTACTCCATCCGCCGTCGTGGCCTGATCCAGAATCACCCTACGTCTCACACCACTTGGATCCACCTGATCGTCGCCCACGGCCGAGATACCAGCCCATCGGGTACCGCGATCGGGCGCAAGACGCTTGGCCCCGACACCACGGTGGCTACATCGAGAGGGGTGGCCACCTATCTGATCGCGGAGATCATCAGACCCAATTAGGGTTTGATCGCTACCCGACAACCGCAATGCAGCGGCACCGCCCAACGTACTGGGACCCACCGGCGCAACAGCAGGACCACCAGCCCCGCTACTCCACCGAAAAGCCAACGCGGGACCTGTACAGTCAGTCCGCACGTGTGACCAGTCAAACTCCGGAGCAGCCACGCCTGCCGCTAATACGAGTCTCCCAGGCGGAGAAGTCAGAACGGTCCAGGTTGGGTCTCTGCTGGCACTGTCCCGAGAAATGGGTGATGGGACATGTGTGTAAACAACGCATTCTCTGTTATGCGAATGATGGGGAGGAGTTTGAGGAGAACATTCAAGATGAGAATTTAGCCGAAGAGAAAACTGATAATACTCCCACGATGTTCCCCATGACATTACCAATGTTCACAATGATGGCGTTCCTCTTGATGTTCAAAACAACGAGTCCCCTGGAGAGTTCCT
Organism: Salvia splendens; assembly: GCF_004379255.2. Lineage (NCBI taxonomy): Eukaryota > Viridiplantae > Streptophyta > Magnoliopsida > Lamiales > Lamiaceae > Salvia > Salvia splendens. The sequence continues at coordinate 341,771 of NW_024599664.1, forward strand.
CAAGAACAAAGGGATTGTCAAGAACGACAGTGAGCCACCGCAAGTGCTCGTTGGGGTATATGATGAGAAGATTGGTGAAAAGGAGGAGACATTGCTAGAAGATAAAGAGGAGGATGGTTCTATTGGTGAAGTGGAGAAGATAAACGCCTCACTCAATGTTGTTCAAGTGTCATCCAAAAATGTTGTTGGAAATTGTTGGGGCAAGAAAGGAGATGGTGCTTACACCGATTTGCCCGTAATTGCTTGTGTCTATGTGGATTTGAATGTCGGTGATGTTCCAAGTATGAATCATCGATCAACATCGCTCGACAAAGATGCAAGGTTGATCCCTCCGAGTAATGACAGGCCATGCTTGGGCATTCTGGGAGGCGTGGACAAGCTTTTCGATTTGGCAAGGAATTTTTCCGACAAAGTTGGGTCTCCTTTGTTGATTTTTTATGGAAGTGAAGAAGGGAGACGTTCATCTGTTCGGTGTGTGTTTGATCCAGGAGGAGTTGCCTCGCTGAAGCTTCTGCTTTCAACTCTCCTTTTTGCTTCGTGGTTCCCACCTTGAGGACAAGGTGGATTTTAACCGTGGGGGAGTTGATACGAACCTCTATTATTATTATTTAGTTTAGATATTATAGGGATTTAGCATATCTTTTTCTATATCTTTGTTTTCTTGTTCATTAAGTCAGTAGCATTATAAATATGATAGACTGTTATCTTTTTTATTCATTCAATCAATTAATAAAATCATTATCGTTTGCCCACTTGTGGAGTATCAAGTATCCAAAATTATCTATCGCTGCCGACAAGATTCATTCTTGCGCCCAGCTCTATCTCCGAAGATCACGGCCGACCCAAGACTTGGGCGCCGGATTAATCAATGGATTTAAACTCTCAACGCTGCCGACGGAGACTCCTCCGCGCCAGCCCTATCATTTGTCCGCCGACCCTTAAACGAGGGCGCCGGAATGATGGTGTTATAGTTGTGAATTCGGACGGAATTCACCGTTAGGAGCAGGAGGCTCTTAACAACTGGTGTTTTCATCCCGAGCTCATCCTCCGCAGCACCACCATCACCTGCCGCCTCTCTCTTCCACTCCAAAAGTTTTTCCTAGGAGGATACGGTCCATCAGAAACAACCTCCTTAATCTGGGTAGACTCAAGCTTCTCCTCAATCTCCTTCCAATCTTGGCCATTCTCCTTCAACACCTCTTCTCTTGGCCTCGCCTGGCCGAACGGATTGCTCCCTGCCGGCCTCACGGTAACAGCAACTAGAGAAGCAATCTCAGCCTTAGGCTTCTCCGGAGCAGTAATCTTAATCACGGGTAGTGTTCTAGGCTGCAAATTCAATCTAGGACTACTGTTAGCACTCACCTCCTCATCATTGTGATCTCACTATGGACGATCTAGCGCCGCCGACCGGCCTCCTTACCGGAGGCAACGCACAGGAGATAGTGGGCGATCAGAACCCTAGGTTAACGCTGGGTGGCCGCCGTGGCGATGGCCCGCAGAAATCGCGGCGCGATGAACTGGAGTCCAGCTCTGCACCGCGGGATGTCACTGGGGCGTTCAACCCTGTTCATTCGGGGTTGGACAAGATTTTGGCACGATTCGATCAATTGGAGTTCAGAATCAATAAGTTAGAGGCTCCGCGAATGATTGATCCGGATCCACCCTATTTCTCGGATGACGGGGACTTGGACGGGCAGCGCTCCCAGCGCGACGGGTGGACTGCCGACGAGAATGTTCCATGTACCTTCAACCACGGCCGGCATGACCGTGGTGGGGATATCCGACGCCGGCGTGGAGCTGCCCGCGATATACGCAGTCGAGGGGGCCGTTTTCCGCAGTTCGGCACGGCGGCTGCCCCCTATCGTTCGCACCAGGGGACTCTGCATCGTTCTAGTTGGGATAGGCAGCCTGATCGGTACACTCAGGAGTTTGATAGGGGCTTTCGGGGGTACCGACAACCTACATCGTGGGACCCCCCCATCAACCGCCCCTCCTGTTGGGATCCTCCCGGTAACCGACCAATACCGAGCTTCCAGCCCTATGACCCACCACGGTCATGGCAGCCCTCTTGTTGGGAACCACCGCCTCACCGTGCATCGCAAGGATACTCGGATTATGATCAGCCACCACCGTGTCTGCCTAGTTGTTGGGATACACCTAGGCGACAAACCGATCACTTCCGGCAGCAGCGCAGCCCACGCCCGAGCACACAACCTCTGCACCCTGAAATCATGGGGTTTGAAGAAAAGATGGAGGAATTTGATCAAGTATCAGAAAAAACAGAGACAACAGAGGAATATGATCAAGAATCAGTGAAAACAGAGGATTTTGAACAAGAATCAAACTTCTCCTCGCCCTTTTACTTAAAATTGTTGAATCCTTCTTTCTCTGTTAATCAAGAGAGTTCATCAGAAATGGAAAAGATTGTTTCTTTTGAAGGTGTTTGTGGCGAAAAAGAAGAGCAGGATTTCCGAGCGGAAGGGAAGATGGTGGATGAAGAATTTTGCTATGAAATCGAATTGATTTCCGGCAGCCATTCTTCAAGCCTTGATCGAGAATCGGATGCTCATCAGGAAATGGAAAAAAATAATTCCTCGAACTGGATGGGTAGTTTTCTTGATGAGGCTGATGAATCAAAATCATCTCTATTAGATGCTGATAATCATGAAAATAAGGCCACTTTTGATGATGAGGAGTTCATAGAGATGGAGCCTCAATCGGTGAAGCTGAGTGATGATTTGGATTTGGATTTGGATTTGTATTTGGAGGGAGAGAGTGATTCATCTTCATCACAATCATGTGTTGATGCAAATAATAGTTCACAACAGAAGTGTTGGGATTCAGATGATGAAGATGAAGATGATGGAGTAGATGTTTTGTCCCAACACCAGAATTTGGTGCAGCAGATGAAGATGGAGCTTAAAAGCTGCAGAATCAGAGGCCTTCCAACGATATCCGAGGACTCGGAAACTCCCAAGATGATTGAAGATTTGAGGCCTCTTGAAATCGATCACAAGATTGGGTTCAAGGATGTGAACGATGGAATCCAGATATTCTACAAGAGCTATACAAACGAAATGAGAAAACATGACATCTTGAATCACCGGGCATCACATGCTGCTATTTGTTTCTTGCAACTGAAGGAAACTAAGCCATTCACAGCAGGCAAAACAAGGGTTGACTCTGGTTTGCCGAGATTCTTGGCTGGGAAAGGGCGCCGAGATTTGGAGGTGGTGTATGTAGTCGCGTTCGATCCAGGAGGGAAAGTCTCAATGCTTATGTTATCATCAACTTAGTCAGTTGTTCCATGGTTCCCACCTTGGGGACAAGGTGGATTTTAATCGTGGAGGAGTTGATATGAATCTTTAGTTTTAGTTGTTTAATTTGTTTAGATATTTTAGAGATTATCATCTTTTTTGTATCCACACATATTATAAATATGTGTGGAGTCTTCCATAATATTTAGTCAATGAATATATGAATTAATACTTTGGCTCAATTAATTGTTCTTCAAGAAACAACCCCCAAGGCTGCCGACGAGAGACTCTCGCGCTCAGCCACCACTTCGCCGGACTAGTCGCCGACCCAAACGCATTGGGCGCTCGACAACGTCGGCTTCGTTTCTTGATCGTCGTTTCTTGATCGAGACTGAAATATACACGTTGAGGAAGCGATTCCTTAACATACCAATCCAATGTTTATGTATGAATAATGTAATTCACTTTTTATATAATGCAAAAGTTTTTCTAGTGATATTATATCAAAGTTTAGAGATGTGTAACAATATTTCATAGAATGAATACCGTAAAGGAGAATATGACAAAGTATTAAGGACAAAATATAGTTAGTTGATGGCTATATCTTAAATTTAACAATTTCCCATGATGTGCAGTTGATGGCTTGTAGATGTTCTTTAATTTATCTTGCTTAATTTGATTTTGAATTTACAAATGCCCAAGGTAATTGATGGGGTACGAACTAAACCCTAATGGCAAGCCCAATAACAGTGACGGCCCATCAGCCCAGAGCCCAAGAAAGAGTATCTGTTCGGCACCAAAGAGTTCGGCACGACCAAAGAGTTCGGACTCAGCCTACAGCTCGGTAAAAGCCGACCAGTCAAGCTCTCCTCTCAGATCGGCAAGAGCTGATCGGTAAAGTCCAGCAGTTCGGTCTCAGCATTCGACCGAACTAGGAGTTAGTGGACTCATGAAAGGCCTCCACGACTTCCACTATACCCACGATCTATTTAGTGGTACGAAGCAGTTATTGAGCAGTTATTGCTCACCCACGATCTTGTTAGTGGGGCTGCAAACCACGATCCTAGTTCAAGGTACAAATAGAACTTAGATCAGGTAGAAGGTTAAGCTCTCTAGAGATAAAATATCATATAGCAAGTCTGTGTTGTAAGCTGTAATCCCAGATCAAGCAATACAATCTTGCCCTCCCTTCTTCCCGTGGACGTAGATTTACTTCAGTAAATCGAACCACGTAAATTCTTTGTGTCGTAGTCTTTATTCTCTACCAGCATTTACTAACATCAGAAATTCGCGGATCCATCACTGGCGCCGTCTGTGGGAAACAGAGAACAAAATTTGTGATAAAGCGAATTTTTGATCCATTTTTTCCACCCAAAAAATGCATACCAGATCGCAGAGTACCCGTATTCCTGCCCGTGAGAACCAGGAGGAAGCCAATCCATCCCATAGGTCTGGAAAACAGCCTAGGGATAAATCCACCACCAGTTCTCATGGCGAAGGAACAAGCCGCTCCAAAAATCGTCCCACTGAGTCTTCCCAGCAGCCCGATTTGAATGAGGCTGTCAAGCAGTTTTTGGCGGCGAAGCAGGAGGAATTCTTAACCTTCCTGCAAAAAAGCCAAAAGCAGCCGGAGACGAAAACGACGGATTCTCCTTCTCCCTCCGCACAAGAAAGTCACTACCGCAGTAGTGTTGCATCTCCCAGGAGAAAGAATCCCCGTCCCCAACATGTTCCAGTTCCTCCTCGGTACCGGAATCACAGGAGAACTCAATCTCCTCCATACCGACGAGATATCGGATTCGCCGTGTACGGAGCACTGAAGACTCCGTTCTCGGACGACATCACCCGAACTCCCCTACCACAGAACTACCGAACTCCGTCGATGACTTACGACGGGCTCGTGGACCCTCACGATTTCTTGGGGCGCTATCAATATAACATGGCGAACCAGGGTCTCAACGAGGTCCACATGTGCAAGCTGTTTCCCGAGCTGCTCATCGGGAACGCGAGAAGGTGGTTCGATAGCCTCCCCCAGGGCAGCATCAGATCTTACCGAGATCTAATGGATGCCTTCCACAGGAGGTTCTTTCAGAAAGCGGAAGCCCGAATCACTTCGGCTCAGCTGCTTTCCATTCGTCAAGGTCGCGACGAAAAAATCAGCGACTTTATGACAAGATTCCACAAGGAATGCCTGCAAGTAGACGATCTCAACGATCTGCTTGTCATCTCGGCATTCCAAAATGGAATCCTGCCCGGAGCTCTCTACAGGAAACTCGTTGAGTGCGGTCCGCAGACAGCTCAGGAAATGTGGGACATTGCGGACCAGTACTCCCGGGCCGATGAGGCAGACCGTCGCAAACGGTCGTTAGACAGCTCATCGACCCGAGGAGACAGAAGGAAGCCCGATCATAGCGATCAGGGGCATCCTCGCCGGACTCCATTTGAAAGAATTCAAAGGGCTCCGGTGCAAGACAGATTGGGACCCCGTCTCAATCCCGAGAAGCCGCCCGCTCAGTTCGTACCGCTGAACAAGCCGAGAGCGGAAATTTTCGAACTGCACTCTGACCTATTCGAAAAGCCAAAGCGGATGACGAAATCAGCCGCGCGCCGACCACAGGATAGCTACTGCTCCTACCATCAAGACCACGGTCACGATACTGAGGAGTGCAGAAACTTGGCTGCAGGTATCGATGTTCTTGTGAAGGCAGGGACATTGAAAAAATACCAAAGCAAGCAGCCAAAGAAGAATAAGAAGCAGAGTGGTGCGAAATGCGCTCCTCAGGATCCGAAAAGGCAGCCGGATCCCGAAGACGATGACGAGCCGCAATATGATGGAGTAATCCAGACTATTGACGCTCTCCCTGCCGGGAAGACCAAGTCGTCCCTAAAGTCAGAGCGCAGAGGCTCCAATCGAGAGGAGCCAACGCATAAAAGGCTGAAGCAGGACGAAGTGATTACGTTCTCGGATGCTGATCCCGTCCCGGCCATCTCTCCTCACCAAGACGCCATTGTCATCCAAGCCGGAGTGGCAAACAAACTGATCCACAGGGTGTTTGTGGATACAGGAGCGTCGGTTAGCATTCTTTTTAAAGAGTGCTTTGACAAACTAGAAGTGGACCCAGCTCGGCTCAGTCCGGCTCCGCTTCCCCTGAAGAGCTTCGCCCAGGAGGACACCCGCCCTGAAGGTATTATCAGCCTTCCGATCACGGTGGGGAAAGCGCCTACTAGCTCCAGTACGATGATTGAGTTTTTCGTGGTGAAAGCTCGGTCCCCGTACAACATCATCCTGGGAAGAGACTGGCTCAACACAGTTCGGGCCGTTTGCTCCACTTATCACCTCACCATCAAGATCCCTACTAAAGGAGGGATAGCGGTCATCCGAGGTGACCAAAAGAGAGCAAAGGAATGTCTGCAAATTGCGCTTAGAAGTGCCGAGCAGTCAGATCGGCACCACCAAGCATAGCAATCACAGCAGCCGGAGTCAGAGGCGATGACCGAAGTCATACCGGAGCCGAACTCGATGACAGTTCAGCTGTACGAAGACGATCCATCCAGAACGGTTAAGATCGGCTTCGCGGGAACGCCCCTACTTCGGGAAAAAACCATCCAGCTCCTCAAGGAGTATAAAGACGTCTTTGCATGGTCTCCGTTGGACATGACCGGAGTGCCCCCCGAGGTAATCACTCATCGGTTAAATATTGATCCTTCAGTCCGGCCGATAAAACAGAAGCAAAGACTCTTTGCGGCAGAACGAAGTCAAGTCATCCATGACGAAGTCCGTCAATTATTGAAGGCGGATGTGTTATTCGAAGTGAAGTATCCTTCGTGGGTGGCCAATCCTGTCATGATCAAGAAAAAGGAAGGAGGATGGCGGATGTGCATAGATTTCACCGATCTAAATAAGCACTGTCCCAAAGATTGCTATCCCCTTCCGAACATAGATAAAAAAGTAGAAGCTTTGATAGGCTTTGAAATTTTTTGTTTTCTTGATCTGTACAAAGGATACCATCAAGTTTTAATGGATGAGATTGACGCTTCAAAAACGGCCTTCATTACTGATTTCGGCATTTTCGCTTATAAAAAGATGCCATTCGGTTTAAAGAATGCCGGAGCCACTTATCAAAGGATGGTAGACAAGCTTTTTCGGCACCTGATTGGAAAGGAGGTCGAAGTGTATGTTGACGATATAGTCGTCAAAAGCAAAAGCACTTCGGAGTACGAGCACAACCTCAAGTCCACTCTCAACGTGCTCAAGAAAGCCAACCTCAAACTTAATCCCCAAAAGTGTACCTTTTTGGTAGATTCGGGAAAGTTTCTGGGTTGTTGGGTTTCAAAGGACGGACTCAAGGCAAACCCCTCAAAAGTTCAAGTTGTTCAAAACATGGCGATGCCGAAGTCCATACATGACGTGCAAAGGCTAACCGGATGTCTAGCCGCACTGAATCGATTCCTTTCTCAAGCAGCCGAAAAGCAACTGCCGTTCTTCACGGTGTTGAAAAAGGCACCAAAGTTCGAGTGGGGAGCCGAGCAGAAAAAGGCCTTTGACGAGCTCAAAAGTTATCTAGCCGAGCTTCCTATTCTCTCTGCTCCAACCGAAGCCGAAGTAATATTCTTATACTTAGCGGCATCGGATCAAACCATCAGCGCGGTGCTTGTATGAGAAGAAGGCCTAAAGCAGCTTCCCATCTATTTTACAAGCCGAGCATTAAGAGGTCCAGAAACTAGGTATCAACCTCTGGAAAAGATTGCTCTAGCATTAGTAAATGCAGCAAGGAGACTGCGGCCATACTTCTATGCTCACAAGGTATGCGTCTTAACTGATCTGCCACTTCGGCAAGTGTTGACCAAACCAGAAGCATCAGGCAGAATCGCCAAGTGGGCTATAGAGTTGGGAGAGCACACAATTGAATATCTACCTCGGAAAGCCATCAAGGGACAAGCCTTGGCAGATTTTCTTGCAGAAGCAAAGTTCGATCAAGCAATTCCTGTTATTGCCGAACAGAAGAATTCTGCCAATGCCGAACTAGCACAGCCCTTGGAATCCGAAGTAGAGCCGCCGGACTGCTGGAGCGGATTCGTAGATGGAGCTTCAAACAAGATGGGAAGTGGAGCTGGTATTCTACTTGTCGCTCCCGACGGACACGAGGTAACCTACTCACTTCGGTTCCTATTCCCCACTACTAATAATGAAGCCGAGTACGAAGCCCTCCTGGCCGGACTCCAGTTAGCGCAAAGTCTGCTCGTCAAATCTCTCAAAGTCCATTGTGATTCACAAGTCATAGTAAATCACATGTTGGGTACAAGTGAAGCCCGTGACGAGAGAATGAAGAAGTATTTGGACAAAGCGCAAATCATCAGCCGAAGTTTCTCCTATTTTCGGATAATCCGCATTCCCAGAGCGGAAAATAGCCGAGCAGATACCTTAAGTAAGTTGGCCTCAGATCCGAGCTCAAAGGCGGAAGAATTAATGCACCGAAGCATTGATGAAGCCGAGGTACACTCAGTATCCAACTCGCCGAACTGGATGACGCCGATCTTGCAGTATCTGGATCAAGGACAATTGCCCGAGGATAAGAGAGAAGCTCGGAAGATCACGTGCCGAGCACTTCGGTACGAACTTCATGAAGGAGTCCTCTTTAGAAAGTCTTACCTCCAGCCGTTATTGCGGTGCGTAGGACCAGAAGAGACGGACTACATCCTCAGAGAAGTTCATGAAGGATCGTGCGGTAGCCACATCGGAGCCAGAGCTTTAGCTAAAAAAGTTCTGAGATGGGGATATTATTGGCCAACCATGGTACAAGAGGCAGTGCAGCTCGTCAAGAAGTGTACGAAATGCCAAATTCATGCAAATGTCCCAAGGATGCCGCAGACCGATCTATACACTATGCAAAGCCCTTGGCCTTTCATGCAATGGGGCATAGACATAGTGGGACCACTTCCTCAAGCTCCTCGGCAAATGAAATTCCTTATCGTTGCCGTGGACTACTTCACGAAGTGGGTGGAGGCTGAGCCATTAGCTACGATAACGAGCTCAAAGGCATTGGACTTCGTCTGGGAGAACATAGTGTGCCGATTTGGCATACCCCACATCCTCATCTCGGATAATGGGACTCAGTTCACCGACAAGACGTTCAAGAATTGGTGCCAAGAGCTGAACATTCAACAGCGGTTCACTTCGGTCTCCCATCCCCAAGCAAACGGACAAACGGAAGTAACGAACCGGATTCTGGTGAAAGGGTTAAAAGCTCGGTTAGAACAAGCCAAAGGACAATGGGTAGAAAATCTCCCTCAATTCCTATGGTCCTACCGAACTACACCCAAAACCTCCAACGGTGAAACTCCATATAGTCTGGTGTACGGCACTGAAGCCGTAATTCCGGTGGAGATCGGCGTACCCAGTCCCCGAACTCTAAATTTCTCCTCAGAAATGAATGACGACGGACTGAGAGCAGAACTAGATCTCGCCGAAGAAAGAAGAGAATTGGCGTGCATAAAAGCAGCCAAGTATAAGGAGCAAGTAGCCCGGTATTATAACCAAAGGGTGAAAAAGCTTCAATTTCAAGTGGGAGATCTCGTCTTGAGAAACAACGAAGTAAGCCGAGCAGAAAAGCTGGGCAAACTCGAACCCACATGGGAGGGTCCATATCGGGTGTCAGAAGTCCTCGGCAAAGGGTCTTATAAATTGACTCACATGTCAGGAGAACAAGTACCCCGAACATGGCACGTCTCCAACCTCAAGAAGTTCCACTTGTAAGAGACAAAGTCCGGTCAGTCTGTCTTGTGTCTAGTTCGGTCATAGGGGTACATGTTTTTATTTGTTTGTTTTTTACTTGTACCTTTTACTTGTCGTTTTATAAAAAGTTTAAAGTTTTTTTTCATCTTTTTCATTTTTTCTCTATGTGTTTTGTCTCTATGTGCTTGTCGTCTCTTACAAATGGTACCAAGGTATATCGTTCTTTAAAGGCTGATCCCCTTTTTAGATCGATTATTAAAGACTATTGTGAGTCCAAACTTCTAAGGAGGATACAAGACCACAATTCAGCTTAACAAGCAGTTCGTCTGAAACGAACTACAACAAGCCAACGATTGTGAGTCCAAGCTTCCAAGGAGGATACAAGACCGCAATTCAGCTTAACAAGCACTTCGTCTGAAACGAACTGCAATAAGCCAACGATTGTGAGTCCAAGCTTCTCAGGAAGATACAAGACCACAATTCGGCTTAAGAAATAAGCACTTCGTCTGAAACGAACTGCAATAAGGGAAAGTCCGATCCATGCGATAAACCTCGCCGAATTAGGACGACCAAGTTCGGTCAAAGAAGTTTACTTCATAAGACCGAGGACGACCATGTCCAGTCAAAGAGGTTTACTTCATAAGACCACTTCGGTTAACTGGGAAAGTCCGATCCACGCGATAAAACTCGCCGAATTAGGACAAGGGAAAGTTCGATCCCGGCGACAAAAATCGCCAAATTAGAACACAAACCAAGTCCGGTCAAAGAAGTTTCCTTCATAAGATCAAAGACGAGTCCGATCAAAGAAGCTCACTTCATAAGACCGATGACGAGCACGATGAAATTGTTTCGCAGAACTGTAAGTAAGCAGTGATAAAAGCGAAAGGAAAAAATTTCATTTATTAAATCTCGTTCGGCAGACAATTCAGCTCCCCTACGAGAAGGCATTACGCCATTACAAAGGACTATTCTACTGTCCGCGGTTGCTAAAGTTAAGCCACCTATCTGCAAAATCCTCTGGAAGCCGAGTTCGGTTGTTCCGAGCAGATGAAGAATAAGCAGGTCGACGAGATGCTATCCTCGACCCAACGCCTCTTCCCCGAGCCCGAGAAGTCCTAACACCTCGGCGATGAAGAGTCTCTGCAATAAACATCTGTCGATCTAGCTCACTCATAGTCGCAACTCCTCGGCGAATTTCAGTCCGTCCCTGCCTTGACGATTCTGGTTGCTCCTGAGCCCGTTCTCGTCTTGACGTTTCCGGCTGTTCCTGAGTTCGTTGCTGACTTGGAGCAAGATTTTGAGCAAGGGAACCAGAGGTTTGATCTGGAGTGCGAGCATCTGTTGGCGGGAAATGCCTAAGGAATCTCCCGATTGAGGGACGCCGGGAAAGAATGATGTCGTACCGAGAAGCCCAGCGCCGCAATGATTTCACAACTTGTTGGCAAGCCGAGCTCTCCAGCGCATTGTTCCTCCGGAGTACATGATATTCCTCCCACAGTTCGTCAACTCGACTCTGAACATCTGATATGGTCACTCCCCCGCGCACACGGATGTAATCCTCGTACGCAGTCCTCTCAGCAATGGTCGTATTCAGCTCGGCCTCCAGATCCTTCTTATCGGACTCTAAGTCCTTATTATCGGCCTCCAGCTTCACTAAACGAGCCAGAAGCTCGTCATTCTTCGTCTGATCGGCTATAGCTCTTTTCTCAGCTTCGTCTAAAGTCGAAGAGTACAGCCGTTTCCAGTGAAGTATCTCCATCTCCTTGAGTACAAAGCAGCTATATTAGTTCGGCAGCTGTACCGAGCAGATAGTAAAATACAACAGGAGTAAAGGCGAGTACGAAAAGCTATACGAAGACAAGTGTAGAGAATTTTTCATTCACAAGGAAAATTTTTTACACTAGGAGGGCTTCAAGGCCATTTTACAAGGAAGAAACTAGACTAAGAGAAGGGAGACGAAATCATACTCCGCCAGCTTCGTTTCCGGCTCCTCGGTCTGGCTCAGCTTCTCTCTCCTGAGCTACCTCAGCCTCGGCCTCGCCTCCTGCCGGCCTCGCCTCCGCCTCCTGATCGGCTTCCTTCTCCGGATGCCCGGCCTGCTCGACTTCGGCCTCCGGCTCCAGCGGCTCGGCCTCACCCTCTCCGTTGTAAGTCGAAGCGGGTGAAACGGGTCCCACGGAGGCAAAGATAGCCTCCAGGTTCTCGTCCCGATCAGCTCGACAACTCCGGACTCGGTCTGCAGAAAGCAGGACCGAGGATGAAGCGAGCTCCTCAAGGAGCGGCAGATTCTGAAGCCGAGCTGCTATCTCTCGGCTGTACAGAGGCAGCACGACGTCGGCCCCCTGCTCGCCCTTATCGGTAATTAGCCTTACCAGACTACCGACAAAGGCCGAGAACTGGCTGCTCAAAAAGAGTTTCTCCGTGTAAACACGGAGAGCCTCCCCCTGGGCAGCCACGGCGGCTGCCTCCTTCTGAGCCTCCCGGTGCTTCGTCTGCTCTCGCAGGATGATGAGCTGGTTTTTGGCTGACCGAGCTTCATCCTGAGCCGAGATCCTAGCAGCTCGGGCCCTCTCAAATTTGGCCTCAGCCTGTTCGGCCAGACTACGAGCAAGATGCAACTTCTTCTGCATCTCCTCGTAGTCGTGGGATGCTTTGGAGAGCTCCACGGAGACGAGCTTCGCTCTCTGAAGATGAACAAGGAAAAAAGTCAACAGAAGGGCCATCAAAGAATGTGGAAAAGAAGCCAAGTCAGAAAGCTTACCTCCACAAAATTCGTCGGCCATTGAAAAGGCTCAGGGACGTGTTCCGAGATGTCTGCAACCACCTCGGAGATGACCAGGTCTTTCCCCGGCACTCTTGGGGACTCATGAAATTTCCCCTTCCCTTTAGCCGAAGACGGCTCCGGCTCTTTCGGATCCGAAGAAGAGGTTTTTTGCCTCTTCGGATTCTTTTCGGCTTCAGACGCCGACCGAGGGGCTCTCTGCCTCTCCGGCCCCACAAGCTCGGAGGATTTGCGGACGGCCTTGTTCAGCAAGTTCACTGTCAAAAAACAAAAAAAACAAAGTCAGATTTTCTTCGTTAAAGCAGTAGAGCATAAAGAAAGAGAAAGCCTCACCCTCGGCCTCTTCGTCCGAAGACGAGATGTCGAACATGACGTCGCCCTTGACGAGCTCAGACTCCGTGTATTGTTTCCTAACTATGGGAATCTTGTTGAGCTCGCCATCGAGCTCGTCCAACGGTTCAGGCCGAGGATGACGGATAACGGACTTCGGCCCTCTCCAGGGAAAACTAGGAGCCGCGGTCCTATCATAGTAGAAGAAGCGGTTTTGCCACTTCGGCCACTTCGTTTTACAAAAGGCCCTAAAGGGCTGTACAGGGATCAAGTAAAACCAAGACCCCTTCCTCTTAAATTGAAAGAATTTAAGGATCGCCTTCAAAGACAAATCCCTTCCTAACCTACGGAGTTCGGCAGCGAAGGCCGACAAGTGCCTCCAAGAGTTCGGAGTCACCTGGCCTAAAGGAAGCTGAAAAAAATCTAGTAAATCTATAAAGGCAGAAGGGAGGGGGAAACGAAGCCCGCATTCTAAGCAGGCCTCGTACACGGTGGCGTAACCCTCCGGCGGGGAGTCAGCCCTATGATCACCGTCAGGTACCACCGCCTTCCCCCCAGGAAAAAAGTATTTTTCGGGTAGGGATATCACAGTATCCCTACTCAAAATACTATGGAAATACTCTACGGTCTTCTCCCCGGACTCTTTCCGGCCAGAAGACCCCTTACCGCCTCTCCTACCGCTACCCGACTCTGAAGAAGAAATAGAAGCCATTTTTCTTACTTTTTGAACGTGAAGAAAGTCTGAAGAAGCTCTTGAAAGCGGAAGAAAATTTCTCGAGAAAGAGAGAGTATAGAAGACGCAACAGCAAAAGTGTTCAAATGAGGAAGAAAGAGCATATTTATCAGATTCGGGAATGATTTCGAAATCGTTGCGCTGTTTCGAATCCCACCTTTTCAGGATTCAACGGCCGGATTTTACTGTCGCATTTAATGCAGGCACGCGCAAGGCACGTCCCCTGACGTCAGCCTCCCCCTTACCGTTATCCAGAATGCCGAAGTGAATCACCTCGCCGAAGTGATTCACTTCGCTTTTCGGGGGGGGTAGTGATGGGGTACGAACTAAACCCTAATGGCAAGCCCAATAACAGTGACGGCCCATCAGCCCAGAGCCCAAGAAAGAGTATCTGTTCGGCACCAAAGAGTTCGGCACGACCAAAGAGTTCGGACTCAGCCTACAGCTCGGTAAAAGCCGACCAGTCAAGCTCTCCTCTCAGATCGGCAAGAGCTGATCGGTAAAGTCCAGCAGTTCGGTCTCAGCATTCGACCGAACTAGGAGTTAGTGGACTCATGAAAGGCCTCCACGACTTCCACTATACCCACGATCTATTTAGTGGTACGAAGCAGTTATTGAGCAGTTATTGCTCACCCACGATCTTGTTAGTGGGGCTGCAAACCACGATCCTAGTTCAAGGTACAAATAGAACTTAGATCAGGTAGAAGGTTAAGCTCTTTAGAGATAAAATATCATATAGCAAGTCTGTGTTGTAAGCTGTAATCCCAGATCAAGCAATACAATCTTGCCCTCCCTTCTTCCCGTGGACGTAGATTTACTTCAGTAAATCGAACCACGTAAATTCTTTGTGTCGTAGTCTTTATTCTCTACCAGCATTTACTAACATCAGAAATTCGCGGATCCATCAGTAATCTATTACTTGTAAACATGAATTATATTTGAGATTTTTATTCCTTGTACGTTACCCCCTTGGTAGCTTATAACTAACTCTATATCACCCTATAACAAAATGTATTTAGGGCCTTATAATAACTTAAAAATATTATGAAGGAGAGAATCACACATTAACTTGTGAATCATAATTATAAAGATGACAAGATATTCTCATGCATGCAGAAATATGTGGAAACAATCAGTGTCCAAATAATTAATATTGTAAATTCTAAATAAAATCAGTTGTTGTTGGTCTATATGTAATAAGATCAAAAAGAGTGATAAGCATCTTTATAAAGTCTAGAAAATCATAAATTCAATTAGAGTGACTATTGAATTAAGTATAATGGCTGGGCTAACAGATAAACTTGTTGCACAGGTACATGGCGTTCAAGGCTGGAGGGGATGTGTTTCATCATCTTATGGCTAGTGGGGCGGACGACGCCACTGTAGCCATGTGGACGATGGCTCATCCATCGTCCGCGGACGATACGCGTTTGGCCACGCATCGTCCGTGGTATCATCCGCCCCACTGCGGGCGACGCAGACGATGCAACTCGTTTTCCTTTTTTTCGAATTTTTTTAACTATTTAAACCCCCATTTCTCTTCCAGTTCCCATACCAATTATTCTCTCCCATCTCCCAACAATATTTCTCTCCCTAACTTTCTCACTAAAAAATGAGACCCGACGACGACTGGAGTACATCGGAGGGCATTACTCGGGCCTTATTCGATTGTGTTCATGAGGCTGGGGCGGAATGCTTGGCGGAAATGGAGCGCGAGCGTGAAGAGGCGGAGCAGGCGGCGACGGCACAGATCCCGAGGCCGATTCGACGTCGGACCTTGTCCGCCGCGAGCACAACGTAGCTCACCAACGTTTGTTCGCAGACTACTGGGGCTGACGGTTTTTCACCGCCGTTTTAGAATGCGGCGAGATCTTTTTCTCAGCATTGTCCAACCGTTGGAGGCACGTGATGAATACTTCCAGTATCGGAAAGATGGCATCGGCAGAAAGTGCACGGTTGCTCTCCGGCAGTTGGCCTACGGCACCACGGCGGACATGTTCAACGAGTACCTTCACGTCGGGTAGACAACTGGTCGTGAGTGCCTGAAGAATTTTTGTAGGGGAGTTGTGGAGGCTTATAGCAACACATATTTGCGAAAGTCGACTGCTGAGGATTGCCAGGCCCTGATGAAGATGCACGAGGCGGCGCACGGCTTTCCTGCAATGCTAGGGAGCATCGACTGTATGCACTTGGAGTGGAAGAATTGTCCGACGGCGTGGAGAGGCCAATTTACTAGTGGATACTATGGCACCCACCCGATGATGATCCTCGAAGCCGTCGCTAACCATCGGCTCTGGATCTGGCATGCTTACTTCGGTGTAGCGGGGTCAAACAACGACATCAACGTCCTCAACTCATCCACTCTCTTGACCGATCAATGCAATGGCCGCAGCTCGGCCATCGAGTTCACTGCCAACGGACGCCAATATCATATGGGGTACTACTTGGCCGATGGCATATACCGAAGGTGGCATATTTTTGTGAAGACGATCAGCTGCCTAATGGGTGACAAGAGAGTTTTATTTGCGCAAAAGCAAGAGGCTGCGCGGAAGGATGTGGAGCGGGCATTTGTTGTGCTCCAAGCGCGGTGGGCAATAGTGTAAGGTCAGGCGCGTTTCTGGTTCAAGAAAGTCATTGCCGATGTCATGTGTGCGTGCATCATCTTGCATAACATGATAGTCGAACACGGAGGTGGAAGAGTCACTCATTGGGGCGATGATGAAGGTGAATCTAGCTCCGGCACGGCGACCCCACCCCACCTTTGAGGATTACCGATGGGCTTCAATGAGGTTCTATCTAGACAAGCCTCAATGCGCAACCAACAAGACCATGCTCAACTCATGAACGACATGATTGAAGAAGTTTGGAACCGCAACCGCCGTTGAGAATTTGTAGTTTTTTTTATTTCGTACTGTAATGTTTGAATTTGAATGAAATGAAGTTTTTTTTTCCAATTTTTGTTGTGTTTTTAAATATTCAAATAAATAAAATGCTTAGGGCGGCCTATAGGGCATCCCACAGCAGGTGAATTTGTAGGAGGATAAAATGCTGATGTGGCGGAGCATAGGGCGCCCTATAGGGCGGACTATAGGGCGCCCCAAACACTTTGCCGAAGTTCTACCAAACAAAGTTCAAGATTGTGAACTTCATCAAGGAAATTTTGGAACTTGTGGCTCTGTCATTCAATGGAAATATGTTCTTGGTACGTATGTTTTGTTAAGATTTTTGATATGCAAAAAATGTTATCCTAAAACTAAATTTACATGTAGGTGGAAAAGAGAAAGAGCCAGGATGGTGGGAAAGAGCAAAGAGCAAAACAAGTTATAGAGACTGAAGAGGCGAAAAAGCTAATTACATTCAAAATGATTGAAGAAGATGATCTTGAGCTATACAAAAACATGATTGTAACCTATCACGTTGAGACCAAAGGAGGTGTTGATTACATAACATGGACCATAGATTATGAGCTGATCAATGCAGACAATCCACACCCAACTGCGCTGCTAAACTACTTCATTGAGTTCACTAAAGAAACTGAGGTTTATATTTTTGGATGAATGAAATTCACCTTATTTTGGGTTCATTCATCAATCCACCAAATTAATATATCATAATCAATTTAGTACTATATATTATATTTATAAGTAAAGTGAAATAGCATCTATATATCTAGGTTTGACTATGCTAAAACAAAATGTGTGTATTTCAAATAAGCGAGGGATTGGTGAACCAAAATATGGTTGTTCTTGAGGATTTAACATTGTTGTGTTCTACCTACTTTAAGTTTTTAGTCTCTGTTTTGTTTTATGTTTCCATTATGAATTTGAGTAATGAAAGCTCTGGTTAATGATGTTAGATATGACTCTAAGTGTGTACCTCTAGTTCACATGCAGGTTAAAACATATAGGGTTCACGCACTTGATCAAGTTAAAATCGTCAACGGATCAAGTAAGCTACTAACTGGTCGTTGGGTGTGCAAACTAAGAGACTTAGGGCTTACAAGACCTTAACCCACAATATTATAAACTAGTAAATGGAAGTAAGGGTCGAATCCCTCAGGGACAGAGGCGGGTTGAGTTGTGTTTGAGGCATTGGGAGGTTTGACTGCTGCCACGCTTCATAGTGGGTTAAGTTTAAACTAAGAAACTGAACTAATCGAGTCACTAAAACTAAAGTATCAACTAAACTAACTATGACAAAGTAAAAACATGTTAAACTGATCAATTGGACTATGGATGCAAAGGTACTTCTGTAAAAAGTAACTTGGGACCACTGACACAACCGAACACACTACTATAAAGCTGAAAGTAGTAAAAAGGTGACAGAGACTGCTACTCTAACGAACTACAACCTTCTTCTTCGCTAAGCAACTTAATTGAAAACAACTACGGCAGATCTAAGCAGAGCACCTAACAGAAAACGGGAAACAAAACAAATCAAACACAGATCCATGCAAATCGAACGGAAAGAAAGCAGATCTATAGCATCTATCCTAATTTCATGCTAGTTGATGAACTAAAACTCAGATTTACGTACATCTAACTAAGAGAAAACTAAAACAGAACAACAAACAATCATCAAGCATAATCTAACTAAGAGAACACCAACTCCAAACAAACATTCATCGCAAACTCCATTTCAGACTCAGATCTAATCATAAACAAACTAAATCATGAAGATCTAATATCTAACTCTGAATAGAACACTATTGATTGGCGAAAACATAACTAAACCTAAACATGAAAGCTAATAATCAGAGAAACGTCAGATCCAAACCATCGTGCATTAAAAGCTTCATTTCATAAACGATCTTCAACAATCTCAACTTAAACACAAAATTCCAAACTCAGATTCATTGAGCAACAAACAAAATGCAACAAGAGTTAACTAAGAGAAAAACATCAAAGCAACTAAGATTCATAAACTATTCGGAAAAGAGAAACTAAAAACAAAGTAACAAAGTTATGACCCCTCGGGGTTTAAGCAAAACACAAACGATGAAGAATTCTTCGAAGATTCAGCTCCCTCATTCCTAGATGAGGAAAAAGAGAGTGATGTGGTGGTAGAACGTCGACTCCAGTGGCTGCTAACTTTCTTGCTCCATACTATCTACGAACTAAGTGTATATGAGAATGTAGAGTGTTGAGTGATGATTGATTAATGCGAGCTCTCCACTATTTATAGGATGGCCTTGGGCACAAATCCCTAGGGCAAAGTCCTCTTGATTTGCCGTTAATGCCCCTTGCCAAAAAGAGCATCTTTTCTTTCTCTCTCATCTGACTCATCATCTCATGTCTTCATGTGGTGAGCTCCTCTTGATCAACCCGCTTAGCTAGCCAGGCTCTGTTGCTCCGCTTGTCTCCAACTGATCAGTTGGCCTTCAGTTCTGGCCAGTTTTCCGCTTCTTTTCCGAATTGATCAAGTTGCTTCTACACTCAGCCGCTCCAACACTTTTCAGTTCCTGCACACTCAAACGACATTTTTTTTCCAACACTTATACCCCAATTAGTACAAAAATTCACCACTAAACCATGCTTGAAACTAGCCCTATCAAACTGCTCACACTTAAATCATTCTTGTCCTCAAGTATGAAAGAACAAGAAAAGAAAAAATGGCAAGTTACATGCATGGTTCCCTTGATCGACATTTAGAAACAAGAAACAAACTATACCGACTCTATTAGACTCGACACAGAACATACATAAACACACACAAAACATTCACATTTTTATGTCTGAAACTGGCTGAACTTCTAGCATCATTCCCCACAAGCTCAAGGTCACTCCAATTATTTTACAGTCTCAAATTTCCCCCTCCTCTTTGGGCAGTTTGATCAGTCTGTCAGTTTGTCAAGATAGCCTCTACTCTAGTCAAATGTTATGTTCACTCGGTCACTCATTCCTCACCAGCAATGTTAGGACCATTCTCTCATTCATTTTGCCTTACCACTGATGCCTTGAGTTCTGCTGACATAGAGAAGTTCCTTAAGGTCTTTCATTCGGTTGTAATGTGGCCAGGGCTCGTAATATGCATAGGTCAGAATCCTAGGGGTCTAAGTTCAAGAAGTGTAAGCAAAATCTGTGAATGACATGTGAACTTAGGGACAAAATTTGAGTCTTGACTGGAACAACAGAACTCTTTGTCCGACTTGCAACTCCTTCACCGCAAGTTCTTGTCATGCCACAACTTAGTTTTTTCCTTATATTTTGATAAATAGGCGGCGGAAAAAGGATGTTTTTAGCACAACACAAGAAGTGAAGGCTATAAAAGAGAGGATAAACCAGTACATGCCCCAGCGGTCCTAGCACTTGAGTCACTCAACTCTCAATCTGGTCGGGATGATTTTGCGGAATAAGGAGATTGACATTTATTTTTTTATTTACAGTTAGACTTCACGTTTTTTTTGGAAAAAATACATTATTAGTTTATCAGCTATCATTTTTGTCTGCAAATTGATGTTATTTATTTGATAATTTGTTGGTTTGTTGTAAACAACTTGTTTTAATTGGATGCAAGCAAATAATTGAAACAACTGTGTGCAACTCGAACTTAGTAGCGAAATACCAATCGGTGATTTTTTAAAAAATGTATTACATTATGGCCGAATTGAGTTGCTAATAGTTAGTAACGAACTAAGTATATTACTATAGTTTTCGATGCCTATTTAGTGCCGACATTTTAGGGTGGATTAAGTGCGCTGCTAATTTGTAACGGACTAAGTTTGTTGCTAAAGTTTTTTATCCTTTTTGATGCCAACACTTTAGGAGCTGATTTGGTACATTGCTAATCCGCTACTAATAATTAGTAACAAACTAGGTGTGCTATTAAAGTATACGATCTCTTTTTGATGCCAAAAATTTAGCGGCGGATTAAGGGCGTTGCTAATCTGTTGGTAACAGTTAGTAACAAACTGCGTTTGTTTCTAAAGTTTTCGAGCCATATTTTATGCCATCAATTATCAACGAAGTCATTATGTTGATAATTCGTTACTAAAATTATAGTGGCACAATTTAATCGTTGCTAAAATTTAGCATAAAAAATTTAGTAGCAGTATTTATCTATTATTATATTATGTATAAATATTCAATTTAAAATTGAAGTGATTTTTTTGGTTATTTGTATTATAGAAGTTATAGTAAAGTGTCGAATTAGGTGTCAAACATATGGAACGATAGACAATAGTTGTGCGTAGGTCCAACCTACCAACCAGTCCATCGGATTCCGGGTCAACCCTAATTGGGGTGCAGGATAATCTAGTGCGGGCAAATCGGATTGTAATTTTGTCGAGCTAGATTTTTTCAATCATTACTAGAGGGCTAAGCTGGGATTTTAATGATGTGGGACCCAACTTACTATTAATGCATGTGACGTATTTTCAGTATCCTCGTAGCTAGAAACTGATGCGACCTAAGCCACAGGGAATGGGAGAAAGGTGGAGATAAAAAGTGGTAATTATTTCTTTCCATCTATTCATAACTATTAAATTTATAATATTATTTTGCTAATTTTTTAAAATTAAATTTAATCATAGAATTCCATGATAGAAATTCAATGTAAATGATGAACAAATAGAATAACAAGGATAGTTTTAAAATAAATTTAAAGGTATTATATGATTTATTTACATATTCATGGATCTAAAATTATTATTTTTTTTGTTAGATTGCATTTGAAGAACTCTATGATGAAATTCAATATAAATGATAAAATATGTAATATTTTTCAAATGCAAGAAACAAAATTTTCAAATAAAATGTAATATTTTTTTATAAGATATTTATGCATTACGGAGCTATGAACTTTAAGAAAAAAAAATGAACGATAAAAATAAACAAACAATGATTATAAGTACGACTTGGAAAAAATACCGAAATACTGAAATACCGGCCTTATCGTACCGAAAAAATATCGAAAATACTGAATTTTTTGTATACCGTGACTTTCGGTAAGATATGATATCTTACCGAAAAATCTCGGTAAGGTAACGGTATGGATTTTCAAATGCCGCGGTATACCGCTGCATACCGTAAATTAAGGTATATACCGTAAACTAAGGTATATACCGTAAACTAAGGTATATACCACAAAAATATAAACACAATTATATATAAAATATATTTTATATATTTTTAAATTATAAAATCTATTGTGAAATATAAATATAATTATGAATAAATTATATTTAATTTATTTTTAAAATTATAAAATATAAATAATATTCTAAAAACTCTAATTTTCTATTTTAATTGATGTTGAAAGTCAGGTATACCGAACTTCGGTATGGTATACCGAAAATGAGGTACGGTATCGGTATGGAAATTCGTCATACCGAAAATAAGGTATACCGAAGTTCGGTATGCCGAAAACTTTGGTAAGATAAAAGTATGATTTTTCCGCATACCGTATTTACGGTAAGGTGTACGGTATGGTGGTTTCGGCAAGGTATACCGTACCTACCCACCCCTAATTATAAGCAAGCTAAACTTATGAAGCTAAAAACAAGCATACAAGAAATAAACAAACGTATACTTTGGCATGTTGATGAAATTATCCTAAATAAAATTATCATCCATGTAAATTCTCTTAATTAAATGTGATAAATAATCTACTAGAATGGTTGGTACGTAGGTTCAAGAAAAATATCAATTTTATTTTACGATGGTTTGATAGGATTTCCAAATACATAGAATAAAATAGGTAATGACAACATTATCCTTCTAATTAACATTCATTTTTAAGTTAAACTAATTCCAAATTTTATTCAAAGCATATTCTCTATTACCGATCGAGCATTCCAGCCTCCTGACATTAGTCCACTCTCTCAAAGTGTTCCTTCCAATGCCTTATAAGATTATGGATATTGGACACATAATCGTGTTATATATGACCTCTATCATATACTATATTATTTCATTTTTATTTTCTTATTCTCTCTTATTATATAAATTACGATAGAGAGCCTTTAAAGGTCCATGTCAATCTCAATGACTTATTTTTGCAGGACGGATAAAATATTTTGTCAGGTTTTTGTGTGATGGGGTACGAACTAAACAAGCCCAACAGCAGTGACGGCCCATCAGCCCAAAGCCCAAGGAAGAGTATGAGTTCGGCATTACCAAAGAGTTCGGAGGAGTTCGGCATTACCAAAGAGTTCGGCCTCAGCCTACAGCTCGGTAAAAGCCAACCAATCAAGCTCTACTCTCAGATCGGCAACCAAAGCAGTTCGGTCTCAGTATTCGACCGAACAAGGAGTTAGTGGACCCATGCAGGATTTCCACAACTTCCAACACACCCACTACCACGTGGCGTCAACTCAGGCCACGATCTTAGGCCATGACCTACACGACATCCACGACTTAGGGTGGTGATGCAAGCCACGATCTTAGTTCAATATATAAATAGAACTTAGATCTGATAGAGAGGAGTTAGAATCTCTCTAGAGAAATAATCAGATAGCAAGTCTGTGTTGTAAGCTGTAATTCGCAGATCAAGCAATACAAACCTGCCCCCATTTCTCCCCGTGGACGTAGATTTACCTCAGTAAATCGAACCACGTAAAATTCTCTGTGTCGTAATTTATTTTTACGAGCATTCATCATCATCAAAAATTCGCCGATTCATCACTGGCGCCGTCTGTGGGAAACAGAGAACCAAATTTGTGATAAAGCGAATTTTTGACCATTTTTTCAACGGCGGATTATGCATACCAGATCGCAGAGTACCCGTATTCCTGCCCGTGAGAACCAGGAGGAAGCCAATCCATCCCATAGGTCTGGAAAACAGCCTAGGGATAAATCCACCACCAGTTCTCATGGCGGAGGAACAAGCCGCTCCAAAAGCCGTCACACCGAGTCTTCCCAGCAGCCCGATTTGAACGAGGCTGTCAAGCTGTTTTTGGCTAAAAAGCAGGAGGAATTCTTAACCTTCCTGCAGAGAAGCCAAAAGCAGCCGGAGGCGAAAACGGCGGATTCTCCCTCTCCCTCCATACGAGACAGTCACTACCGCAGTAGTATCATGTCTTCCAGAAGAAAGAATCCTCGGTACCGGAATCACAGGAGAACTCCATCTCCTCCATACCGAAGAAATGTCGGGTTCGCCATGTACGGAGCATTGAGGACTCCGTTCTCGGACGATATTACCCGAACTTCCCTACCACAGAACTACCGAACTCCGTCGATAACCTATGACGGACTCGTGGATCCTCATGATTTCTTGGGACGCTATCAATATAACATGGCGAACCAGGGTCTCAACGAGGTCCACATGTGCAAGCTGTTTCCCGAGCTGCTTATCGGGAACGCGAGAAGGTGGTTCGATAGCCTCCCCCAAGGCAGCATAAGATCCTACCGAGATCTAATGGATGCTTTCCACAGGAGGTTCTTTCAGAAAGCGGAAGCCCGGATCACTTCGGCTCAGCTGCTTTCTATACGTCAAGGTCGCGACGAAAAGATCAGCGATTTTATGACGAGATTCCACAAGGAATGCCTACAAGTAGATAATCTCAATGATCTACTTGTCATTTCGGCATTCCAAAATGGAATCCTGCCCGGAGCTCTCTACAGAAAGCTCGTGGAGTGCGGTCCGCAAACAGCTCAAGAGATGTGGGACATTGCGGACAAGTTTTCTCGTGCCGATGAGGCAGACCGTCGAAAACGGTCTTTAGACAGCTCATCTAGAGAAGACAAAAAGAAGCCCGGTCATAGCGATCAGAGGCATCCTCGCCGAACACCTTCTCCACTAAAGGAGAGATAGCGGTCATCCGAGGTGATCGAAAAAGAGCAAGTGTGTTCGCAGATTGCGCTTAAAAGTGCCGAGCAATCAGTTCGGCACCATCAAGCATAGCAATCACAGCAGCCGGAATCAGAGGCCGGCGAAATGACCGAAGTCACACCGGAGCCGAACTCGATGGTGTACGGCACTGAAGCCGTGATTCGGTTGAGATCGGCATATCCTGTCCCCGAACTCAATTTCTCCTCAGAAATGAATGGTGACGGACTGAGAGCCGAACTAGATCTTGCCGAAGAAAGAAGAAAATTGGCCTGCCTAAAAGCAGCCAAGTACAAGGAGCAAGTAGCCCGGTATTACAACCAAAGGGTGAAGAAGCTGCAATTTCAAGTGGGAGATCTCGTCTTGAGAAACAACGAAGTAAGCCGAGCAGAAAAGCTGGGCGAACTCGAACCCACATAGGAAGGTCCATATCGGGTGTCAGAAGTCCTCGGCAAAGGGTCTTACAAATTGACTCACGCGTCAGGAGCACAAGTACCCCGAACATGGTACGTTTCCAACCTCAAAAAGTTCCATTTGTAAGAGACAGTCCGGTCAGTCAGTCTTATGTGTTTTCTTTGTTTTTTACTTGTTCTTGTCTCTACGTGCGTTGTGTCTGTCTATGTGAGTGTCGTCTCTTACAAATAAAACTGAGGTATCTCGTTCTTCAAAGGCGGATCCCCTTTTTAGAACATACAAGCCAACGATTGTGCGTCAAAGCTTCTAAAGAGGATACAAGACCACAATTCAGCTTAAACAAGCAGTTCGTCTGAAACGAGCTGCAACAAGCCCACGATTGTGTGTCAAAGCTTCTAAAGAGGATACAAGACCACAATTCAGCTTAAACAAGCAGTTCGTCTGAAACGAGCTGCAACAAGCCCACGATTGTGTGTCAAAGCTTCTAAAGAGGATACAAGACCACAATTCAGCTTAAACAAGCAGTTCGTCTGAAACGAGCTGCAACAAGCCCACGATTGTGTGTCAAAGCTTCTAAAGAGGATACAAGGACCACAATTCAGCTTAAACAAGCAGTTCGTCTGAAACGAGCTGCAACAAGCCCACGATTGTGTGTCAAAGCTTCTAAAGAGGATACAAGACCACAATTCTGCTTAAGAATCAAGCACTTCGTCTGAAACGAACTGCAACAAAAGTCCGATTCTCGCGATAAAACTTGCCTGAATTAGGACAAGGGAAAGTCCAATCCACGCGATAAAACTCGCCGAATTAGGACGACCAAGTTCGGTCAAAGCAGTTTACCTCATAAGACCGAGGACGACCATGTCTAGTCAAAGAGGTTTACTGTATAAGACCACTTCGGTTAACTGGGAAAGTCCGATCCACGCGATAAAACTCGCCGAATTAGGACAAGGGAAAGTTCGATCCCGGCGACGAAAATCGCCAAATTAGAACACAAAGACGAGTCCGGTCAAAGATGTTTATTTCATCAGACCAAAGACGAGTCCGGTCAAAGATGTTTATTTCATCAGACCAAAGACGAGTCCGGTCAAAGATGTTTATTTCATCAGACCAAAGACGAGTCCGGTCAAAGATGTTTATTTCATCAGACCAAAGACGAGTCCGGTCAAAGATGTTTATTTCATCAGACCAAAGACGAGTCCGGTCAAAGATGTTTATTTCATCAGACCACAGACGAGTCCGGTCAAAGATGTTTATTTCATCAGACCAAAGACGAGTCCGGTCAAAGATGTTTATTTCATCAGACCAAAGACGAGTCCGGTCAAAGATGTTTATTTCATCAGACCAAAGACGAGTCCGGTCAAAGATGTTTATTTCATCAGACCAAAGACAAGTCCGGTCAAAGAAGTTTACTTCATAAGACCGAGGACAAGTACGATGAAATTTTTTCGCTAAGCTGTAAATACACAGTGTTAGAAGCGAAAACAAAAACAAAATTTCATTTTCAAATCTTGTTCGGCACACAACTCCGTTACCCTACAAGATGGCGTTACGCTATTACAAAGGACTATTCTACTGTCCAGGGTTGCTAAAGTTGAGCCATCTATTCACAAAATCCTCGTGAAGCTGAGTTCGGGCGTTCCAGGCAGCTGCAGAATAAGCAGGTCGACGGGATGCTCTAATCGACCTGCCACCTCTTCTCTGAGCCCGGGAAGCCCTAGCACCTCGGCGGCGAAGAGTCTCTTCACGAAGCATTTGTTGATCTTGCTCACTCATAATCACAGCTCCTCTACGAACTTCAGCCTGTTCTCGTCTTGACGTTTCCGGCTGTTCCGGAGTTCGTTGCTGATTTGGAGTACGGTTTTGAGCAAGTGAATCAAAGGTTTGATCTGGAGTG